>NC_141691.1:1298403596-1298936596 GCF_964263255.1 Lissotriton vulgaris
AAGCAAATGCACACTGTAGTTCAACTTGTTCTAAATAGGCACTACGGACCAGAGGAACTATGGGGCAGATTTATGAGGCCCTTGTGCCACGTTTACGCCGCTGTTGCGTCACGCAAGGCGGCGTAAACGTGGCGCATCCCTACGAACGATTTACAACGTGACGCATCTAGGCAGATGCGTCACGTTGTAAAGCCCTGCGCCGCTTGTGGGCGTTCCGGCGCAGGGTGGGCGTTCCGGGGCAGGTGCCCCTCGCAAAAGTGGCTGAGTGAAATCTATGAGATTTCACTCAGTCACTTTTAAGCCAATGCTGCGTCAAAAGCCTGCGCCTGCTTGAAGCAGGCGTAGGTCTTGATGCAGCATTGTTAAAATGGGGCACCCCCGAGCCTTGCTGGAGCTGTGTCGCGCTTGCGACGCAACTCCAGCAATGCGTCACATTTCTGGCATAGATGCGTCACGCATCTGTGCCGTTTTTGCACCATGGTGCGCCACATTATAAATGCGGCGCACCATGGCTGGCGGAGCTGTGGCGCACTGTGGCGCATGTTAACTGGCGCATCCCTGGGGATGCGCCAGTTAACATAAATCTGCCCCATTGTATATAATAAATGCTCGTAATTTTGAAGAGCAGTTTAACAATAATTAAGTGCTTTAATTTAGAGTTCCTAAATATTCAATGATTGGATAACACACTACGAGTAATGTACAAACAAGAACATAGTAGTTCGAAAGTGCTAATATTTACGAATGTTAAATATAACTTAGCTCTGATAATATCTTGGGGCTTTCATTTCCCTAGGAAAAATAGAGTCAAAGTGATGTTAATTGCATGTTAAAATGTTCAGAATATCATCTTTAGTCATTTGAATACATTTAATAAATGGAAGAATTTACATAGTGGTTGCAATGAAATTATGGTCTCTAATCAGCCCTCCTGGAACTACATTGGACACCACAGGTCTGCATTTGCAATGCAATAGGTCTCGCATTTACTAGAGTTTGAGCTATTGGCATTGTAAATGACAATGCCTTTTATTTACTTGTTGATTTTTAAACATAAATAAAAAGCTTTGTTATTTAGAATGCCAATAGCTTAAACTCTCACAAATGCGAGACCTATTGCATTGCAAATGCTTGTTTTGTATTGTGAGCTTTTGTCTGTGTGCGTGTGAATGACTCTGATTGTGATTGATTGTGTGTGTGGGGGGTGAAGGGGGGCAGGACGGGACCTGGGGAGAGCTGAGGGAGAGAGAGCCTGACCAACTGTTATGTGCGTGGCGCAGTGTTCTCAGATTACCATCACAAGAGAAAATAAGGGTGACAATTATCAACAAGAAGAGAATATTTGCAGTAGGCGAGTGTTTCTAAACTCAGGCTGCTTCAGGTGAATTCGCCAGGGAGGCCTGCTCCTAGCATCACGTAGGAGACCAATGGAAGCAAATGCCTAGTCTAAGGGGTGCTGTGAACGTGGGCGGTCTGCGGGCTGGAAAAGCAGGCAAGGAGGCCGGATATAGTGGGCAATAGTGGTGATACTCCGACGACGTCTGGATCCCGGCTTCCGTCTTTTCTCTGTCCTGACGTCGGCGGTGAGGCGGGACTTCCGGGGTCAGGGTGAAGCGTTTCCGGTCCGCGGCATCCCTGGATTGGGTCCTGCAACAGAGAGAGGGGCGGGCTTTCCAGTTGTCATGGACGCTTTTGCGGCTGCCTCTGGTCGCGGTTCCTGGAAGGGTGAGGATCGGAGGGGCGGCAATCCTAGCGGGGTGAGTAAGGGGCTCACAACCCACAGGCCGTATCACAGGTGCTTACAGAGGTTGTCAAATACAACCATGGCAGCATATATGTGGGATTTTACAATCAGATTTACTATGCTAACGGCCCAGTGCTTCGAAAGCTGTGGCAGTGAGCATTGGGGGTACTCTAACAATTGTTATTATTTGGGGGTTTGCAGCCATGAAATGACGTGGAACAAAGAACACCCGCATTGCATTTTCGTGTTTCTGATTATAAGTCATAGGTGTCATGTTTAAAAAATACATACACGTGAAACCCACAATGCTGTGTATAATATGCCCACACGAGAACAAACTGCGAAATGGAGGCCTCCTTATCAGACACCTGCTTCCTGTCCAAGCTGTGAGGCTATTCTTGAGACAATTCCACATATCATGTTTGTATGCCGAGCTTACAAAGTACAGAGAGAACGATGGTTAAAACCAATTTGTAACCAACCAGGCACTCGTAGCCATCATGCTGCGTTTCGCATCTTGAGAACTGATGCACGGGAACTTTATGCTTGTGGATTGGCAATTTTTTTTTAGATGGGCATGGATTATTAGACTAAGAAATTTGAATGTTAATTCGTACTCTGGACTGTCGTTATGTGTCTGCTGATTTTAAAGTTTGTACGGTTATTAAATGAAATAGCCACTTTTATCCTTCTATTTTTAAATGAATTTTTGAGATCTTTGATTATGGCATCCAGTTTTATGATAATTTTATTCTATTTATGTGAAATTTGCAGCTTTTAAGATATGCATTATCGAAATAAAGCTATTTTGACTGACTGACTGTGTATAATATCGTTATATATTTTAATTTAATCAAAAGTTAACTACATTGTGTTTTTTGTGAACAAACGTTGTGAGCATTGTCTTGTGTGGTAAACGTGTGATTGAGTGTGTATATTGTCAGGAGTCTGTGTGTGGGAACACGTTTGTATGTGCGAGTGTGTGGCAGTTTGAGTTTGCCTGCGAGTCCATATGAGTACGCTTGAGCGTGACAGCATGCACGTGCATAGCTGCTATTTCTCTTTCTATTACTTTGTCATGCTTTTACATAACTGTGTACAGCAAAGTATACAATAAATTACACGTACTTACGCCTGCTTTCGATAAGATAAAGTTTTTTTCGTTCCCCCTGATTTTATACACTAGTGTTAAATTCGCCCACAACAGCATGTGTGTGCGTGCACCCAACTGCGTGAGTGTACGAATTTTGAGCATGTGCCCAATGGGTGAATGCATGTATGAGAAGTTAAGAGTGGGGGGTGCACATGAACGAAGCACACAGCTGCGGCCGGCATGCTCGCGTGAGGGATTGGGCGCGGGTGGGAAATAAAAATAAACAAGCAGCATGCGTTGCCTGCACCTTGTGCACATGTGTACGTCAGGCAGAGAAGCGCGAGACAAAGAAAGAGTGTGAACAGTGCGGACGAAAACTGTAGTTGGTGGCTGCGGCTTCCGGACTACACTGAAGTCAGTTGGACATCAACAGCCAGTCAAAACCAAGGTAACAAAAGCTATACCAACATTCAGCAAATGACAAGCAGCAGGAGTAACTATAAGCTGCTTCCCAACACATAGAGATTACTTTATGTCTCCCTGAGACAGCGCACGGAGCGCGTGTGCTGCCAAGGCGAGACCTAAAAATTATTGACCCCTTTATAACTAAAAGAAAGAGACAGTGTCTCACTGGATTGTAACTTGCTTCAGGGACTGTCACAATGCAGCCAACAAGACTGGCTAAAGGAAGAATTACACATTCTGTTAGGGGCAGAGCGGACATCGTGGTTTTCTTGCGAAATAATACCTTTGTAGGAGATATGTGTGGGGAGTACCTTACTGAATAACATTCCCAAGGGGCACAGCGTAGATAAGATGGAGGATAAGGATACCAGAGAAGATACAAGAGTAGGGATCAGTGCTATTGTTGCCGATGCCAAGAGACTTACAGAAGAAACGGCGCTACATGAGGAACGCTTTCCAGGGAAAACAAAGGATCAGCATAGCAGAACAGCTATCTCAGTGTTTCAAGATAGGTATCAAACATGCCAAAGGAGAATGCATTGATTCCACCTAAGTTAGGAGATTAAGGGACCATTATCTTCATTTTAATATGGATGCGCCCCACCAATTTGCTGGGGATATACTTCCTATGCAAAGTTTTTGCAACAGTGTACTTTTCAATATATGAGATTTACTTACAAATACCTGAGGACAGGTTAGAATAGAACACTTATTGCTTGCAACTTAAGTGAGGATTCTGTGATATGTGCACCTTCTGTCTTGTCTCTCTCACCAACATGTTACCAATAGACTCCGCTACAGGGAGATTTCTATAATGACATGTTTCAAGAACTGTTTAAATACAGCCCTGGGTGGCCAAGATGGCGGACTGAACAGACGTCCGATTGGAGGCTCCACGGCCCTGAACCCCGTTAGCCCCTACATTTTGGCAGAAACATCCCCCTTGCCTACAAGTGTCGCCCTACTGTGGTCCGGTGAGATCCCCACTCCAGTTTCGATCTGCACCGGCCATCCTAGGCCCGCTGTGACTGCCGCTGCACTGGGGTGATCGCGGCCTGCCAAGGGGCCCTGCTGACCGTGGAGTAGTGGCCTGGGAGCGATCGCCGGTCGGCGGTGCCTTGGAGGGAGTTGGTAGCGGGCGGAGCCCAAACAGTGCCACGGCCGGAGGAAGCGGGGGCTCCGAAGATAAACTCGCCCCGGAGCCCGAGGAGACCTAACGGGACCTGCCGAGATAGAGACGGAGGGGGCCTCGAGAGGAGGGCGGCAGGCCGCAGAAATTGAGGCCCTGGTCGCGGGCCTGCCCGGAGCTTACGACAAATCCACGCAAGTGCCTGGGATTGGAAGCACCCCCGCGCCCGCAACCACCGTTTTGCTATCACCGGAAGGGGCCCCGGCCCCAACCCTATCCTGAGCCGGACACCCTGAGCCTGTGGGAGCAACCGCTACACTGGAGCACCTGCCACCAAAATCAAGGCCCTGGTCTGGGCCTGTCTGGAGCGATCGGGGTGCCACGCGGGTGCCTGACTTAGCGGTCATCCTGCCTCGAGGTCTCCTATAAGCACACAGAAATCAGGGCGAGGAAGCGCCGACCCCCGAGGGTCTGGATCTGGCCTGGGGGAGGCGTGGAAATCGAGGCCCAGGCTTCGGGGCCTACCGCAAAGAAAAGGGGTCAGCGCTCAGCAACCCACCTGTCGGCACTAGGGGTTCTGCCGAGCCCCCCCGACCGACCCGATACCTACACACCGGAGGTGAGGAAGAAAGGCCACCACCACAGGGAGCAACGCGCCTTCTCCCGACTGGACCCGACCTGGGGAAGGGACTTCACTGCCGCCTTTAACTACCGCAGGCGATCTCCTCCATCGCAATCCACAACTTCTGCCGGAGGAACAGCCACAACAGGACGCTCATACCAGGGCCAGCAGGCCACCGAGCCAAGTTGTCGGCGGGGCAGGGGTGTGGGTCCAACAGCTCGCCTCGCCTGAGGGCAGTCACAGCACACACTGGGGGTCTCATCTGGGGCGACTCACCCCCCCACCAGACTCACCGAAAGCCTAATTAGCGACCATGCCTGTCACACCACAAAGGGCCCGAGCAGGGAGCATCCACAGCCCTACATCTTAACTTTCAGCTTAGGCACCAGGACACCTACCCATCGACCTTGGGGACACGGCGTGCCCGGATTGGCACTGACTGGCTCTCTGCCTTCCCGGCTGGACTGGAACACTAGAAGACTCCCTGTGACTCGAGCATAACAAATCTCCAGACCCCAGCACGGATACACAGGCCAAGCGGGCCCTGCCCTCAACGACGCCTACGACATGGCTGCCGCAGGGGGGAAGTGGTTGAAGTTGGGGCAAGAAATTGGGGGAAAGTGGGGGGGGGGTTGGGGGGTGGGTTGACCAGGGTGGGGAAGGGGAAGGGTGGGAGAGAGGGTGGGCTGTCCAGTGCTCCGTCCTATTCACAATAGTCAAGGCCTCATACCAACGTCCAACATCCCTCTGGGTGTGGGGATTAGCAGGTCTGTTTCCAACAGTCGTCATGCCGCCTACAACCCTTAAGATCTTAACCTTGAATGTGCGAGGGCTAAACAATCCTGTCAAGCAACGTGCCATTTTGTCTCTACTAGAAAACTCCCAAGCAGACATTTGTTTGCTACAAGAAACCCACCTGGTGGCTCGAGATTGTCATAGACTCCGCTCCCCAAAGTTCCCGACCCAACTCTTTTCTTCGGGCCCTAACAAGACAGCAGGGGTAGCGATCTTAGTGGCACGGACATTCAAAGGGGAGGTCCTACATAAATGTGCAGAACAAAAGGGGAGATTGTTAGTATACCGCTTTGCCCTAGGTGGTCTAGTATTTACAATCGGGTCCATCTACAGTCCTAACGACGGCCAGGAATGCTTTCTGCACTCAGCCCTCACTGACGTCACTGACACACCGGACAGACACATCATACTAGAGGGGACCTCAACATGATATTTGACACAGTACTAGATAGGTCAGCACAACGCACTCCTCAGACTGGTGCGTTCTCCACCAACTGCACAGACCGACTAACAGAACTTGATCTCCACGACCTCTGGCGCCGCACACACCCACACGACAGAGAATACTCTTACTATTCTAACGCACACAAAACATATGCCAGACTGGATCACCTCTTGGCTACAAGCCCAACAGAGATAGGGGTGCTTTCACTGCCAGACCACGTGCCAGTCACCACCACCCTCGCTTTACCACTTGCCTCAATCCCCCCTAGGGTCTGGCGACTGCGGGACACTATTTTGCATAGAAAAGACGTTGTGAAACGCATTCAGGACGTTATCTACAACTATCAATTACACAACGCCAACAACGACACGACTTGGGCTACACAATGGGCGGCCTTAAAGGCGGTGATTCGAGGGGAATTTATAGCCCTCTCCTCAGCAGAGAATACAGACAGACAAAATAAACGGGACAAACTTACACAGAAGGTGCGGGAGCTAGAGCGCATACATCAACGAACAGGGGCTCAGAGAATATGGAAACAACTTAAACTGACCAGACAGCTCCTATCAGCACTAGATATGGACCGGGCAGAATACGCAGCCCTGCGGCTGCGACATGCCTACTACACGGGGGGGATAGATGCGGCCGGTTGTTGGCAAACAGGCTCCGAACCATGCGCCAACAGCAGGTAGTGAAGGAACTCTCTAGCCCAAACGGGACTACGGTCACGGAGGACGCAGAGATCGCCGAAACATTTCGGAAATTCTATGCAACTCTTTATACTAGTGATCCCATAGACATCCAGGCAGCGGCGACTTATCTGGACTCGGTCACACTACCCTCCCTAGCGCCCTCCCAGGCGGAACACCTTGACAGGGATATCCGCATCGAGGAGGTCATCTCTGCCATCTCCAAACTCAAACCAGGGAAGGCCCCGGGGCCGGATGGCTTCACGGCCCTTTTTTATAAGTCTTTTTGCACAACTCTAACCCCGATCCTCACCCATCTTTTTAATACTTTCTCGGAACCCGGTGCCATTCCCTATGACCTTCAGCGTGCATCCCTCTCAGTCATCCCAAAACCTGGGAAAGACAGAACCAAGTGTGGTTCATATAGGCCCATCTCGCTACTAAACGTAGACCTCAAACTATACATGAGTATCCTGGCGGCACGATTGGGCCCCCACCTACCAGGACTTATGGACCCGGACCAGGTGGGATTGATCCCGAACCGCCAAACAGTAGATCATACCAAGAGGGTTACACACCTAGTAGAGAAAACTTCCCGAATTCCCGGGGAATATATGATGCTAGCGGTGGACGCCCGAGTAGGCGTTCGACCGAGTCCACTGGCCATATCTAGGGATGGTCCTGAAGAAGATCGGCATCAGAGAGAAATTCTGCAGTTTCATTTTTAACTGTTATAAAGTTCCAACGGCAGTGGTCCGAGTAAACGGCTATAGCTCACAGAGCTTCGACATCGAGAGAGGCACAAGGCAGGGATGCCCACTGTCACCTCTGCTCTTTGCTTTATATATGGAGCCATTTGCTCAGAAGATACGACAAAACGAAATGGCGACGGGAATACAGTTTGGTGGCTACACACACACCATTAGCCTTTATGCAGACGACGTCTTACTCACACTTAGCAGCCCACAGACAGCCCTGCCGGCATGCATGGCAGAAATAGATGCCTTTGCGGCGGTAGCCGGTTTAAAAATGAATACTGACAAATCCATGGCCCTCGACCTATCCCTGAGACCTCCTACAAAGACATACCTGCAGACCCTCGTTCTCATCCAATGGGCGACGGACGCGGTGCCTTATCTAGGGATCCAGCTGACCCCCACACTCCCCACAATGACAGCGGTCAACTATAATACACTTCAAAAGAAAATTCGCAAAGAACTGGGCCGCTGGAGAAATCTCCCCCTCTCTTGGCTGGGCAGGAAAGCAGCAGTCAAAATGACCATCTTACCCCAAATCTTGTACCTTTTCCGAGCACTACCGCTCCAGCCTCCCGCGGGATGGATACGGCAAGCACAGACTGACCTCGCCTGCTTCATTTGGTAAGGTCGGAAGCCGAGAATGAAGAGGGCGCTGACCACTTTGGCTCCTGAGGCAGGGGGACTGGGAATACCAGATCTGCATAAGTACTTCCAGGCAGCGCAGCTACGCTATCTGGTGGAATGGAGCAAGTGGGAGTCCGAAAAACATTGGCTGTTCCAGGACCAGGCCGTGGCAGGGCGCCCGCTTCAGGAGATCCCCTTCCTCAACAAAGCCGCCCGACCGGCTAACCTTTACGCTTCATTCATCACAAGGGTTCCACTACAAGTGTGGGATGCCACTAACACTACACATGAACTCACCACCTTTCCCTCGCCGCTCACGCCTCTGGTAGATAACCCGGAATTCACCCCGGGCATGGCCAAGGGAGCCTACGCCCATTGGCGATCAGCGGGATGTCGTTGCCTCTGTCACATCTAAAGTCCGGAGGGTGTGCTCTCCTTCCCACTCTTCCGACAGGAACACAACCTCCCCGAGACGGAACGGATGCGCTACCTTCAAATCCGCCACTGGGCACTCCAACCACAGGGGAAGGAGATGGCAGATAGACGCCTTCAGCCATATGAGAGATGGCTTCTATCCTGCACCACAGATACTAAATTAATATCTGATCTTTACAAATTCCTTCAACCGCAATCAACTCACCTTTATAACCCGGGCAGGGAGCGCTGGGAGCGCTGGGAGCGGGATCTGGGCAGTACTATGAGCCACAAAGAATGGGACCAGATTTCATACAGGGCACGCCATTTAGTATACCACACCGGACTTACAGAGACACTAACTAAGTTCACCACATACTGGTACTACACCCCGGAACGAATAGGCGAGATGGACCGTAGCAAGGATAAAAACTGCTGGAGGGGCTGTGGACACACAGGCACACTACTGCATATTTTGTGGGACTGTCCCCTGGTACAGCCGTACTGGACGCAAGTGATAGATGACATTGACACACACTTTCATACTGAACTACCACGCTTTCCTACCTACATTATACTTGGACTTCCTAATCCCCTGACATACCCTTTGCGCTCACGTAGGGGACGCCAGATAGCTATCGCACTAGGCTCCGCTATACAAAATATCCTAATACACTGGTGCACTACCACGGTCCCCTCCCCTACAGGTTGGCTCCATCGACTGTGGTGTGTACTAGGGATGGAGAAGATGTCGCTTACTCTTGCCGGGGATATAGATCAATATGAAGAGCTTTGGCAACCGTTCCGCTCAATATTGGTTACTGAATTTAGAGAACTTACCTGCCCAAGGTACCTTCGCTTAGTGAGACTCACCGGTCCCGAAAGGGAGACCTCATGAGGGAGGGACAAAGGAAGTATACGACAGGATTTGGCGAAAGGAAGCCGAGAAGGACAGTTCGAGCACTGGACAGGGGGGCGAGGGGAGGGAGGGGCAAGGGGGATTTGGGGGGTGGGGGGGGCCTTTCGCCTGGTTGGCATTATGTTATACCTCATGTCTTTCCATCTTGCTCTGGGTTGGGAAGATTTTGGACTACTATGCTCATTCTGTTGAGAATTCTCATAACCCTTCCTACGTTTATGATTGATGAGGGCTATGTAATACTTGCATTGAATACCTTGTTTTCCAGGTGCAGATTTCAAATAAAAAGATTTAAACCTAAATAGAGCCCTGACATTAAGAGTGACTTGGCCGCTCATTTAGTGCAGTTGACATTATTACCTGAGCCTGTACACTGTACTGCAGAATTTTTCACAGGGTCAATGCCTGAATGGTACATCTACATGGCAGTTAAATAATTGTACTGGCCAATGGAGTGGCTGGAGGACACATTATATGCAGGAAAAGCGGGGTGTGCATGAGCATTAAACTAGGCCCACAGTAAGGGAGATTATTTTAGTGACAGCTTCAGAACAACAGGTGTCCATAGCTGAAGAAATGGGTTTTACCCTAAACATTTAGGCCTCATGGTCAAACGCCTCCAGGACTAACAAAGAACTAAGGATATTACATTTCCATTGGGACTTGTCTATGTGTTGAGAGCTGATCAATGATGGTGTTAGACTACAGTTTTATAAACTTGAAGAAAATATGGCTTTACAGATGACTAAAAACAAGGTTCTAGAACTAGCAAACTGAAAGGTTTGAGAACAACACAAAAATGAGGGAGGATTGTTGAAAAAATACACTTCCCATAAAGTGAAACAAAAATAAAATAAAAAAATAAAGAGAGGATTGCTGAAAGCATGCTGTCCCTAAAAAGTGACATCTAAGGAGAATGCTTAGTTGACTTATGACCTTGTGGTTCCCATAGAGCTTGTTGCGCCTAACACCGTTACTATATTATCATCTAAAGTTGTAGAGGCAGAGTATTTTCTCTCCTCTGCATTTTTTCAATATATGATGTCATTTGAGATGTCATGAGTGATGTCACTGACCATGTCATGAGTGATGTAATATGTGACATCATCAGCAGTGCATTGCGGGCGTGCGAGGTATAGTTAGCTGAACTAACTATAACGGGGGAATTTCAATGGTTTTGTATGAGTGAAATGTCTAGCTAACTATGACATGTGTGAAACCTATGGTTTTTTCAGTGAATTTCTAAGGTTTTTTAAATGCTAATTCCTAACTATAACGTGGCTTAAACCTATGGTTTTTTCAGTAAATTTCTAAGGTTTTTTAAATGCTAATTCCTAACTATAACGTGGCTGAAACCTACGATTTTTTCAGTGAATTTCAAAGATTTTGTAAATGATCATTTTTAAATGTATTAATTGTTATATTTTTAATACTGATTTACTACATTGTTTTAAACTATTTATTTTTAGATATTTTATTTTTTAAATTACATTACATATTTTTAATATAAATTGAAAAAAAAGTTTTTAAAAATATTGAAATTGTAATATTTGTTTTTTTTATTTTATATATTTTTTATTTATATATATTTTATATAGCAGGCAATTATATCCTATGGAAGGAAATTCAAGTTTCTGGTAAGTATGGTAAAATTACATTTCAGGATCAGTAGTGGGCTGAAAGATGCAGCACTGAGGTCTCTCCTGATAACAGGTGAGTAAATCAGAATTCGTAGTTCGGCTGATTTTAGACACATTTTTTAAAGTTCCAAAACTCCACACTTAGACGAATTTCCAAGTGAAACGAGTCAATGTTAGCCTATGGAAGGAAATTCAAGTTACTGGCAAGTATGGTTAGAATTACTTTTCAGGATCAGTACTGGGCTCAAAGATGCTGCACTGAGGTCTCTCCTGATAACAGGTGAGTAAATCGGAATTCGTAGTACATCCAGTAAGCGCCACAGAGCTGCGTAGCAGAAAGATGTAACAAGCATTTACAATGCAATGGTCTCGGCATTATTGAAGGTAGAGCTATTGGCATTGCTCATGACATCTTTTTTTATTTTTTTAAATCATAAATAAATGGCATTGTCATTTACATTGCCAATAGCTTAATCGTTAAATAAATGGCATTGTCATTTACAATGCCAATAGCTTAATCGCTCGCAAATTCATGACCGATTGCATTTACACCCACACAGAGCCACACACACAAAGCCACCCACACACACATACAGAGCCACCCACACAGAGCCACACACAGAGCCACACAGAGCCACACACACACAGAGCCCACACACACACACACAGAGCCCCCCCACACACAGAGCCCTACACACACAGAGCCCCACACACACACCTAGAGCCACATACACACCCAGAGCCACATACACACCCAGAGCCACATACACACCCAGAGCCACATACACACACAGAGCCACATTCACACACCGAACCAAATACACACACAGGAGAGCAAGCACAGCGAGGGGCAGGGGTTCTGAGGTGCACTGACATAAAGTTTGGGGTGCGGGGTGAAAGGACTCTCTCTCCTGCACACTGTACTGGAATAGATGGGTTGCATATCAGCAAAGATGCAATCCTCCAAGTCAGGCCTTTTCTTTGACAAATGAATTTATTAAGAAGTGCTTGGCCCATAGTCTTGGCGACAAAACCGTCAACGATTTAATTCAACGATTTATTGACATTAATTTCACTTTTAAGAAAGTTCCACTCACCTGCTGCCACTTGGAGATCCGAACAGACACAAAAATACCATAATTTCAGCCGCAGCATGTTAACTTGGGGGCTTTAACCCGCCCTGCTGCTGCCGCTCCATCTGCAGAAATATTTAACACCCGGGGGTAGAATTTCGGCTTCGTCACCCCTATGCCTCCTTCACGCCCACCGACAGGGCAGTTCGTGCGTTCACAGCTTCCCGTTCTGGTCACCTCTGCAAGCAAAACGTGTCCTTTGACCCCAGGTGCAGTAGGTTCCCCTCACCTGCTGCATTCACTGGCATAAAAGGGGGAGTGAAAAAGAACTGCGGGGTCGGGGCTAGCAGCCTCCAAGTGCCGTGCTCTCAGATCCAGCCCAGAGGAAGTCCGGAAAAATAAAAAAAAGTAAATATTGTGCCGAAAGCCCCTCTCCCCGCTGCGCCCTGCAGCTGAGGCATCAGACGGATAAACACGGACCCGGAGCTCCCGTAACCTACATTTGAATCCTCCATGAAACACAGGCAAACGCTACAGGCGGTCCTCCGGCGGTGTTGAGGTATTCCGATGGAAACAGAGGCTCCTCCCGGCACAGGGTCGGCACCACAGCATCCCGGGCTGAGTGTCCTTTAAGTGCCGTAAGTGTAACAAAGTGGCAACAAGTGATGTGGGAGTTTTAGAAGCGGCTGTTGAAAGAAATGCTGTACCCGCGCACCGACAGCCAGACACGAGAGGCCGTGGGTGAGAGGGACCGGCGGACGCAGAGAGACCCCAGAAGTCAGCGGGGATGGGGCAGCCTGTGCTGTCACTGCACGTGCAGCGGAGCGAACACCGCAGCGAGGGCTAGTGGAGCCCGCACTGACAGGGATGGGGCTCTGACCCAGGGGGCATGTGAGAGACAGAGTGGGTGCGAGAGAGGGGCACAGCTCGTGTCCGAGGGACGCATGTGTGAGACAATTTGTGTCAGAGTGGGTCACAGTTTGGGAACATCTTTGTGCCTGCGTTTTAGAGTTTGTGTAAACTCCACTGTGACTTACACACCTGAAATATCTACAACAATAATCTTGGTTTGTTTGCAATATTTAGATAACACAAATCCCTGGTGTACTAATGTGGGGTCCTTCTAAGGTTACCAGGTGCAACCAGAGCAGTCATGCTGGCGCAGGGCATTTCTTTTGCAAGTTATGTTTTTCAGGTGTGTTCATTCATCTGGATCAAGTGAAGTGAATTAGGACTGCAACTCCCACATCACATCGGGTTGTTAAACTGGAGCAGTGTTGTGGGCGACATGGGGTCATCTGCTAACATTTAAAGATTTAAAAGGTGCCTCGCCAGTATGGGGTTAATTTGCGGTTCTGCACCCTTACATACAATTTTTGGGGAGCAGAGTTTGATGCTCGTGGGATTGGACAATTCTGACATATCTATGTTGTTGATGTATATTTATGTATATATGTGTGTTTGTATGGTGTGTGTGTGTGTGTGTGTGCGTGTGTGCGGGTGTGTGTGCGTGCGTGTGTTAGGTTTGAACAAAACCGGTCAGTTGTCTGTAATTTCTTAGCAGACTGTCTCTGGAAAGAAGTGATTATTACTATATGTGAAGAAAGATGAAATTACTTTATGGGGCAAATTATGAGGCTGTCATTTCTCTTGATCTGATGTAGTTTATAAAAAATATCAAATATCATTTTTTTCAAATAACAAACTCCAGAGTGATTGACCAGCGTTGTATTTCTGATCTTGCAGAAATTGCTTGTGAATTTTAAGGCTAATTTAGACCATGGTGTGTGCGCTGTGAAGCCATTTAGAGACAATAGTGTTTGTATCAGCATGTGTTTGTGCGCCATGGGGCGTGTTTGCACAGTGGTGAAGGGAGGGGGCTGGCCTGAGTTCACATGTGTGCAAACACGCCCTGTGGTGCGATTTAAGTTGGGGAATTAATTCCTTGTCAATACTGAGGGTCCCTGGGGGCCAACTAGCCCACCAGGTACCTCTAGTAAGCGCAACGGAGCTGCGTTGCAGAGTGTTGTAAAAAGGGGCGTGGCCTCAGGACACATCTCTGCAATGCAGCCCCCTGGCGCATACTAGAGGTACCTGGTGGGCTAGTTGGCCCCCAGGGGACTTCAGGATTCAAGGGCACTTAATCCTGCAACTTAAAACGCGCCACAGGGCGTGTTTGCACACGTCACCCTCCCTTCACCACTGTACAAATATGCCTGTAAAATCCGCCAAACTACGAATTCTGATTTACTCACCTGTTATCAGGAGAGTACCCAGGGTGGCATCTTTTAGCCCAGCACTGACCCTGAAAAGTAATTCTAAGCGTACTTAAAGTAACTTGTATTTACTTCCGTAGGATTCCATTGTGTGGTTTTCAGCAGAAAAGTTTCTAAGTGTTGATTTTTGAAACGTACAATTATTCCTGTAAAAAATCAGCCAAACTACGACTTCCGATTTACTCACCTGTTATCAGGAGAGAACCCAGTGCTGCATCTTTTAGCCCAGCACTGACCACGAAAAGTAATTCTATGCGTCCTTACCAGTAACTTGTATTTCCTTCCATAGGAATCTATTTTTTTTTTTGGAAAACTTTATTGTGCAAAAATAGCATTACAAGTATGGGCCTACAACCACAGGGGCCAGCCGCTAGGACATGTGAGGCATTTATGTAATTCACAAAGCAGCGACCGCTCTTCCGTGGTCCTACTTAACACAGGATACCTTTTCGGCAACACAGGATGTAGACAGGATATAGAAATTTTTAATTTTTTAAAGAAATAAAACGAGGAAGAAAACAAAGGAAAGAGACTCAAGGCGAGAGACGTTATAGACAATGTCAGGCTCCGATGGGGGGGACCCACAGTACCAAATAACGAATCAGGAGGGCATGAAAGATAATCGGGAGGGGGGAGGCAGTGGGGAAGTCAGACAATAGGAGAAAAAGAATAAATCGTTCCAGGAACCTCCGGATCAAGGGGAAGGTGTCTTTGAGGGGAGGTGTGCAAATGTTCCCTCGGTAGGCGTTCCACTGACCCCAGATTTTGCTCCACGCCCTAGGCTTGCCCCTAGCCAGATATACCGTCTTCTCTCTAAACTTGCACCAGTCCATATTCTCCTTCCATGCCGACACGGTGGGAGGCCGTGGGGAACCCCACAACTGCGCAATATCTCTTTTTGCAATCATGTTCCCCAGTGCCCCCCACCGGGCCTGGGCAATGTTATAATCATTCGGCTCCCACACATTCAACAGACATCTACGAGCCTCAGGCAGCAGAGCAACCCCGGTAACACACTCCATGACCGCATGCACCCGCTGCCAATACGCCGCCACCTCCCGGCACTCCCAGAGGATGTGGAGAAAGGTAGCACTCATACCACATCCACGCTTACACAACCCATCCAGGGAAAAACCCATCGCAACCAAACGAGGACCCATAACATATACACAGTGGAGAATCTTAAGCTGGACGAGACGGAGACGGGCCGGAATGGCGACTTCTTTTGGGGAGGATAAGGTGGCCTGCCAGTCCTCGTCGTCCAACTCCAACCCGTCTCCGGACCAGACCTCTCTGAGACGCACACGAAGGTCTGCCCGATTGTTGATTAGTTTCTTATAGACCAAGGAGATTGTACTATAGGGCAGATGACCATCATGTATACGGTCCTCGAGTGGGGATGACTCAGGAACTAAATCACCAGCTGTGAGGACAGACAGCAAAGCGTGGCGAACCTGTACATACCTGAAGAACTCTCGCTCCCCCAACTCGTACTCACTTTGAAGCATCGCAAAGGTCTTCACCGCTCCTTTCACCCAAAGATCACCCACTCTGCTGACACTAATCATATCCCAGTTCTCAAAACCTTTCGTTGTCCAGAGGCATCCCAATTGTTCCGATGCATACAATGGGGTCGCTTGCGTCAATCGATCATTCCATCCCATAGCCGCATTTGCATCTTTCCACACACACACCGCAACCTTAGTGGGTCCCGTGAGGTTCCTCCCCGCGGTCCGAGAGTAGAGTGCTCTATTGAAATTACCACCGGGCAACTGATGTTTGTCCATCTCGAATGCAGGAGCCGGACCGGGTTCATACGTAGCATGGTTGATGGCAGACAACTGAGAGGCCCAGTAATAGCTCCTGATTTTCGGGAGCGCGATGCCCCCGTCATACCAGGGGAGAGTGAGTTTCGCAAGAGCGATGCGAGCACGACGGTCCCAAACGAGCCTCCTCTGCAAACCTTCCACTTCCCGAAAGTACGCCGCCGGAATAGCGTCAAAAGAATTTTGAAGCGCATAGAGAAAGCGAGCAGAGACATAATTTTAAAGAGTGCCGCTCGACCAAGTGGCGACAACGGCAGTTTACGCCACCGAGCCACGTCCACCTTCAGTCGTCGGAGAGGAGGGAGGAGATTGTGCTCGTAGCTGGCAACCGGGTCCAACGATATATAGACTCCCAGGTACTTGAAGCCTGATTGCGAGATTTGAATGGAAAACCTACACGGCAAAGGGGGAAGGCCGCCCGAGATGACATACACACACAATTTGGACCAATTGATAATCAGGCCGGAGTTCTTGCCAAAAGAAGTGAGAACATCGAACAGGACGTTAAGGGATTTACGATGGGAGGTAAGGTATAAAAGGATATCGTCGGCGTACAACAAAACACGATCTTCAAAATCGGGGGACCACTGGATGCCCTTTATCGACGGCTCCCAACAGAGCCAGGCTGCGAGCGGTTCGAGAGCAAGAGCAAAAAGCAAGGGCGACAGCGGGCATCCCTGCCGCGTACCCCTCCCGAGAGCAAAGGACCGGGACACTCTGCCATTGACGACGACCTGAGCCAACGGATCCGAATACAAAAGTTTAACCCAACAAATAAAGTCCGCACCAAAACCAAACTTCGCCAGAGTGGCCCAAAGATATGGCCATTCAATTGTATCAAAGGCCATCGTGGCGTCCAAAGAAGCCAAGATGGCTGGCTCCGATAGAGACTCCGCCCTAGCGAGAACACCGTGTAGGCGCCGCAAGTTAGGAGCAGTGTTTTGGTGCGGAATGAAACCGGATTGATCCGGGTGGATCAGGTCACAAATTACAGTGAGTAAACGATTGGCAAGGACCTTGGCAAGGATCTTAGGCTCGGCCTTCAGTAGGGAAATAGGCCGATACGACGCACAGCGATCACGAGGCTTGCCCTCCTTAGGGATCACAACTATAGTAGCCAAACGCTGATCACAAGGGAGGGCGCCGAGCTCACGTGACTCCCTGAACATTTTATTTTGAGAATTTATAGAGCGCAACCGTCACCATTACAGGCATCCTGGCGCTGACAGAGACCAACGAGGGGTAAAGAACAGACAGAGTAGGAAGGCTAGCAAGGAAAGAGCCAGGTTTTCACCTTTTTTCTGAACTGCAAGAGTTCATTTGTGGACCTAAGCTCGATGGGGAGGGAGTTCCAGAGTCTGGCGGCAGCCACCTCAAAGGATCTACCTCCAGCTCTGACCTTTTTAAATCTAGGAACCACTACCAGTCTAGCATCAGATGATCGAAGTTTTCTGGTAGGGGTATACCAAACAAACTTGGATTGTAGAGGAGCTGGACCGCAGCCATGAAGAGCAAGAACATTGCACGAAGGTAGGGCGCAACTTTGTCCGCGCGCAGTTTATACAGTTCGACAGGGAGGCCATTAGGGCCCATGGCCTTACCATAACGGAGGGAACGGATTGCGGTAGCAATCTCATCAACCGACAACGGGGCCTCCATGTGCTCTCGGTCCTCCTCAATCAGACAAGGCAAAGCAATGTCCCTCAGCAGTAAACAAGAGTCATCTTCATCTCTGTCGGACACCGGGGAGTAAACCACACGAAAATAATCGGCAAAGCATTCCACAATCTCGCCAGGGTCAGTCACGCACACACCATCCGAAGTCTGTATCACGGGAACCACAGGATTCGCTCTTTCCTTTCTATCAAGCCATGCGATCAATTTGCCCGCCTTATCACCAACATCGTACAATCTACCCTGCTGTTCCCTGAACATTGTCTTGGCGGCATCCGTAACATTGGATTTATAATCAAATTGCTTCAAACTAAGGGCGTGGAGTTTCTACTGGGTGACGCCTAATTCCAGATCGGCCTCCAACTCGAGTAATTTAGCCTCCAGACTCTCAACCTCCATATTTCGGGCCTTCTTGGTCTCAGCTATTAAGGATAGGGCCTGACCACGAATGACAGTTTGGAAGGCCTCCCACAGGGACACAGAGGATGAGACAGACCCCTCATTTACCAGGAAGTAAGAATCTAGAGACTTTATCAGGCTACTACGGGTCTTGGGGTTGCGCAAATACCATGGATTGATAGGCGCAATCCGCCCCTCGCGGTGTATCCCCGTGTCAAAACTAAGCCACAAAGGAGAATGATCAGAAATGCCTCGGGCCAAATGTCTGATCTCCCTGACGTAGGAAGACTGGACCGCGGGCATGAGGACATAATCGAGCCTGGATAGACTCCCATGAGCCCCGGAGTGAAAAGTGTACTGACATTGCGTCAGGTGCATTAACCTCCAGCAGTCCACCAGGTCAAAAGTGTCTATGAACCCACGAGCCAAGATTGGGAAGTGGGAAGTGTCCTGGGAGGGTTGCGATCCGAACTGCCTGAAAGCACAGAATTAAAATCCCCACCCATAAGAAGGAGACTGTCAGGGAGGCCCAGCATCATCCGGCCAACATCAGAGAAAGTAGAGGTCTGGAGACCCGGGGGAATGTATACTGTAACCAAGGAAAGAGTTTTACCCTCCCACCTACCGGTGATAGCGGCGTAGCGCCCTCTGTCATCAAGGATAACATTATCTATCTCAATGGGGAGAGAAGACCGGATCAAAATACCAACCCCTCTGGAACCAGTGGTAAACCCCGAGTGAGCAACCAGTCGGTAACCCCACCTGTTTAAAGCATGACACACGTTTCCCACCAAATGCATTTCCTGCAAGAGTACCACATCAGGAGACAAACGACACAAATATTGCAACACGACACCCCGTTTGATACAATCCCCCAATCCATTGACGTTCCATGATACCAACCTCAACCCACTACCCCCCATCCCCACAAGTAATGCATAGGTCACCCCACAAAGAGCCGGACACAAGAAGCAAGGAAAAGACCAATTTATCGCCTTGTGAGAAAAAAACACACACCCGAACACCCCATCCCACCCCCCAACCAACACCCGTTACAACTCCCCCCTCCCTGCACCCCTGCAGTAGACCAAAAAGCCACCCCAACATGCAGTGTGCCTGTTGCCCTAAAAACCCCACTCTACAAAAAGACCCCGGAGGAGGAAAGAGGCCCGTCGCCACCCGCCACCCAGACGTGGACCGCAAAGAAAACATATTAGGAAAAGAAATAGAACCCAGCTGAGAAATGTCTAATGTTCGGAGGTCAGGGACCAAAAAAGTAACTTCTGCGTAGGCTCACCAACATCGGCACCGCCAGGGTGCTCCGTCCGATCACCTCGGCCAGGTAGGGTGTCCAGCCAGTCACTTACATTGTCCGACCAATCAAAAAAGAAAGTCCGCTCCTCATACTCCACTCGAAGCCTAGTAGGGAAAAGCATCGCATACTTCATACCAAGGTCCCAAAGGTGTCGTTTTACCCCCTGGAAGGCCATTCTTTGTCTCTGGACATGCTGAGTAAAGTCCGGGAAGAAGTTGACAGAGGAGTTCTCAAAGTTTACCGGGCCATGTACTCTCGAAGCCTGCAGGATCGCATCTCGATCTCTGAAGTGGAAGAGTTTCGCAATGATGGGCCGCGGAGGAGCGCCCGGCTTGGGCTTTCCACCCGGCACACGATGTGCACGCTCCACTGCAAAAAACTTGCTGAGTCCAGAGGGAGAAAGATGGTTCAGGACAAGATCCTCGACCAGGAGATCTACCGAGTGAGGCTCGGGATTTCCTGCCACACCTATGACGCGAATGTTGTTGCGTCGCGCCCTGTTCTCAAACTCCTCCAGCCGATGGGACATCAAGTCATTGGCAGATTTCAAGTTACCAACTTCTGTCTGAAGTTCCGACACATCGGTCGTGAGGCTTCAAGTCTTCAGATCCAATGACTTCACTTTCTCATTGTTCTTGGACAGGTCAGCCCTGATCAAGGTGACATCGATGGCGACCGTGTCGATTTTACGAGCCAGTGCCTCATATTGCTGACCGATGGTCTCCTTCATATTGGAGATGGCGCCCATGATGTCCTGCAGGGACAGATCAACAGGGGCAGATGGGTCTTCTTTGGCATCCTCTGGGGTACGACTGGAGAGTCCCGGGGATCCTTTGGGCTGAGTGTAGCGATCGATGACATTTGTCTGGACCAGTCCCCCACGAAGAGGTGTCTTTGCCTTCTGCTTCTCAGCATCACCCTTACCAGCCATGTTGGAAGATGCGCCCCAGAGGGGCCCGCGAGACCTGGTGAAAATGGCCGCCGTCAGGCCGGGCACCAATAGACCACAAAAGCCGGCTCGTATTGCCCAAACAAAAGCACAAAAGTGATCCAAACGGCTGCGGAGTTAAGGCAGTGGTTGCATTAGATGGAGGCTGGAATGGCCCCAAGCCGAGGGCTACGGTCTCACAATCAAACCGTGTCGGGCTCCAGAAACGAAACCAAAAGTGGTGATGGGGCTACTGAGGAGACCCCACTGCCATTGTTGTTCGATTCAGTCCCGGATCCACGAGTCGCCCAGTCCCCGGCTCGCCTCCCGGTGGGCCCAAGAAGTTCAGATCGACGCAGTTTCGGTTGCCCAAGTCCGATTTAAGTTCTGAAAAGAATTATGAACTCAGCCGAGGTTCATCTCAAAGAATCCATCCAAGAAATCAGGATACTTCAGGATAGATTGCGAAGGGTGGCAAGGGTCCGGGGAGCCCTGTGCTCACGCGACCATCTTGGATGCGCGCTAAGCTCCTCCTCTCCATAGGAATCTATTGTGTGGTTTCCAGCAGAAAAGTTTCTAAGTGTTGATTTTTGAAACGTACAAATATTCCTCTAAAATCAGCTGAACTACGAATTCCAATTTACTCACCTGTTATCAGGAGAGACGTCAGTGCTGCATCTTTGAGCCCAGTACTGATCATGAAAAGTAATTCTAACCGTACTTACCAGTTACTTGAATTTCCTTCCATATGCGAACATTGACTGGTTTCACTTGGAAATTCTTTTAAGTGAGAAGTTTTTGAACTTTAAAAAGTTCCTATAAAATCAACGAAACTGCAAATTTCCGATTCACTAACCTGTTATCAGGAGTGCCCTCAGTGCTGCTTCTTTGAGCCCAGTACTGATCCTGAAAAGTAATTCTAACCGTACTTACCAGTAACTTGAACTTTCTTCCATAGGAATCCATTGTGTGGTTTTCACCAGAAAAGTTTCTAAGTGTCTATTTTCACAAACTAAAAATATTCCTTAAAAATTGCCTATATGACTTAAATGCATTCTTCCGACTGTTTACAGCAGATGCACCTTTGCTGGAACCAGGATCCACCACTGAGTAAGAAAAAGTAACGTTAACACTACTTACCTGGTAAGTGAATTTCCTCCCACAGGATAACATTGGTGATTCTATGTGAAAAAGTTTCTAAGTGTCTTCTTTTAAAATACAAGAAAATTCCTTAAAATCACTATGTTAACCAAAACGCGTTTACTCAACTGTTTACAGGTGATGTCTCAGGACTGAATTTAGGATCCAGTCCTGTGGTTAGAAAAGAAATCCAAAAAGTAATTAATTACATTTAACTAGAAATTCACATTGACTTCAATGTTGCATTGTGTTTGAAACTGAGTTGCCCATTGCAACAACTGTAACTACTGTACTTAAACGTCTATTGCCTATTTGCAAAGTATTTAAACTAAAGTAATACATTCTGACAAAGTATATTTTGTAATGTAATGTATAATGTGATTATAATGTAATTTAAAGAATAAAATATCTAAAAATAAACTGTTTAAAAAAATGTATAAAATCAGTATAAAAAAATAAAAATAACAATAAAGACATTCAAAAATTGTCATTTACAAAACCTTTGAAATTCACTGAAAAAACCATAGGCTTCAGACATGTTATAGTTAGGATTTAGCATTTAAAAAACCTTTGAAATTCATTGAAAAAAACATAGGTTTGAGGCCTGTTATAGTTAGGAATTAGCATTTAAAAAACCTTAGAAATTCACTGACAAAACCATAGGTTTCAGACATGTTATAGTTAGGAATTAGCATTTAAAAAACCTTAGAAATTCACTGAAAAAAACATAGGTTTTAGGGCTGTAATAGTTAGTTGGACATTTCACATGTACACAACCATTGAAATTCCCACGTTATAGTTAGTTGTACTAACTATAACTCGCGCACCCGCAATCCACTGCTGATGATGTCACATATTACATCATTCACAGTGCTTAATTTGTAAAATATGAAGTCCAGGTGCTCAAATGTTTTTGGGAGGCCACACCCACTTTGTCTCGGCTCCACCCACGTCCCCTATTGGCTCCACCCACATCCTCAACTGGTACTGCTGAAAGTCAGATGTAATGCCCAATCTGAATTTCAGCAAGGCAGCCTTCCTCCAAGTAAGGTTTTGATAGGAGTTTCCCTTGCCCTGTAAACATTTTGAAAAAGAGTAAGTCAAAAGCGCATATAAAGCTCAATTTTGGAATAAAATTGCTAAAATGACTAATGCATTGAATAGGGACACATTAAATATTCCAGTGCTCATGGTGCAAATTTGGAGAAAGAACAATACTGGGCTATGTCATTTTTGAGAGAGAGTATAATTCTATGTCATGAGTGCAAAGATACAACTTTTACATAACACTGAAGTCAGAGGATTTTGAAAAATCCAAACATCACACCTAAGAACAAGAACAACCCGTCTATGGCCAAAAGGCATGTCCACAATCCAAGGATCCCAATGGAAGGCCTGCCAGACACAATTTATCTAACAAGAGTTTATAAAAAATCTTGGTCTGTGATGTTTGCTGAGTTGGCTGAGTAAAGCAGAGACTCGCAAACAAAGACACACACAAGGACAACTGTACATATGCATGCACATGCACATACCCAGATATATTACATTTGTGGATAGTACAGGATGCATGCAGAGTGCACATACTCAGTGGCAAAGACCAAGGACAGAAATTAAAATGAACCAGAGCAACTGAGACTTACATAGAATCAAAATATGTGCCCTTCACATACAAACACACAAAAACCTAAACCATTCCATACTGATCATTACCCATCCTCCACCCTCACTGTCCCAAAGACACACACACAGACACACTCTATGCTAAAGGCAGAGAGAACAAATTAGACATTAACATATGTAGAATATGCCAACACATGTGTGGAGTACAATAGCAGCACACTGTACTTTGCTGACAAGAGAGTGCAGTGTCTCCTGCCTTTTGCTAGATAGTGCTTATAGTGGCTCAGCACTTGTTACCTGAATTCTCTCTAATACCATCTATCTACATGATCATTGGATGGATGTAGGTTGTAAGAGTGTTGATTGAGTAAAATTGGAAGAAGTGATGTAAATGGAACTCCATAGTTCAATCTCTGACAGTGTAAAGGTCCCATTCTGTTGAAGATGAGACAGCGCCCAGACATCTACTCCATCCCCACACATGGGTTCACCAGTTCCCTTTCACCGCAACAAAATCAAGACACAATCTTTGCAAGTGTGTGGTTGGCTAAAGATAGCCTTTTGTAATAATAGTAATGGTAGCACTCCATCATTTCCATGTCAAAATATTATCTGTCTTTTATATATTCCTTTCATTCCTCTGACAAGAGGGAAGCAAGCTAGCAGCAGTCAGTTGCTGTTAAAGAAATAACTGCTTGCTGCACTGGTGCTCTGCATTCCTGCCAGCGTACCTAGTTTCTTAAATTGGGCAATAACTGGGCCAGTGATGCATGTGCCTGACAATGTAGTACTTGAATGTGCTTGTGGACTCTTTCTAATGAGAGCTGTTAGAGTTGCCACACATCTTCTTATCTATGTTGTGGAATACAACCCCATGACTTGCATTGCAAGCAGGGACATCTAACCATACATTTGTCTTTGTTGAATTGACATGTCTCATATAAACCTGAGGCACTGCTGGCAAAGTGTGTTTGCAAGAAAGAGAGCAAGAGACAGAGCAAGAGAGACAAGGGCTTGTTTTCAGTTGCCCTTCTATCGCTCCTCTGTGTTCTTACATGGGCTCAAATGAGGGCATGGCCCGAATGCTGCCTAGATTAGATAGTCATGCTTGTTTGTTATCCTCTCATGTTTAGTGAGTTGAGTGTGGCCCAACATTTGCCACATCAAAGATGTTCCACACTTGCTACAGTGTCAATGCTAGTGTGTGCCCTCGCCTGTTTCTCTACAATCACAGCAGGGCTCACTGATCTCCTATGCAAGCTTCAGTACTAATGGTCACAAGCAAAGAAGGGGGAAGTGCTACCTGTTTACGCATACTATGGCATGAGCTTTGAATGTGCAGCTATAACATACATGACGATTACTACCCGAGGTATTAAGCCCCGTTTTTCTTTTATACTCTAAACTTAACTGCATCATGCATGACTGTAATCGGGTGATGCTTTCTACAAACTATATGAAACTAGTGCTAAATTTGAGGCAGTGGTTTCCAATGCTCAGCCACGGCAGTTAATTCTCAACACAGACACTAATGACAGTCCACCACATGGCAGAGCTGTCTGTCTAATTTTGAGATGAGCACAGCGACCGTGTTTAATATGTCAATATACATTAAAAATGAATACCTGCCGCCCATGCCATCCATATTGTTTGGATGGCCAGCAATAGTCTGAATTGTCACGTTTGTAGGAGTAAGATGGTAAGTATTTGTGTTGGTATTATCATTGGCAGTGCTGACAGGGGCAATGGGTGGTGCAGGCTGAAGTGGCCTCCTGAAATGGGCATTGGCACTTACATTTTTTTCAAATTAAGTACTGTATGAAACATATTTCCCTTAAATATTAAAGAGGATCCTATCTGTCATTCTTATGGCATAGCATATCATTGACCTGAAATCTGTAATCAGGGTGCTTTAGTGCACAAAGAAAGTTTCTTTAAACAAGTGTTCTTTTCTGCAGTTTTAGGTGACCTGCGATTAGTTTGAGTGGAACTATCTAAGCATCCAACCAGCTAGAATAATCCTGTATATCTTAGATTGGTTTTTATCATATTAGACTGACAAACAAAGACAAGGGGTGTGACACAAAGGTGGTATATTCTATGATACCATGCCAACTTTTTTCTGTTCTACAGATACAAGCTATTAAGAGAACAAATACTATCATGTTTATCAGGCTCACTTTTGACACCTTGACTGATTTAATGATTGTGAATGATACCCTAATCCAGAAATCAGTTTTAGGGTTTTATATAATATTACACAACATTCGTTTTGGATAGAACATTCATCACCAATGCCTTAGGGTTTTGTTAGAATGCGCATGCCAGTTTTTTATAGCTTGCCCATAACAATGAGACTGTTGTCTGATGGTTGGTGCTTTCCCATTGGCAGGCACAGCTCAAGTTTTGGAACCTTCCACTTGTTACCTGCATGTTGTTGTGTTCCTGTGTTTAGTATGTTTATAGTTTGTTTTGGTTAAATGGTTGTGGTTGTTTTTTATCAAACACTGTTTATTCAGGGTGTATTTTGTGTGACTTTCAAACAAACTGTAAGTGTTGTTAGAGTCTGTGTGCATGCTACTGTTTTGTTGTCGAAGTGTGTCTGACGTCTAACTTTTTAGGTGAAAATTGCTGTCAGCTGTGATGTAAAAAATATGTCTAATGTAAAATCTTATCTCTTTGTAGTCAGATTTTAACCAGACCTCCTACAGCACCATACGTTTGGAACGCTGCTGCAGACATAAAAATGTTTAATACAAAGTGACACTCCATCTTGCAGTTAGATTCATGATACATCAGCTACTTAACATAAAATTTTCTTGAGATTATCTATTCTGTACATATATATATATATGAATAAACACAATCCCGCCCCTTTCAATCGATCGCACGAGGGCCACTAGTGTATGACAAATGTAAGGAATACAGAAATAAAAATGAAATCCATATTGTTTAATATACTTTTATATATTAGGTATTGATTGGCTGAGGGGGCACTGTATATGAACAATATGTGTAATATGAGATGCATTTTTATCTCAAGTCACATGTTATGCTTATGGGGCATTAACTCACTGGGGTTGGAACTTGGAAGTCAGTTACTGACTTCATTCATCCCTTGCTACACAAAGTACACATCAACAACTCTTGCATGCCTCCAGGATCCACAGCACAGTAGATATAAACTATATGAAGGCCACCACTCTCTGCTAACTCTGCACATAGTGGGGGCTCCGGGGCCTCGGGACATTAAGCAAACAACACAGACAAGCGTGGAAAGAGCCCCAGCAGGGGGAAAACATCACTGAAGCTGAATGTGCACAAGCAAGACTAGCGATGCTAGAATGGCAATAGAAATCAAGCTAAAGTTAAACTGACGCAGGATACAGCCAAACATCACCGGCAAACTAAGTAAAGAGGCCATGCAGCAAACAGATGCAGTTGCCCAGTTGTCACAACAGAAATCACCACTTCATGCACAAACAACCTGAGCCACTAGGCTTGATGACGTAGGATAGAAATATACAGATTTTGAAAGAGATGTCATGCACGGCAAAATAGCATTTCATTTATTTATTTTGAGTCAAGTAAACGAAAATCAAACCTTAATAGATAGAAAGACCCTGCTGCCATTCCAGCCTCCTGACTGGACTAGTGTTTATGCACACGGTGCCCCACACGGCGCAGGTCAGGTGGCATGAGTGCTCGGGCCTCAGACTCGGTTAATATCAAGTCTGTTTTACTGCCCCATGGTGACCATCACCACGCTGAAGAAAAAAAGCAGTGTTGGTTTGGTTACGAAGGGGCCTGCTGCTGCTGGGGCTGCTTCAAATGATAGTGCCCGCCTAGACGTCATGCTATGGTGCTTTACTGACGGTGACACATGTGTGCCGGACGTGACATTTAATTTTTAAAAAAGGTTACGTAGGCTGACGCAGCCCCTACACGCAACATGGAACTGAAGGAAAATTACATGGATATGAATTTATGATCGGCTCTCAGCACAACAACACTCTTATTCAACAGCAGACTAGGGAGACTGTAGCAGAGTTTGACTAACATCGCAGTTAGTGAACCAATTATTTTTACTTTGACATGAATGAGATGACGACGTGCCGTGCCCGTGAGTGCAGTCCTGATGTTGATGTGAGTTGGCAGTGTAGACCCGGCCCTGGTAAATAAGTGCCGGCGCTAAGCACCGGAAAGCACCGGCACAAATTAAGCACTGATCATTCATGACATGGTCAGTGACATCACTGATGACATCTCAAATTACATCACTGATGACATCATCCACGTGACAATCTGATACATCTTATCATACACTAGTATAACCTTTCAACACTCATTATAAAATATGGAGTACCATATTTGAAACTATTGACACACCAATACAAGTTTCTAAAAACCCAATCAGTGATTTCTATATCTACACACACATCTAAACACTTACCTATAGATTCACTCATACATGCTAACAAAGATCAATAGAACACTATTAAATATGCTTAAACACCTGCATCAACATTACACACTAGCACACAACCTATTCACTTATGCAGTCATCCTACTCACTTTTGCACACAATTGATCATACTTACATTTACTAAGCTACACACTTACACAAACACCATTTTTTTTATTCATATAGATAGTAACTCATACTTAGGGGCTCATTAGGATGTTGGGCGGATTTCCTCCGCCAGGGTAGCGGTGGGAAACACCGCCCGCCTGTTTTCCGCCCCGGTCGCCTTGCGGCCGGGACAGAAAAGGGATAACATGGTGGCGATGTCTATCAGACACCGCCAGCCATATTAGAATAGGCATTTTTCAATGCCTGTCCGTGGCGGCAATGCCGCCACGGAAAGGCATGCGGTGTTCACTTTGGGGGGCCCCTGTGGGCCCCCGAAGTGACGGCCGAAGGGGGGTGGCACACGGGGGGTACCTGTGGTACCCCCTGCATTTGCATAATCACAGCGGCAGGGACCGCGCGGTGCCTGCCGCTTCGATTATGCAAATGAGTGCATTTGTTTTCAACATTGTGGCGGGCGGTGCAGTGAGCACCGCCCGCCACAATGTTAATTTGAGGAATGCGCCTGCCACTGTGGCGGGCGCATCCTAATGCCAATGTCGGGACCCCCGCCCTTTGGGCGGGTGGTACCGATTTACGATGGGATGACGGGCGGGCAAAGTCCGCCCGTCATCCTAATGGAGCCCCTAGTGTGTTATATAATCACTATTACAAGTATACAATTATCCATACATCACTCATTCAATCACTGAGTCTTATGTATACGTATTTATATTAAGCATGGGCGAATTTTGCGAATCTCGCGTTCGCGAATTTTGCGGATTTGCAAACTCGCAATCCGCAAAATCCGCGAATTCTCGCGAATTTGCGGATTTTTTTTTATTTGTGTTCGCGCGGGTTTCTGCCAGTTCGCGAGGGTTTTGTACAGTTTCGCAAACGTGAACTTACCTGTCGGGTTGCAAGTTTTGCGAACTTGTTGTTTCTACGTGTCCAGCCTGTTTGGGACACTCTTCTTCATCACTGCCACTCTCTGTCACCACTGCCACTCTCTGACTACTCATGCCACCCTCTGGCCCACCCATGCCACCCTCTGTTTCATCACAGCACCCTCTGGTTGTCCAGTGTACATTATTGTGGCAAAGCAAAGCACACCTTCCCTGCCTCAAGTGACCTGAATTAATTTGGGGCTGATTAATGTGTCACAGAATATTTTTTTAGCTGGCACCTGCTTCCTTAGTGCTTCATGATTAGTGATCTTTTGCACTTGCTAAGTGCTTTCATGGTTGCAAAATTAGTTACAACACCTGCCCTGCCCCAACTGACAATAATGAATTAGGGGCTGATTAATGTGTCACTGGATTTGAACTTCCAGCCTGGCTCCTGCTTGTCTCCCTTAGCTGTAATTCAGGACCTTTGTGGCATATGTGTAACTATTCTGAGGGTCAGAGCAGGGTCACATAATAGTTGCAAGTAGGCAACTGAACTCTGGAGGGGCCCCTCAGGAAGCACTACAGGAAATGGCTACTAATGATGAGCTTGAACTTTTGAACCTGGTAAGTAGTTTCAGTTTTGCTAAGATCGTATTTCTGCAATTTAGCGCTTATTCGCGGGGCGCGAAGTTGAACTGGGAAGCCGCGAACTCACGCGAACAGTGCGAGCAAGCCATAAAATCCGCTGCTCGCGGATTTGCGGATTTTGCGGGAAATTCGCGAATCTCGCGGATTGCGAATTTACCGAAAATCCGCAAAATCCGCGAGCGGAACGGATTTTCCGCCCATACTTAATTTATTTACAACTGTCACATACAATGCCTTTTATATTTCTAGTTTGTTGAACATGTATCATTGAGAAATATATTTACTCATCACCACACCCATAAAGACATTCACTCTCCCAAACAACTGTTTCCACATACAGTCTTAACCTCATATACTTACTAAATCAACTATTTACACATCTTTGGACAGTCACACACCTCCCACCCAACCACACACACATTCATTCACTATCCCATACAAATACTCACTTAACTAATTAATAACTAATATAGACTTTCACATAGCTAGTAACCAACTTAAGTAGTAGTTTACACAACAAGAGATAGAGAGATACAGGTATTACCACAGTTTAATCACTATCCCATATATTAAGTGAGACACTTTAAATTCGTCACTTAGACAGTCAATCACATTGCTACTAAATCCTCAATTCAGACACTTATACATCCACTCAGTCTTCAAGGCAGATTGCTATATATATATATATAATACTTATTTAAATATCGAAGCAAACCACATTCACTGGATGATGTCATCAGTGATGTCATTTGAGATGTCATCAGTGATGTCATCAGTGATGTCACTGACCATGTCATGAATGATGTAATATGTGACATCATCAGCAGTGCATTGCGGGGGCGCGAGTTATAGTTAGTACACCTAACTATAACGTGGAAATTTCAATGGTTTTGTACGAGTGAAATGTCCAACTAACCATAACACCCGTAAAACCTATGGTATTTTCAGTGAATTTCTAATGTTTTTTAAATGCTAATTCCTAACTATAAAATGTCTGAAACCTAAGTTTTTTTCAGTGAATATATATATATACATATATATACAAATATATATATATATGTAACACTGACGAAGCCTGCAAAGGCGAAACGCGTCTGTTGGGGTGAGGGGGGTTTGGTGTTAATAAATTTCTAAACTGGATACCAGCGTGCCAGCCACTTTTTTCTGAAACCAGCATATGGACACAGGAACGTGCAGCAATATATATATATATATATATATATGTATTACCTACTGGCGATAGCCAGTAGGTATATATAGTTAGGATTTTTTCTCTATGGAACTTTTGAAAATTCTATGTCTAATAACTTTGGCGTTTGTGGACGGAATCAGCTGAAATTTTCAGGAAAATGGCACATTTTGTTTCTGAGCAGCCCCTGAAAATTTGCGGGGGTTTTGTCAAGGGGGGGCCGAGAAAAAAGGGGGGTCCCAAAACACGTTTTTAACATTGAGTTTTCCATAGGGCGTTTGGCCTCACTTTTAGCTCGAACGGCTGAATGGATTTGCACGAAACTTGGCAAAATTGTAGGGACTGTTAGCCCGATGTGCCTTTGCTGGGTCTCAATATATGTGCTGCAGTGGATTTTGAGAAATTAACGTTTTAAAAAACAGATATATCTGTGACAGCGTCCCGGATAGCGCACCGGTTCGCGTACTTTTCGCGTAACGGAGCTTTGCGAAGCGAAGCTGATTGGCTCTCCGGTGTCTGTCAACATTCTAAACAGTCCGGAGCGGCCGCCATCTTGTCTCTCGGTAGGATCGAGAGACAAGAGGAAGCCAAAACGAAGGGGGAAATGAAGGAAAGGGGGCAAGGTAGACCCCTTCTGACCCCCTAGGATTGATGAGGAAGATATTAAAGTGCCCCGCGGGGCCCAAAAAAAAAATTGCGATTTTTCGTTGTAGAGGCGCGTCTCGGTACGCGAACCGGGCAGCTAACCGGGCAGCTAACCGGCAGCGTAACGGTAGTCTAAGGAGAAGCTGATTGGCTGTCAACATTGTAAACAGTCCGGAGCGGCCGCCATCTTGTCTCTTGGTAGGATCGAGAGACAAGAGGTGGTGAAAAATGAAGGGGGAAATGAAGGGAAGGGGGCAAGGTAGACCCCTCTTGACCCCCTAGGACTGATGAGGGGGATAATAAAGTGCCCCGCGGGGCAACAAAAAAAAAAAAATTGCGATTTTTCGCCGTAGAGGCGCGACCCGGTACCCGAACCGGGCAGCTAACTGGGCAGCTTACCGGCAGCGTAACGGGAGTCTGAGGAGAAGCTGATTGGCTGTCAACATTGTAAACAGTCCGGAGCGGCCGCAATCTTGTCTCTCGGTAGGATCGAGAGACAAGAGGTGGAAAAAAAAGGTGTAAATGAAGGAAAGGGGTAAGGTAGACCCCTCCTGACCCCCTAGGATTGATGAGGGGGCTATTAAAGTTCCCCGCGGGGTAAAAGAAAAAAAAATTGGGATTTTTCGCAGTAGAGGCGCTTCCCAGCTAACCGGCAGCGTAACGGGAGTCCGACATCTTGTGTTTTTGGAGCGTCCGGTTTGCGTACCGGGTAGCGTTCCGGTAAGCGTAACAAGGGGAAAACCAAGAGAAACAGTAAAATAAAATTTAAAGGAATAGATTTCCACCAAACTTGGCAAAATTGTAGGGACTGTTTGTTTGATGTGCCTTTGCAAGGCCTCAAGATATGTGTACGTGTGGATTTTGTCTAATTAAGGTAAAAAAAATATATATATATCTGTAAGCGTGCTCCGGCGCGCTTACGTTATGGGTTTTGTTTGCGCTGCAGAGACGATACGTCACGTTTATGCGACGCGTCATGAGGCGTCTCACGTGGCTACGTGATATGTCACGTAATAAAGAATATATTTTACAGCTATAGATATTAGCTTTTAAAAAACCAATGAAATTCACTGAAAAAACCATAGGTTATAGACCATATATAGTTAGGAATTTGCATTTACAAAAACATTGAAAATTCACTGAAAAAACCATAGGTTATAGACCATATATAGTTAGGGATTAGCATTTACAAAACCTTATTTTACTCGCACAAAACCATAGAAATTCGCATATATAGTTAGTTGCAATAACTATATATCGCGCACCCGCAATCCACTGCTGATGATGTCACATATTACATCATTCATGACATGGTCAGTGACATCACTGATGACATCATTGATGACATCTCAAATGACATCACTGATGACATCTTAAATAACATCACTGATGACATCACAGATGACATCTCATTTGACATTACTGATCACATCACTGATAATATCATTCATGTGATAATACGATGAACCTCTTCAGACTCTAATATAACCTTAGATACAATCAGTGTAAACAGACACTCACAGATTGTCACTCATCCATGGAGTTACTCATACATCTAGTCAGTCATGAAAAGAATCAATCACTCCTCCATTTCCTCAACTATACAGTTATACACACCTTACTTATTCAAACATATACTAACACATATTTACTCTCTTATACAATCCCTGATACAAGTTCACAATGATCCATACAGCCACTCACACATTCACTGGCTCTTATGCACAGTTATTTATATATGTCAACTCTCACATGTACTGTGTTTTACATATGTACTTACTTTGACATGTAGCACTGAGAAATCCATTCAATCACCAATACACTCATGCAGACAGTCAACCGCCCATACAGCTGTTTCCACATGCACTTTTGAACCCATACATATAGTGAATCACTACTCACACATCTATGCACAGAGTCACACATCTCCCACTCAGTCTCCCATACAAATACTTGGGCAACCAATCAATAACCCATATAGTTACTCATATAGCTACTGATCAACACATGCAGCATCTTATACAACAACAGACATACTGATGCACACATTAAGACAGTTTAGTCACTAACCCATGCACTCAGTGAGACACATTTAATCATTTACTCATACAGTCAGTCATGCACCTACTAAATCCTTCATCCAGACACTTATACATCCACTCATTCTTCAATATGTAAGACATATTTTAACTTTACAGAAACTTACAGTCACTGGATGATGTCATCAGTGATGTCATCAGTGATGTCACTGACCATGTCATGAATGATGTAATATGTGACATCATCAGCAGTGGATTGCGGGTGCGCGATATATAGTTATTGCAACTAACTATATATGCGAATTTCTATGGTTTTGTGCGAGTAAAATAAGGTTTTGTAAATGCTAATCCCTAACTATATATGGTCTATAACCTATAGTTTTTTCAGTGAATATATATATATATATATATATATATTCACTGAAAAAAACATAGGTTATAGACTATATATGGTCTATAACCTATGGTTTTTTCAGTGAATATATATATATATATATATATATATATATATATATATATTCACTGAAAAAAACATAGGTTATAGACTATATATAGTTAGGAATTAGCCTTTAATAAACCTTGGAAATTCACTGAAAAAACCATAGGTTTTAGCCCTTATATAGTTAGGAATTAACATATAAAAAACCATTGAAATTCCTCCTATATAGTTAGCTGGACATTTTATTGATATAAAACCAATGAAATTCAACATATAGTTAGTTGCACTAACTATATATTTCGCGCATCCGCAATCCAATGCTGATGATGTCACATATTACATCATTCATGACATGGTCAGTGACATCACTGATGACATCATCCAGTGTCTGTGTGTTTTTGTAAAGTTTAAATATGTTTTACATATTGAAGAATGAGTGGATGTATAAGAGTATGGATGAAGGATTTGATTATATAAGTGAGTAAGTATGTGTTAGTATATCTGTGAAAATGTAAGCTGTTCTGTGTTTAACTGTATAGATTAAGAAATCAAAGTGTGATTGATTCTTTACAGGACTGACTAGGTGTGTGAGTAACTCCATGGATGAGTGGCAGTGTGTGAGTGTCTGCATAGGTGTATGAGTGCATATGATAGTGTTGTAATGATGAGTGACTGTATGTACGAGTGACCTTATGGGTGAATGAATGAATGTGTGTGTAGACGTAGGAATCAGTGAGTGCGTATGTAGTAAATGGTATTGGTGTGTCAATAGTTTAAATAATGATACTCTGTATTTTACACTAGGTGTAACAGAAGTTATATTAGAGTGTAAGGAGGTTCATTGTATTACCACATGAAGTATATCATCAGTGGTGTGATCATTGATGTTAAATGAGATGTCATCAGTGATGTCATCAGTGATGTCACTGACCATGTCATGAATGATGTCATATGTGACATCATCAGCATTGGATTGCGGATGCGCGAAATATATAGTTAGTGCAACTAACTATATGTTGAATTTCATTGGTTTTATATCAATAAAATGTCCAGCTAACTATATAGGAGGAATTTCAATGGTTTTTTATATGTTAATTCCTAACTATATAAGGGCTAAAACCTATGGTTTTTTCAGTGAATTTCCAAGGTTTATTAAAGGCTAATTCCTAACTATATATAGTCTATAACCTATGGTTTTTTCAGTGAATTTCATTGGTTTTTTAAAAGCTAATATATATATCTATCTATATATATATATGCTAATTCCTAACTATATAAGGGCTAAAACCTATGGTTTTTTCAGTGAATTTCAAAGGTTTTTTAAATGCTAATTCCTAACTATATAAGGCCTAAAACCTATGTTTTTTTCAGTGAATATATATAGAAAGCCGTCACGAGAGTTATGACATTACAAAGTCTGTTTGTAACTTTTGATTTATGGAAGAATTCTTGCTTTATAAATTGGGAGTGAGGTATGTTGGGATGGTTTAACCCCTGAACTCCCAGGCAGTGATAAAGGAGAAACAAGGAAGCCTGGCCACGAGGTACCGTGTTGCTAACCTCAAATTTGTCAGCATTTATTTCCCGTGAGTTTGATTAGGAAATGCAGAAGCGCTTTTTTGATATAAGAACTTCATGTGCTTCCACTGTGTGCTTATTTGCTAAGTACAGCATCCCACACACATCATACCCATATAACTGACCAGTTCCCGATGGTTTTTTCAGTGAATTTGCAAGGTTTTGAAAATGCTAATTCTATTAGCGGATAACGTTTAAATATGTTAATATCCTTGTGGGACCACCTGAGCAGCCCTAGGGATCCGATTTTTGATGCATGAACGATGGTTGGATGCATGATGGATGAATGATTGTTGGGTGGATGCATGGATGTATGCATGCATGATAGATGGGTGAAAGGATGCATGAATGATGGATGGATGCAGGATGGATGGATGGGTGGGTGGATGGATGGGGTGCATGAATGGTGGGTGGGAGGGTTGCTGGGTGTTGGATGGATGCATGATTGTTGGCTGGAAGATGGATGGATTGGCTGGTGGATGCATGATGGATGAATGATTGTTGGGTGGATGCAACTCCAAAAGGATTAAATATGCACTCCGCAGCAGAATCGCTGGTCAGCCGCGCCTCGGTGGTTATGCTGCTCCATTGGCAGCAGCGATAGACTCTGCGATAGACTCTGGCAAGGCTGGCCAGGAGGCTGCAGTCATTGGCAAGATCAGGGTATGAACTACCGTGGGCCACTGGAATAGGAGTTTGCCGCCCGGTGGCCCCAGCCCGCCTCCAGTCTACTCCAGGATGGACAGTGAGTTCCCCCACTCACAGGTAGGTAGCCATAGCCACATATAATAAAAATGTGTTATCAAAATATGCTCTTTGTAGTTACATTTGCATTTTAAACACAGCATAGTCGCATTGTCTGTTTTGAAACAGGTTTTGAAACAGGTTTGAGTCTGTTTTGAAACAGGTTTGAGCCACCCCCGCCATTGCTGACAGGAGCCACATCACACACTGCATTTAGCACCTTGCAGTAGCCGCATGCCATTTATTAGTACACCAGCTTGAATATACAGCTCCCGCCCAACATCCAATGAGCACCAGACAATTAAACGCCTGAAGTAATTAGGCGTGGACATGAAGAATACACACATTTATAAACTACCTCCGCGAGCTAGCAGGCACTCAGCTGCTCCCCGGGCCACTGCAGTATTCGGTCTCTCTCCTTCAGCTCCTCCTGCGTGTGCATGCAGTAAAGGCAAGCATTGCCGACGACCGTGGTACTGGTATGTATCAGGGCTATATGGCTGTTCAGCGGGGCCGTCCACTGAAAGGCTGTCCAGGCAGCCTCTGCACCCCGTGTCAAACTCTCCTGTCTTGCATGGCTGGGTACGGCAATTAATAATTGATTCGGCTGCGGGATGTGCCCCAATGCATGCCATGTGAGCTGCAGCAGACAGCGCAATGCTGCGGGCCGCACCATGATTGAGTTTGCGGCCAGCCCCTTACAACAAACTCAACTCCAGTCGAGTCCGACTCCGGCCCCGCCTCGCTTCCTGTTCCAGGGCGCGAGGTCACATTCGACCCCCCCCCCCCCACCAATGTTCCCTCTAATTTTTTTCCTCTGTGTGCGGCAGCGTAGGGTCTCTGTGCGCTGCAGCCATGGCTATGGGCGCCAGGAACCAGACCGTGCGTGTGTGCAGCGCCAAATATCCCTCCAAACTTTTGCTTAAAAATCTGAAAAGATGGTGCATTTCCACACATACAGTGCCACATTAAACTATACTATGTTGTGTGGTTAGGTTTGCCGTAATTTTTAGAGCAAATACAAGTTCAAAGCACTTAAAACGTATTTTATAGTTGGGTAAACTAATTACATCAGTGGTACTCATAGTACGGCCCGGGGGCCGCCAGCAGCCCGGCAGGCCTTCATTGGCGGCACACGGACCTTGCCTTTTCATTTCTAGGCAAAGTGGAGATGCATGTGCTGTAAGAAGGAGTGAAAAAAACAACAAAGCCTCATTAACAAGTAAATGGAAGACCTATGAGGTACTCAGGTGCGCGCCCAGGAAGCTGTCTCAGCCCGGGCTGGCACAAAAGAATGGGTAATTTGGGGGGAGGCTGGGGCTTAAGCCCTTTCAGCCCAATGGGCGTTGCGCGCCTGGATGTAAGCACATTCGGAATTTGGACAATTGCACCTAGAGACAGAGACAGATAGGGAGAGATACCGACAGATGGGGAAAGAGACAGAGACAGGAAGGAAAGAGACAGATAGGGACAGAGACAGATAGGGACAGAGACAGAGAGGTAGAGAGAGAGAGGAAGGTAGAGGGAGGGAGGGAAGTGGAGGGAGGGAAAAGGGGGTAGAGGGTGGGAGAGGGAGGTAAGGGAGGTAGAGAGAGAGAGGGAGGTAGAGGGAGAGGGGGTAGATGAAGAGGGAGGTAGAGAGCGAGAGAGAGGGATGGGCAGAGGGAGGTAGAGGTAGAGGTAGCAGGAGGTAGAGAAGGAGAGGGAGGGACAGAGGGACAGAGAAGGAGGGACAGAGGGACGGAGAGGAAGGGACAGAGAGGGAGAGGGAGGGACAGAGAGGTAGAGGGAGAGGGAGGGACAGAGAGGTAGAGGGAGGGACAGAGGTAGATGGAGAGGGAGGGACAGCGAGGTAGAGGGAGGTAGAGAGAGAGGGAGTGTGAGAGGGACGGCAAGGGAGGGACAGAGAGAGAGAGGGAGGCACAGAGAGGGAGAGGTAGGGGAAGGTAGACAGAGAGGGAGGTAGAGGAGGGAGAGGGAGGGACAAAGAGGTAGAGGGAAGGATGTAAAGGGAGGGGGAGGGAGGTAAAGGGAGAGGGAGGGAGAGAGGTAGAGGGAGGGAAAGGGAGAGGGGGCACAGAGAGGTAGAGGGAGAGGGGGGGACAGAGAAGTAGAGGGAGAGGGAGGGACAGAAAGGTAGAGGGAGGGGGAGGGACAGAGAGGTAGAGGGAGATGGAGGTACAGGGAGGGACAGAGTGTGAGAGGTAGGTAGAGACAGAGGGAGAGGGAACTAGAGGGAGAGGGAGAGGGAGGGAAAGGGAGAGGGAAGTACAGAGTGGGAGAGGTAGGTGGAGATAGAGAGGGAGGGAGAGGGAATTAGAGGGAGAGGGAGGGACAGAGAGGTAGAGGGAGGAAAATGGAGAGGGGGTAGAGGGAGGGACAGAGAGGTAGAGGGAAAGGGAAAGGGTGGGAGGGAGAGGGAGGGACAGAGAGGGAGGGACAGAGAGGTAGAGGGAGGGAGAGGTAGAGGGAGGTAGAAGGAGAGGGAGGTAGAGGAGGGAAAGGGAGAGGGAAGTAGAGGGAGGGTGAGAGGTAGAGAGAGAGAGGGACAGAGGGACAGAGGGAGAGGTAGGTAGGCGGAGGGACAGAGCCCTTAAACTAAACAGGAACAGGGTTATGATTAAAATATTAGTGCAAAAATATCTACTGGGGGGGGGGCATACTCAAACTGCTACTTCTGTGGACATTGTGGACAGTTGGAGTTCTGGACTTTTTGGTTCCGTCCAGAGGTGTCAGGGTACAACACCCAAAGACCCCGGAGTTCCACCTGCCTTGGTGCACAAATGAACAGAAACACGGGCTTCTCGATGGTGGCGTCAAAGACCAAAGGTTTATTACTGCAGGGACACAGAAGTCACAGAATCTACGCACGGGCAGAAACTAGGAGCCTGTTCGATTTGTACAAAGTGGGTTGCTCCTTATATACCAAAAATTGTGCTCTAGGCAAATATTTCACATGTCGGTACATTCCCAAACCTTTTGTGTCTCTAAACAATAAATATTTGGCGTTACACAGGAACTGTCGATAATATCTGATACCAAACATCACGAAGAGGGGTTCCCACTAGTTCATCACAATCCCCTGTCAATATTGCATTCAGGACCCGGACCGCCTCATCGTAAAGTTCGTTACCTCCCCCTAATAAAGATTCAGAAAGAAAGAAACAGAGCCAGGTGTGGAAGATAGAAAAGTGGGATAAGGGATGTTTGTAGGTCGTAAATGGGCAAGGCTACCGGCTTCGGCCGCCTAATCATGATCAGGTACAATGGACACGAAGACCAGTTTGGCAGGACTGGCCTTGGGCAGAGGAGGCAGCCTTTGTTGAGTCATGCAGCTACAGCGTGATTTGGTTTAAGGTGCACGTGTCATGTAAGAGGTGAATCTCCGGCTAAGGCTACGTGTCCTTAATCAAAGTGGAGTAAATGAAATGATCAGAGGCTATTGCATATGTGAGGGCAAGGAAACACAAAATGGCGGCCACGATCTAAGATGGATGCCGTGTGTATATCAGAAATGTGTCAGTGGAAGGAGTGCTCTTGCTCGTAGCGTAGCGAAAACACTAGGATATACTAAATGGATCATTTGCGGTTCACTGATACCAATACTATGTATTTCCGACAAACTTGAAAACACGGGTTCAAGTCGTCACGGAACCGTCACGGAACCTCAGACCCTCCTTTTGCCCTTACATAGGCAATTACTCAGTCTATGTCAGAATCTAGTTCTATGCTCATCAGGTCAGTGACATGTTGTTGTATCATCATCCTTTCTCGTGTCTTTTCTCCAAACGCAGGTGGTTTTCTGAGACAAGTCGTAGCACAAAGACTACACAGAGCAGGACCACACTGGATAATCAGACAACATGAGAATAGGAATACTAGGATGACACCAATGACCATTAGAACTTTCCATCCCCACGCTGAGATCAGAGTCCAAACCCACTCCATGAAGGACCAGTTTCCCTTGTCTACATGTATTGAGTCCGAAATCTTGTGCAACTTAGAGATCGCTTCGTAGACTGTTGGAGCATTATTAGGAATAAAGACACAGCAGCTCGATTGGATCATTCTGCATACCCCACCTCGATCTGCAAGTATAACGTCTAGAACCATACGGTTCTGCAATGTCATGAGCCTATCCGCCTGAAGCTCAGCTGTCAGATTGCTAAGGGCACCAGCAGTTTCAGTAATAGTAGATTCGACTACCCGTGTTAGCTGACGTATGTTTCTACTATTGGCCATAGGCCCCCAGAACGGAAGGAAGCCTTTGAAGAAGTCTCCAGCTTCCTGACCAGCGGTATCTTCCTTGCTGAAAACACCTCTAGCTACTCTTGTTCTGTGGTAATCCGGTGAAGCAGTGTATGTCGGAGGCAATAATCGAGCAATATAACATGATCCTGAGAAGTCGGCAGGCAACCATGTATAAGCTCTGTCTCGACAAATGAAATAGGTACCCCTAGCAGTAAGAAAGGCAGGGGAAGAGTTAGCCGGAAACACATAAGTCTCTACGCACTCACTCCTCCCTAGCTGAGCTCTCGGATTTCTCCCATTACCTTGCAAACAGACCTGACCTCGGTGAGGTACGACCCAGATTGGAGTTGAGCTTTTACGCTTGCTTTCTCCTAAACTAAGGCGATACTCTGAAGTATTCCAACTTAAATATACTCGCAATTCGTCTCTAGGGTATGATGGAGTATTATTGACGTCCTTGACCATATCAATAATTCCCTGGACTAAAGCTTTGTTAGCAGAGTTATATTTAGTGGAACGTGGTGGACGTGGAGGATAGGTTTCAAGGGCATAAGCAAAGATGGTTTGGAAGGCCTGAAATGATCCATTATAGCTGTAAGGCAAAACCAAATAGGGAATACCTTTATCCATAGTGTGAGGTATCAAGCCACACACCCAGCAGTCTGTAGTGTTAACTACCAGTTGGTGTTGGTGCAAGAGCTGTACAAAAGTGTTGTTGGTGAATTCTGAGCGTCTGGCTTGCTCATGTTCCGGAAACGAGTGAAAAGAGTGTATAGAGGAAACAGTAGAAATAGCAGGATCAAGGGGAGGTACTGTAGAAACTGGCACAAAAATCAAATTTATGCTAAAGACAATTCCACCCACCAATGTTGCTAAAACAATCAAAAATGTAATGGCACATTGCATCAAGAAACATTTGCTGTGAAGAATTCTATTAAGTCTGTTTCTGCGAACGTAAATCACATTCTTTCGTTGCAGCGCAGGAAGCTCCATCTTCTACAATCCGCTCGCGACCACTGATGATGTGTACGTAGATGAAAATGCCTCTATCAGCCCTGGGAGTTCCCAGAACCAACAGAAAGATCGACCTTGTGTCAGACCCCTGCAAATTCAAACTAGGCACACAGCCACGACCCTACGGCTACCCAGACGGCAAGGCAATTTTAAAAACAATAAACAATAGCAAACTTCCTGGCTGAAGGCAAAAGTTCAAAATATATATAAATATATCAAAATCACAGTATGCAGTTGCCTGCTTTATTAGTCCTTTTTATGGCTTCTAAGGTTGTATCTTTTCTTCGCTCGTACTGTCTGATCGGAAAATAGTGTATTACTAGCAGCTGTTGCAGAGTTTAAGTTCGCAGATAGCAAAGTTTCTTGTGATGCTGGAGACAAATGTTCAGTGTTCAAAGCAGTCTTTTCAGGAGGAGAGTCAAGTTTCAAAGTGTCAGTAATCAAATCGGCATCGCTGAAAGGGACAAATTTCGGAGTTGTTTCAGCTTCGGAGGCACCAATTCCCTTCTTCACCCAGTCGTCGTAGGGCAGCGGCAGTGGAACACGCTTTACGTGAGAAGCGTGGATCCAGTGCTTGCGACCAGCAACACGTACAGCTGTCCTCGTCGCCAGCAGGACCTGGAAGGGGCCGATGTAGCGAGGCTGAAGATTCTTTGTCCTCGCAAAATTTCTGACCACCACGTGGTCGCCGGGTTTCAGCTGATGCCCTGGACTCTCCGGAGGTTTTGGCAAAGCATCAAAGACCTGTTGATGAATAAGACTTAATTTAGCAGTCAAGTCGTAAAGGTAGTCTATCAACATAGGATATTCAATGGAGCAAAACCTTTTAGGCCTTGGCACACCCCAGATATTTGCTGGGCGGCCAAACACAATCTCATATGGAGAAAGCCCTATTCTAGAATGCACTGTTGCTCTCGTTGATAACAAAGCCAAAGGAAGTGCGTCTGGCCAGGCTAAACCTGTGGATGCTTGTATCTTGGCTATCTTAAGCTTCAGAGTGCCATTGTAACCCTCGACTAAACCAGCAGACTGGGGATGGTTTGCACTATGGAATTTTTGTTTCACTCCTAGACCAGCACACACACTCTGCATAACTTTCCCTATAAACTCACTTCCGTTATCTGACCATACAATCCGTGGCATTCCAAACCTAGGGAAAAATTCTTTTAGAAGAATTTTGGCAGTAGATAGAGCAGTGTTGTCCTTTAATGGGTATGCTTCTATCCACCTGGAAAAAGCACAAACTACCACCAGGACGTATTTTAAATTGTTGCAGCGTTCCATGTGAATGAAGTCTAACTGAATCACTTCAAAGGGGCAGGAAGGAGGAGCGAAATGACCAGCTGGAGTTGGAGTTCCCTTGCCAGGATTATGCATCAAGCATACCATACAATTTTTCACCACTCTCTCTGCACACTTACTGATTCCCTCATTCTTCCAAACCGGAGCTAACATCTTACATATCCCTTTAGAACTTATGTGCGCCACTCCATGCGCCATCGTCACTACTGCAAGCACATATGCATCAGGCAACATCCAACGCTGCTGTTCTGTCAAATCGATCCAACATCCATTCGAGTCCAATTTGCCCGTACTTTCTCTCCATACACGTTTCTCTTCCTCAGTCGCTTCTTTCTGAATCTCTTTCACACTTTCCATAGTGTCCTCACACATTCCAGACTCAGCAATCCATCTTGCAGACGTAGCAACGTACATTCTACTCATCATGTCTCTAGCTGTTTGTTTAGCGGTTTCATCAGCAAAGGCATTCCCCGACCAACATCATCCGTGATCGCTTTATGAGCACTGCACTTCACAATCGCAACTTCAGTCGGCAAGGTTAGAGATTCCAACAAGTCGTTAACTAGCTGACCATGTTGGATCTTAGTCCCATGGGACGTAATGAAACCCCTTTCTCTCCACAACCGGCCAAAACTATGGGCCACGCCAAATGCGTACTGACTATCTGTAAACACATTCACTCTCTTTCCCTCAGCTAAAACACACGCTCTCGTTAGAGCTATTAATTCTGCAGCTTGGGCAGAATTCTGACTCACTCTTGCAGTCTCCACAATCGTCTTCAAAGTCGTTACCGCGTAGGCAGCAGTCACATCACCATTCTCCAATTTAAAACATGACCCGTCCACATACAGCGTACCATCCGGGTCGGACAGGGGAGTATCCCTCAAGTCGATGCGACCTTTTGTCTCTTCCTCCGTTTTGAAATAGCAGTCATGTGGCTCAGAATCACTCGACTCTTGATCAGTCGGCAACAATGTTGCTGGATTCAATACATTGCATCTTTTGATCTGAATATGACTCGCTAATAATGTCAGCTCGTAACCAGATAATCTCGCACTAGTAAGGTGTTGAGTCTTCGTTCGGTTCATGAGTGTATCCACTGCATGAGGAACCATGACCACTAGCATATTGTTCATCACCAAACCAGCAGATTGTCGAATGGAAGCTGCAGCTGCCGCTGTAGCCCTCAAACAACTAGGCAATGCTCTGGCTACCGGATCTAATGTTGATGAGAAATACGCACAAGGGCGTTGTTTATCACCAAACTTCTGTGTCAGAACACTCAACGCGCAACCTTCTCTTTCGTGAACGTAGAGCGTGAATGGCTTGCTGTAATCAGGTGTACCCAATACAGGAGCTGAACACAATGCTTTTCGTAACTCAATAAAACTCTCTTGACATTCATCAGACCATGGCACCGGACTCGGAACATTTTTCCCAGTCAAAGCTACCAATGGTTTTGCTAAAAGAGAAAAATTTGGGATCCACTGCCTACAGTAAGAGGTAATACCTAGGAAGGCACGTACTTCTCTCTGTGTGCGTGGAACACTCATCTGCGTAATTGCTTTTATTCTCTCTGGGGTCAACTTCCTTCCCTCCTTTGATAAGAGGTGACCTAGGTAGGTTACTTCTTGGCAGCAGTATTGCATTTTGGAAGGTGACACCTTGTGATTCAAATTGGACAAATGATGCAATAACGAAATCGTAGCTGCTTTGCAAGTTTCCTTGTCATCGGCAGCCACTAAAAGATCGTCTACGTATTGTACTAGGGCAGAACCTGGAGGAAGGACAAAAGAATCTAGCTGACTTTTTAAAGCTTGACTATAAATGGATGGACTTTCACAATAGCCTTGTGGAGCGCGTTTAAATCTGAAACTGCGACCTCCTAGACAGAAGCCGAAAATATCCCTACTTTCTTCGGCTATCGGAATGCTGAAAAAGGCATTCTTAAGGTCTATAACTGAGAACCACGTAGCTGTGGCAGGAATCAATGTTAACAAGGCAGTAATGTCTGGCACTACAGGAAACTGCGGAATTACAATCTTATTAACTTCTCTAAGGTCTATGACAAACCTATAAACTGGAGGCTTTGTAGGATCAGTTCGTTTCAAGATCGGCAATACAGGACTGTTACAGACATTTCCTCGCGTTTCTTCAACCACACCTTTCTTAATCAAATCTTGCACAATCAATAAAAGTGCACGTATTCCTTCACTTGAGATTTTATATTGGGGAATTCTTGGAAATTTTACATTCGCTTTCAAAGTTACTACATACGGTGGAATTTCTAGTAGACCTACATCGTTGGGACCAGTCGCCCAAAGAGAATCAGGGAGTGAACGTAACTCCGGCGGGAGTGCGTCCATTGACAAGTACATCGGAGAGGTGATGTTTTTTCCCAGTGTAAGCTGTACTCCTTCCGGAGAACAGTACAATGTCGCATATAGTCGCTTTAACAAATCTAAACCAAGCAGATTTTCATTACAACCTGTCGTCAAAATCAGGGGTGCTTTCAATTGGCACGGTCCAACAGAAATAGACAAAGGACCAGATATCGGGTTGTACACAGGGGCGCCTGAAAAACCTACGGAAACATTTGTTGAGCCAGACAAAGGTGCGCCAGGGAGTTTCGCATGCATTATAGAACTTTTTGCGGCACCAGTATCCAACAGAAACGGTTCGACTACACCTGATGTTGCTACTGCGACATAAGGCCCACTCTGATCCACTGGAACTGATACTACTCCCTCTCTCTGTCCATGGCTGTCCTAGTACCCATTTTGTTGAAAACCCTCATCTACTTCACAATAATCTTCAACAAGATATTGCTGAGATCTATTTTGCTGAACAGATTGTCCATTTCGTTGATCAAAGTGATTGGATGGACGATCATTAGTTTGTGGAGGCATAGCACCTCGTCCTCGTCCTCTAGAATTCTGCACAAAACCACCACGACCTCTCTGAGCTGCTGCTGCATTATTTTGCGCTAAGATCGGACATTCATTTTTATAGTGACCCTCTTTCTTGCAGTACGCGCATTGATTCCATTGATATTGAGGTCTTGATGTACTATAATCTGTCCTTTGATATGAGTTCTGCTGCGTATTAGTCTGATTCGTACGAGGCGGATACGCCTGCTGCAAAAGAACTTTAGTTTTTAAATCTTTCGTTTTCTTTTCTGATTTCTCCTTTTCCTCTTTATCTCTATTTTCGTAGTACTGTGCAGTCGCAAGTATTTGCGCTGTCGTAGATACAGCCCACGCACTTTCTGAGTCTTTTAATTTATTGCATAATTCAGGTAACAAATTATGCACAAATTTATCGACAAACAATCTTTGTCCCCCTTCTGTGCTCATATCCTGACCACTATGATCTACAAAAGTCTCTTCGAACCTCGTGAAGAAGTCCGAGACGCTTTCGTCTTTCTTCTGTTTACACGCTGACAACTTGTCCCAATTAACACGCAATGCTGGCATCAGAGTCTTCATTAAATCAATTATTCTACCTGGCAGATTAGCAATCAAAGGTTCGGGTTTCGCACCACCTATTTGTTGACCATCTGCTGCAGTGATAGCTGCCCAATCACCACCTAAAGCAGCCTGATGATCCTCTCTACGAATTTTAGCCCACACTGGTTGCGGAACTACATTACCAAATAACATATCAATGTCGGCTAAGTTCATTATACAAGCCTCAACTGTCTGCGTCAATTCCTTGTAATATCCGGCTGGATTCTTACGCGGATCTGGCAAGGCCTGCTTCACTGCTAACACTTCTGCTCGCTTCCATGGAATATGTATCCATACTCTTTGGAACTGTGCTGGAGCAGCTGCAATTCCTGCATTATCATCACGTTGTACTGCTTCGCGCCAAATTGGAGGAACTTCCCTCATAGGATATTGGCGACTTAGCTTCATTTTACCTTTCTCTAAATCTCTCCGAGAACGAAGAGATGGATCATTCCTAAAACTTAAAATGAGTTCCATCGCTTGCTTTATATTCTCACCCACTATCATTCCAGCAGCAAACTCCTTTTGAACCCTAATTAAATCTTCAAAATCTGATTCGACATCGTCTTCTTCTATCTCTTCACGTAACAACGAGCACATCTCATCAAAGACGTATCGTTGCGTTGGCTCTCCCCATTGCATAAATGTCTCTAACACATCTCTCGTACTATATCTTCTACCCTTCGAAATCCATCTGAGAGCCGTGGAGTCTAAAACTCCCCGTTCCTCAGTACTTGGAAGCTGACTCCGTCTCTGTACAGAGTCAGGAGTAGGAGTCTTAATCAAGGTTTTATATATAGGAGACAGCATATTAGTAACGGAATCAGTGATTCTTCGACGAACAGAAAGTGGAGTTAGTACACTCGCAGACATAGAGAATGCAGTAGAGGTAGGAATAGATGAGGAAGCAGTAGGAGTATTGAGGAAAATAGTTTCTGGAGCAGTAGGTACAGAGGTAGGTATAAGAGTTGGCAGTGTAGGAAGAGGAGGAGCTGTAGGAACATTTACATTCACCACAGGAAGTATAGGAACTTGGTTCTGAGGGACAGGAGCAGGAACACCAGGTTGTCCAGCAACCGGCAATTGAACATTCGGGATGAGTGGAGCCGTAGCACCTTGTGCATACGGTGGAGGTGACCGTAACAGATAAGACAGCAGAGGATCGTTTTCGGAGTCCTCCAGTATCTTAGCCATTTTCGATGGCAAGGCAGGATAGCACTTGTCAATCGCTAGGTTATGCTCTCTAATGGCTACATCTATGGCCTTCTCACACTCGTTAGCCTGCAACTGTTTAGTCGCTTGCTCTAGAGTTAACTCTTCTTGTTCTTTCTGCTCTTTCTTCAACCTTTTCATTTCTCTCTGTTTGGATTCTTTCCGCCAATAACGAAAGGAATCAAACATTGCCGGCCGGGCTTTCTTCCTAAACAATTTCGCTTCTAAATTGTCGAGAATCTCTTGTTCAAAACTACCATGCAGTGGCCAACTAAGGACACCATCCTTCTTACAATAACGGACCCATATCTCATTATAATTTATAGGACCCACGCCATACTTACAGTATAAATCATATAGGGGAGTCCCAATCGGAGGAACCAGACAAGAGTCCTCCAATCGCGAGTCACTGTTGCAACTAAAACAAGACAACATTTTCCGACTTACCATTTTCAGTCCGGAACACAAAACAAACAAAACACGGAACAAATATGTGCACTCGAACCAAGAACTTAGGCCTACCAAAACGAACTGATGTATCGATACCCAAAACTAAACCAAATAGATTATCGTAATTAGATCAACCAATGATAATCTAACAAAACCAAACTAAACCAAGAACCGATCAAGGATTTTTAACAATCCTCACAAAAGTAACCAGCTAGCTATTACTAAATACTTAACTGAGGCACTGAAGACGTCACCAAGGAGAAACCCGTCACGTTTCGCCGTACTAAGGACTGCACCACTTCGGGTCCAAGACAGGGCGACGGTCAAGGCAACGGCCCACTGCAGCCGTCCTGAACGGGAAACCCTCGTGGAAGAGAACTTCAGGGCCACTTTTGCGATATGCCGGGATCGATGAAGTGGGGCGCCTCCCTCAGGAATCTTCACACGAAGCTTCTCGAACTCTTCAGGCTTTTGGACCGGTACCGAATGACGTCGCCCCACGTTGGGCACCAATTGGAGTTCTGGACTTTTTGGTTCCGTCCAGAGGTGTCAGGGTACAACACCCAAAGACCCCGGAGTTCCACCTGCCTTGGTGCACAAATGAACAGAAACACGGGCTTCTCGATGGTGGCGTCAAAGACCAAAGGTTTATTACTGCAGGGACACAGAAGTCACAGAATCTACGCACGGGCAGAAACTAGGAGCCTGTTCGATTTGTACAAAGTGGGTTGCTCCTTATATACCAAAAATTGTGCTCTAGGCAAATATTTCACATGTCGGTACATTCCCAAACCTTTTGTGTCTCTAAACAATAAATATTTGGCGTTACACAGGAACTGTCGATAATATCTGATACCAAACATCACGAAGAGGGGTTCCCACTAGTTCATCACAATCCCCTGTCAATATTGCATTCAGGACCCGGACCGCCTCATCGTAAAGTTCGTTACCTCCCCCTAATAAAGATTCAGAAAGAAAGAAACAGAGCCAGGTGTGGAAGATAGAAAAGTGGGATAAGGGATGTTTGTAGGTCGTAAATGGGCAAGGCTACCGGCTTCGGCCGCCTAATCATGATCAGGTACAATGGACACGAAGACCAGTTTGGCAGGACTGGCCTTGGGCAGAGGAGGCAGCCTTTGTTGAGTCATGCAGCTACAGCGTGATTTGGTTTAAGGTGCACGTGTCATGTAAGAGGTGAATCTCCGGCTAAGGCTACGTGTCCTTAATCAAAGTGGAGTAAATGAAATGATCAGAGGCTATTGCATATGTGAGGGCAAGGAAACACAAAATGGCGGCCACGATCTAAGATGGATGCCGTGTGTATATCAGAAATGTGTCAGTGGAAGGAGTGCTCTTGCTCGTAGCGTAGCGAAAACACTAGGATATACTAAATGGATCATTTGCGGTTCACTGATACCAATACTATGTATTTCCGACAAACTTGAAAACACGGGTTCAAGTCGTCACGGAACCGTCACGGAACCTCACAGTGTCTAAGTTATTACTGCGTGCTTGATAGACTGTCTCCCCAAATATTTTGCCAATTTCTTTTTTTACATAAATGTCTTGCAGTGTTTTCAATAAACGTTCTTCCAAAGCTATTGCAGCGTTTTTAAATAAAGTTGCTTGCACTTGCCTCTCCCCTTCTTTCTTTCCTCTATCTTCGTCACTCCTTTCTCCTTTCATTCTACTTATTCACTCATCACCGACCTCACCTCGCTCCTCTCAATCTTAATCTCTATCACCTATCTCCTGAATGATGAGGCTCAGAGGTCGGAGCAGGGCAGAGGCCCGGCCGGAGCAGCTCGTGCACACTGCGCTATTTAAATATAATGATAGAGCCCTCTCTCCTGACCCTCGGGGCCCAGGCGTGCGTGTGCAGTGCACCACTTAATTAATTAAGCGCCTTAATTCTCCTTGAGGAAGTGACGGGCCCCCTGGAGCATGCCCCTCCCCACAACACGGGGGCTTTGGGGGTCTGTGTTACACCCCTTGTCCTCTGTCTGTTTCGAGAGCAGGGAATCCGTGTGTGTTAGGAAAAGGCAGGCTGAATGTGATTGGCGATGCAGATTTTTAAAGCAGTGAGTTACCCAGGATCTACTGAGACTGCTTTATTGCGAAGAATGCGTCTGCCTGTGCATCGTTCGATTCTTACTTTGTGGTGTTATACAGCCATTTGTTTTTGTTAGAGTTGGAGATGCCGAACGTTTCCTTACTGTATGTAAGAATGGTTTTTACTTTTTCTGAGCGTGTGAGAGGTGATCAGTTTCTAAAGTGTGTGGCAAACCGTGAGGAAGAGCTGTAAGGTTTCCTTCCGAGCGCAATGCGACTGTGGCGTGTTTGACACACTGCATTGTCAGTCAGTCAGTCAGTCAAGATATCTTTATTCGACTTATTCCAAGTCATACAAAGGAACAGAAACAATAAAAACATAACATAGGATACATACATAACCTTACGTTTTCCTAAAAAGCATCAAACTACAGACACGTTTAAAATACTATATACAAAATTGCTAAGGCGAAATTTGACCAGCAGCTTTCACCCTAGCAGCAGCCACTAGGAAATTAGCAATGCAGAAGGTTGTACGGGGATTTGTCAAAAGCTGTAAATAAAGCAGCGCCGGGCGTACCTGTGTAAAACCCGCTTCTTTCAGGATGGGGAGCAAATATTTTTTCCTCTGCTCATGATACAAGCTACAGAACATGACAAAGTGCATTGTGTCCTGCACCGAGAAATCATCACAACTGCAAGGTGGGGCTAGGTCTGGCTTCTGCCATCGCTTAAAAGAACCTAAGTAAAAATGTAACAGGTTAAACCTAAACTTTGTCAGTAAAAACCTATGATAAGGGTATGTAACGAAATTGAGATACAGTGCAAGAGAGGGAGCACTAACCAAAAGGTTATGTGACCTAACTGTAGGCTTCAGTAGTTCAACATCCTCGCGTCGTGCTTCCTTCCTTTCCATGAATGCCTTTTTTATATGAACTATGTCCAAGGCCCTGATTTTTTCTGGGCATGAAAAAAGTTCTGGGCGACCCAAGTCTGTGAATGATTTGATTAGATAGGCCAGCCATGGAATGCTCCTATGTTTGTCTAGAGAAAGAACATCTTTCAATATTTTATGGTTCAGTGGGAGATCTTCATTCAACCACATTTTCAGCCATAGGATCAGGGGCGCTAAGCTCAATGAATCCGACAAATAGGGTAAGCCCACCTCTTGATGAATCGAATAAGTTGGGGCTGACTGGGGTACAGAGAGGAGGGATCTAATGAATCTGTTTTCTGCTCTCTGGATAGGATCAAGATTTACATAGCCCCACAAGGGAGATCCATATAGTGCAATGGCCACAGGCTTACACTTATAGATCTTTAGAAGGGCTTCCATGGGCCTAGCTCCCAACTTACCCGCAAAGCCCAGGATCGCTGAGGAAGACCTAGTTACGGCCAACCTTTTTGCTCTTATCTGTGGCCCCCATGTTCCCTTTTGGTCAAACAAAACGCCCAAATAGGGGAATGTAGTTGCCTTTGAAACAGGGACCCCACTACAAAAGAATGATTTATGACTTTTTTTGGTACACTCACGCCCCATTACCATCATATGTGATTTGGAAACGTTAACCTTCAGGTCCAAATTATCCATAAAAGAACCGAAGGCATCTAATAGGAGCTGAAGTCCAACACCAGTGCGGGCTATCAGCACAGCGTCGTCCGCATACAGGAGTGCCGGAATTTGTACATCTCCTGCACGCGGGACGTCCGCGTCCTGGCCACGCAGGTGTGCCCCCAGGCCATTGATGTAGATGGTAAAAAGCGTGGGGGCTAAGATGCAACCTTGCCGTACCCCCTTTAGAGATTTAAACAGTGGAGTACATCTACCGTTATTTGACACTCGTACGGCTGCAAAGAGCTCCTGATGCAAAGCGGCCATGAATGTAACCAAAGCCTCATCGATGCCCAACTCCAACAGGATCGCCCACGGTTTTGACCTGTTAACAAGGTTGAACGCCGACGAAAGGTCCATGAATGCAAGAAACACCGAACCCTCCTTAGCCACCGTATACTTAGAGATGAGTAAGTGCATTGAGTTTCTTTCAGTGCACAGTTGTTGGTACAAGTTGCAATAAGCACAATACTAATACAAAATTCCACCCGCATTTTAAAAAGTGCCTCTCTCCTGACCCTCGGGGCCCAGGCGTGCGTGTGCAGTGCACCACTTAATTAATTAAGCGCCTTAATTCTCCTTGAGGAAGTGACGGGCCCCCTGGAGCGTGTCCCTCCCCACAACACGGGGGCTATGGGGGTCTGTGTTACACCCCTTGTCCTCTGTCTGTTTCGAGAGCAGGGAATCCGTGTGTGTTAGGAAAAGGCAGGCTGAATGTGATTGGTTCCGGATTTCGGCGATGCAGATTTTTAAAGCAGTGAGTTCCCCAGGATCTACTGAGACTGCTTTATTGCGAAGAATGCGTCTGCCTGTGCATCGTTCGATTCTTACTTTGTGGTGTTATACAGCCATTTGTTTTTGTTAGAGTTGGAGATGCCGAACGTTTCCTTACTGTATGTAAGAATGGTTTTTACTTTTTCTGAGCGTGTGAGAGGTGATCAGTTTCTAAAGTGTGTAGCAAACCGTGAGGAAGAGCTGTAAGGTTTCCTTCCGAGCGCAATGCGACTGTGGCGTGTTTGACACACTGCATTGAGTTTCTTTCAGTGCACAGTTGTTGGTACGAGTTGCAATAAGCACAATACTAATACAAAATTCCACCCGCATTTTAAAAAGTGCCGCTGTCAGGGAGTGCGCGCTGAATACAGCGCACTGCGCGCTGAGGTTGACTGCTTTGCGCGCGGGCTCACCCGCGCAGCTTCTTGGGAACAGTGCCCCCCACCCACCCACGGCGCCACAGAGCTGCCTGTAACGCAACCCTCCCCGGGTCTCCATGCAGCAGGCGGGCAGATTGTAACATTGTAGAAGGGCATCACCCGGTCTCCCCTCGGCACGGGAGACAGGACGGCCACAGCAAAGGCTTCCCCCAGGCAGGGGGGAGCAAAAACCACGTCCTCCCGGCCCCGCCCACAACCAGGCGGCGGCCATCTTAAGGCAGCTCGGGCGGCGGTGGTGATCTCGGGGTGCAAAACGAGGGGTGGGCACCCTCGAAATTAAATTAAAAACATTAAAATGAAATAGAGAAGCCCCCCAAGCCCCCCCCCCCAAAAAAATCGCGAAAAATCGCGGGGTGCGCGCACCCGTGTGCGCCTATAGATATATAATTGATTTCTCTTCTAATTTTCTCAGGAACCACTGGAGGGATTTACACTATTTTACCAAAAGCGTGATCTGCATACCAGACACTACCATTTTGACAAGTTTGGTGTAATTCCCTTCAGTGGTTCAAGCTGTAGCTGAGTCTAAAGGTCCTATGGAAATTAACATGGGGAAAACACGTTTTGGGACCCCCCTTTTTTCTCAGCCCCCACTTGACAAATCCCCCCCAAACTTTCAGGGAAGGAGCGGAGCGGAGCAAGCCATCTTCTTTGAGAAATTTGCGAAGATTCATCAACCAGCGCCAAAGTTATTCCCAATAGAATGTTGGGGATTTCCTATGGAAACTAGGTCCTAACTATATATACCTACTGGCTACCGCCAGTAGGTAATACACATATATATATATATATTCACTGAAAAAACCATAGGTTTCACACCAGTTATAGTTAGGAATTAGCATTTAAAAAACCTATTAAATTCACTGAAAAAACCATAGGTTTCACACCAGTTATAGTTAGCTGGAAATTTTACTGATATAAAACCATTGAAATTCCCACGTTATAGTTAGATGGACTCACTATAACTTGCGCGTGCAATGCACTGCTGATGACATCACATATTACATCACTCATGACATGGTCAGTGACATCACTCATGACATCACTGATGACACCATCCAGTGAATGTGTGTCTTTCTGAAAAATAAATATATTTTATATATGTATATGTAAAAGTTGATGGAAGAATAAATGTTTAAATAAGTGTCTAAATGGATGGTTTTTAAAAATTGATTGGTTAACTGGCTTAATAAGACATCATCAGCAGTGCATTGCACGCGCAAGTTATAGTGAGTCCATCTAACTATAACGTGGGAATTTCAATGGTTTTATATCAGTAAAATTTCCAGCTAACTATAACTGGTGTGAAACCTATGGTTTTTTCAGTGAATTTAATAGGTTTTTTAAATGCTAATTCCTAACTATAACTGGTGTGAAACCTATGGTTTTTTCAGTGAATTTCATAGGTTTTTTAAATGCTAATTCCTTTGTATATCGAGTTTCTAACCTTTTTTTTTTTTTTACAATTTGCTGTTTTTTTTAAAGTATTCATTTTTTTTATATAATTTTTTTCTTTTGCGCTCTGGGTGCGCGCTCCGGGAAGCTTTCAGCTAAGCTCTCCGGTAAGCTTTTCCGTGAGCTCATCTGAAAGTGCACCCAGAGCGCAACTGTCGTTCGTGAAAAAAAAATGAATGAAAAGTTAATAATAATGCAAAACATTTCGTACCATACAAATAAAATTAGTTTTTTTTAATAAGGAAAATGATTATGCATTTCTGTAAAAGTTTGATGACGTCACTTCGGCGCGCAACATAAGTGCCCTCGGAAGCGCCTACGTTCGCGGCGCATAAACGCACGCAAAAGCGCCTACGATCGCGCCACGTTTGCGCCCCGGAAGCGCCTACGATCGCGCTGCGTAAACGCACCGGAAGTGCTCCGGAGCGCGCAGCGTAAACGCGTCGGGTCATGTGACCCTAAAATAACACTTTTCATTGGTTGCTAACAGTTTTTTTTTACAATGAATGAAATCCCCACCCATTTCCTTCACTTCTTCTTTCACTTTTGTGACTGAAAGACCTGCCTTTTTTGCTGTTGCATATTTCTTGGATAATCATGGCTGCCAGACCATCCAGCAGTGAAGATGACTCCAATGATTTCATTGATGAAGAGCCTCCTCAGCCGAAGGTCAAAGAGCATTTCATCTGGAAATTTTTTAAGTTTCCAGCAGACCAGAAAAAGGTGAATGCACCAAAAGTAGAGTGCAGGATCTGCAAACAGGTCCTGTCACGGGGTAACCCCCCAAAAAAGTATTCTTTTGGCAACTTCACCATGATTCGCCATGTGGAGAGGAGGCACCCCCAGAATTTTGCCCGGGAAAGTGTCAGGGCTCTGGCACAAGAGGTTCCCAGAGATGGGGCCTCTACATCAACAGGAGGAGCAACTTCTTCTGGGAGAGAGCAATCGCAGGAGCAGGTGGCAAACATACAACCTGCATTTAACCATGGGGTCGTCAAATGCAGATACTGCAATCAACTCCTCACCTATGGGGAGCAAAGTGTCCTGCTCATGGTTCGAGCATTGGAGAACCATCGCTGCCCTTCCCACCCCTAATTTTTTTCTTTTCTTTTTGCTCCTGTTGAGCAGTTTCCATTCCCTGTTTTTGTTCCTGTTCAGTTAAAAGAAGAAAACCAAAAGTTCTTTTCAGAACTACCTCCAATTCTCATCAAAGAGCTATATTCTTAAAAAAATGAAGAGTAAGTGAAATATAGTGCATTGATAATTGAAAGGAGAATGAGTAAGAAAGAACAGAAAGGTATGAGAGGTGAAAGGAAGTGAAGTAGGAGGAATGAAAGAAGGTGAGTGTTAGAAAAGAAAGTTATAACACAGTGAATAAACTGGAGGCCTCATTTCTGAAAAGTGACGCATCGCTACGTGAAAACAGCGATGCGTCACTTTTCTGGACGCACTCCTTATGACATTCCAGATATGTCATATTTAATATATGACTAATCAATTCGCAAGGAGTTACAGATATGTCAGTATTTCTGACGTATCTGTAAACACAAAAGTAACGCATTGCTGGAGTGCGTCACTTTTGTGACGCAACTCCAGTAATGTGTCCTTTCACATGGAAAAAGCACCATGTGAAAGGTTTGCTGTGAAGCAGGCGCAAGATTTTGGCGCAACAGCATCCTAAAAGTGACACACTGCGTCATTATTACCAAGCTTTTTGCAGGGGAACACCCCCTCTGCATGCATTATACCTGACACTATTTTTAAAAAGTGACGCATCTAGGTACATGGGTCACTTTTTAAAACTCTGCGCCACATTATATCTGCATCAGGTATAATGTATGCAGAGGGGGCAATCCCTCGCAAAAAGCTTGGTAATAACGACGTACTGAAATCTATGAGATTTCTCTGCGTCACTTTTAGGATGCTGTTGCGTCAAAATCTTGCGCCTGCCTCGCGTCACTTTCATGTTTACAGATATGTGAGAAATACTGACGTATCTGTAACTCCTTGCAACATGATTCGTCATACATTAAATATGACACATCTGGAATGTCATAAGGAGTGCGCACAGAAAAGTGACGCATCACACCAGCAGTGTAATAAAATGTGCCTCGTTGCACTATATTTAAAGGATGCAACAGCATCCTAAAAGTGACGCAGTGAAATCTCAAACATTTCACTGCGTCGCTATTACAAAGCTTTTTGCGGGGGAACACCCCCTCTGCATGCATTATACCTCACGCAGATATAATGTGGCGCTTGATTTTAAAAAGTGACCCATCTACCTAGATACGTCACTTTTTAAATATAACGCAATGAGGCACATTTTTTTACACCACTGGTGCGATGCGTCACTTTTCTGTGCGCACTCCTTATGACATTCCAAGTAACGCATTGCTGGAGTGCGTCACAAAAGTGACGCAACTCCAGTAATGTGTCCTTTCACATGGAAAAAGCACCATGTGAAAGGGCGTGCGTCAGTCTAACACCTGCTGTAAAGCAGGCACAAGATTTTGACGCAACAGCATCCTAAAAGTGACGCAGTGAAATCTCAAAGATTTCACTGCGTCGCTATTACAAAGCTTTTTGCTGGAGAACACCCCCTCTGCATGCATTATACCTGACGCTATTTTTAAAAAGTGACGCATCTAGGTACATGGGTCACTTTTTAAAACTCTGCGCCACATTATATCTGCGTCAGGTATAATGTATGCAAAGGGGGCATTCCCCCGCAAAAAGCTTGGTAATAACGACGTACTGAAATCTATAAGATTTCTCTGCGTCACTTTTAGGATGCTGTTGCGTCAAAATCTTGCACCTGCCTCGCATCACTTTTATGTTTACAGATATGTCAGAAATACTGATGTATCTGTAACTCCTTGCAACATGATTCGTCATACATTAAATATGACACATCTGGAATGTCATAAGGAGTGCGCACAGAAAAGTGACGCATCACAACAGCAGTGTAAAAAAATGTGCCTCGTTGCACTATATTTAAAAAGTGACGCATCTAGATAGATGCGTCACTTTTTAAATATTGCATAACAATGCGCATTTTTTTACACCGCTGGTGCGTCACAAAAATTGACGCACAGGAGGCGCAAAACTAGCAGCGCAAGGCCTTCATAAATATGGTCCTGGATTTTCCCCGTGCTTCGCCGGTGCGCGTACCATGCGCTTCCCCCGCGCAAAACGAAAAAAAAATAAAAAATGTAATGCCCTGCAGGACCCTATTTTAGCCCCTACATCAAACCTAGGGGGTCAGAGGGGGTCTACTCTTCCCCCTTATGGTCATTTGCCCCTTTTTTTTTCAAACCCCTTGTGTCTCGATTTTACCGAGACACAAGATGGCGGCCGCTCCAGACTGTTTAGAATGTTTACAGACACCCAAGAGCCAATCAGCTTCCTGCGCGCAAGTCGCGTGTCGCGCCTGGAGCGCACTCCGGTGCGCGCACCGGAGAGCGCATATAGATATATATATTTTTTTGAACCTAAATTACTCAAAATCCACTGCAGCACATATCTTGAGACATAGCAAAGGCACATCGGGCTACCAGTCCCTTCAATTTTGCCAAGTTTGCTGGAAATCCATTCAGCCGTTCGGGCTAAAAGTGAAATCGACCGCCCTATGGAAATTTACATGGGGAAAACGCGTTTTGGGACCCCCCTTTTATCTCGACCCCCGCTTGACGTATCCCCCCCAAACTTTCAAGGAAGGACCCGAGCTCGACGAGGCCATTTTCAGGAAATTTTCAGGCAGATTCGTCAACCGGTGCCAAAGTTATTCCCAATAGAATTTTGAGATTTAACATTGAAAAAAATCCTAACTATAACTACCTACTGGCGACCGCCAGTAGGTAATATATATATATATATATATATATATATATATATATATATTACCTACTGGCTATCGCCAGTAGGTATATATAGTTAGGATTTATTCCCTATGGGATTTTTGAAAATCTATGTCTAATAACTTTGGCGTTTGTGGACGGAATCGGCTGAAATTTTCAGGAAAATGGCACATTTTGTTTCTGAGCAGCCCTTGAAAATTTGGGGGGGTTTCATCAAGGGGGGGCCGAGAAAAAAGGGGGGTCCCAAAACGCATTTTTCCCATGTTAATTTCCATAGGGCGGTTGGACTCACTTTTAGCTCGAACGGCTGAATGGATTTGCACGAAACTTGGCAAAATTGTAGGGACTGTTAGCCCGATGTGCCTTTGCTAGGTCTCAATATATGTGCTCCAGTAGTTTTTGAGAAATTAACGTTCAAAACAAGATATATATCTGTAACAGCGCTCCAGGCTGCGCACCGGTTCGCTTACTTTTCGCGAAACGGAACTTTGCGTGCAGAAAGCTGATTGGCTCTCCGGTGTCTGTCAACATTCTAAACAGTCCGGAGCGGCCGCCATCTTATCTCTCGGTAGGATCGAGAGAGAAGAAGAGGTGAAAAACGAAGGGGGAATTTAATGAAAGGGGGCAAGGTATACCCCTCTTGACCCCCTAGGAATGTTGTTGGGGTAATTAAAGGGTCCCGTGGGGAAAATAAAAAAAAAAATGATTTTTCACGGTAGAAGCGCTTCACGGGCCGCGAACTGGGCCGCAAACTGGTAGCGAAACGGGAATTCGCCATTTTGTGCTTCGTTAATTAAATTACTAGGTATAAGGGGGTGCGGGAGACGTATCCTAATCCCCTATGTTTCCTGAGGGTGGCTGAGGAGGCTCATATATGTTGATACATCTCTTCCAGCGGCTGTGCGTGAGCTTTTTTTTTTTTTTGCTGCGTGACAGTCCGGAGCGGCCGCCATCTTATCTCTCGGTAGGATCGAGAGAGAAGAAGAGGTGAAAAACGAAGGGGGAATTTAATGAAAGGGGGCAAGGTATACCCCTCTTGACCCCCTAGGAATGTTGTTGGGGTAATTAAAGGGTCCCGTGGGGAAAATAAAAAAAAAAAAGATTTTTCACGGTAGAAGCGCTTCACGGGCCGCGAACTGGGCCGCAAACTGGTAGCGAAACGGGAATTCGCCATTTTGTGCTTCGTTAATTAAATTACTAGGTATAAGGGGGTGCGGGAGACGTATCCTAATCCCCTATGTTTCCTGAGGGTGGCTGAGGAGGCTCATATATGTTGATATATGTCTTCCAGCGGCTGCGCCATCTTGCCTTTTTTCCAATGCCACAATTTTGTCGTGCACGGCAGCCATTTTAGATGCCAGGCTGGTCCCAGGCTATCACCTACCCCTGCGGATGTAGTTTATGGCCCCAGCTGTAGAGAATCCAGACATGCCAACCCTCCCGATTCAGGCGTGAGACTACTGATTTCAGTGCTAGTCTCCCGCCTCCCGATTTCTGCAAGCAAAAACTCGGGGGCATATTACGAACAACTAGCGATAATTTTTGTCTCTAACTTGTTTAGAGACAAAAATTATCGCCGCACATCGGCGATTTTTATCGCAGATAAACCTTGCTATTATCGCAGAAAAGTCAGCGATATTCATGTATTATCGAGCAAATTCTCTTAGCCATGTTATCCACCTCCCATTGGATAACATGGCTAAGAACTGCTCAGGGCAGGTGTTAGCTTTTGGAGATATTCGCGCTTAGCGCGAATATCTCCAAAAGTTGGTAATAGGAGATAGCGATGTTAGGGACTGTTTCCAGTCGCTAACATCTTGGCACGCCCACTTTGCATGTCATTAGTGATAAGTATCACTGACATGCAAAGCGGGGCCCAAGATGGTCGCTATCTCCTTTTAGCTGTCACTAACTGGTGTTAGCGACAGCTTGGTAATAGGGAGATAATTTTATCTCCGCTTTCATGGCTTTTAAAGCCCAAAAAGCGGAGATAAACCCCCTTGATAATATGCCCCACGATTCCTCGGGGGTTTCAGCTGACAGGGCTTGGTATTGTGTTACGTGGTAATTTTTCCAGGAAACGTCAGAGGGTCGATGCAGGGGTTCTAGAAGGGGTGATAAACCATTTAAGCCTCATGAACAAGCGCATGGTCTTTTAAAGATTTGTGAAGTACTCGGGGCGGCGGTGTGTGTGTGCTCTCTTTCAGGAGCGGGCGGGGGGGCACTGCCAGCAACTTGCCAGGTCAGGTAGTGTTCAACACGTGCATCACCCTTTCTCTGCCTGCTATTGCGCTCCATGCTTCGGAAAGGTAAGAAAAAGAACGTGCATTTGAGTTTGAAATGTCCGATCCTGCAGCAGTACACTTCCAAAGCCCACACATGACAATAACCCGATTCAAGGCCCCATTCACCCGTTTAAAAAAAAAAAAAAAAACACTCCAACAAAGTAAGATTATAAAACTTTATTAACTTTTAAATATAATGAACGGAACAAAAACTGTAAAAACATTTAAACATTTTTCACCCAAAAAAGCAACAATGGTCAGAAGCTGTCTTTTGTGCGAATAGTCCCAAGGCAGCACAACGTGCAGAGTTCTGGACGGCACCCAGGTGATGTCGCCTGGGTGCCGCACTGGTTTTGGGATCCTACAATGCTGCTCCGAAAATTGGCGTGGGGCGTCCCGGGTGGTGCGGGGGGAGGCCTCGTCAGTAGCGGTCTGTTGTGCGAATAGTCCCAAGGCAGCAGAACGCGCTGAGATGTTGATGGCACCCAGGTGATGTCCAGTAAACTGCCGGACTGGTTTTGGTATCCTACAATGCTGCTCCGAAAATTGGCGTGGGGCGGCCCGGGGGGGGGGGCGTGGGGGAGGCGGCGTGAACGGGCCTCCCCAGGTGGCGGCCATCCAGCTGAGTTGCGCCCGCTCTTGCGGCTACAGCGTCTCGCTCACCATGTTGTTGAGTTGCTCCCACTCTTGCAGTGCAGCGATAGGCGGCTGCCACATGACTCTTAAAATGGCGGACGGCTCTTCGGTTTTGGGCCTGGTCCACTAAAATGGCCCTGGGACACCTTGGAACTCGGACGCTTGCCTGCTAGGGCTTGGGCTCCATTCTCGAAAAGCGTCCCCTCAGCCGTGAAGATTCTACAAAAGTCTTGGGGGCCCCCGACTCCCGCAGGCTTCCGGTGGGGAGCGGCTGCCATGATTGCTCGCGGAATGACCACGACGGAGCCACGAGATGGTGGTGCTCTCATGCTGACGCCAGCTTCAGTCTGAATGATCCAGAAACAAGGTGGGGCTTTCATCGTTTGGGAAAAAAAAATGTTCTAAACCAATGAAAAGTGTTATTTTTAGGTCATATGACCAAGCCTTCCATCTTTAGGAAACGAAAAGTAAAATGAACCAATGAAAAGTTTTATAAACAAGTCACATGACCTGTTATGCGGCATAGGGCTACAAAAAGCGTAGAAAATCCGTTGGCACGTGAGGCGGCGTCAGTAGCGGACCGATGTGCGAATAGGCCGAAGGCAGCACAACGCGTCGAGATCCGGATGGCACCGAGGTGATGTCCAGCAAATTGCCGCACTGGTGTGGCCATCCTACAATGCTGCGCCGAAAGACGGCGTGTCCAGCTGAGTTGCGGTCACTCTTGCGGTACAGTGACTCGAACGCGCCGAGATCCGGATGGCACCGAGGTGGTGTCCAGCAAGTTGCCGCACTGGTATGGCCATCCTACAATGCTGCGCCGAAAGACGGCGTGTCCAGCTGAGTTCCGGTCAGTTTTGCGGTACAGTGACTCGAACGTGCCGAGATCCGGATGGCACCGAGGTGGTGTCCAGCAAGTTGCCGCACTGGTGTGGCCATCCTACAATGCTGCGCCGAAAGTCGGCGTGGGGTGCCCCGTTGGCTTATGAGGTGATGTCAGTAGTGGACCGATGTGTGAATAGGTCGGAACCAGCACAAGGCGCCCTGCACTGTTGAGCTTTTTTCAATGCCTGTTTTTTGTATTTTCCCCTCCATCAAAAACAAAAAAAATATATAAAACTGTGCAAAAATACAAAAAAATGTTTAGAAAAGCAGTGCTTGTAAGACTGTCTGAAGCTCTTTTGCACCTGCTGCAGCTTCACTATTGCCCTGGTGTGGCCAAAGATCGCCCATGACATAGGCGGCCGGCTTCCGAGGTCCGGCGGAACTTTTTTCCTTTTCATTTCTGCTTCTTGTCCCACAATCCGTTTCACCTGAAGACACAACCAGGTTCCTGAATGTGTGCAGGGGGACGCTATTGATTGAATGAAAATGGCGGCTTGACACAAAGCTGACTCAAGCGTTGCTGTTGATGCTATACAGACAAAAATTGGTTTTCAGTTTGTACATTCTTCAGGATTTTTTTTTCCATCCAAGGCTGATTGAGAGTTTGTAGAAAAATGGCTTCAGATTTTCCACATATTACTCTTCAACATTCTTCCTAAATGTAACAATGTGAGACTCACTAGGAGAACGGCTGTTTATCTTTCCTTTCAAAATGCTGCCAACAATATTTTCTGAATGGAAGACACCATCTTGTAGCATAAAGGGCCGAAAGGGGTTCTGGTCTGGCCGATTGTTGGTGGAGACATTTTGACTATATCTTGGACCTGCCCGGCGTCGCCCAAAATGGCGCCGGTATAAATGGGACTCGTAACTCCTTGCCCGCAAATGTATATCTAGAAAATGTTATTGTAAGTGGTCCTGTCTTATTTTAATTACAAAATGTACGTCCACCGATTCCGCAACTGTTAGACACCTTAGTTCTTGCAACCTAATGGCCCGCTCGTTACGTTCCTCTACAGTGTAAATGTCTCCTCATCATATACGATTTCAGTTTGCTCCGTGGCCGGCCCACGTGGTTATAGGCCCGTATTTGTATACTGACATTTTCACAATAAAGGTTTTTAAAACAAAACACGGTAGTAGTATTTACATTGGTAAAGTTTTAACTTTTAGTCACTGTTTTCGAATCAGTAAAAGGCAAGTGAAATAAAGCAGTCCAATTACATGACGGATAAAAGGTATAATATGTAGGAACGCAGTAAAGATAAATGGTCAAGGGCAGTTGTGTTTTCCACTCCTGCAACATAAAGTGATCGATAAGAATCTGATAATCAGGCGTATCGGCGACTAAGACAGCAGGCCGAGTCTCTTTTACTCAACGGCTCCGTCATGGAACGAAGAAACGCCCTTTTTCTCGAAAAAGGAATATATTTTACTTGCAGGACAGTTGTACATTTTCCGGGAAAGTACATTAGCCTGGAATATTATAACATATGTTTTAAAAAAAATAATGTTCGAAATCAATAAAAAGCGTAATTTGTAGGTCATATGACCAAGCTTTTCATCATTAAAATAACAAAAGTAAAATGAACCAATGAAAAGTTTTATTAACAAGTCACATGACCTGTTATGCTTACGTTACGCGCTGCGCGCCGCGCCTCGGATCACTTCCGGGTGTGCTAACGCGGCGTGTCATATAACGCATTACGCGACAACGTAGGTCAAGAATATAGTCAAAATGTCTCCACCAACCAGCGTTCGGAACACAACCCCTTTCAGCAGTCCAAAAAGTTCTGTTAAATGAGAACAGAGGGGACAGGCAACAAGAACCATCAGTCAAAGAGGGGAGGGCAAGTTCTTCTCTTCCGGGTCATGTTGGGGCGCTACCGGAACTGATCGAATTGGTAGTCTACAGTGTTTCTGGATGTTTCAGACTAAAGCTGGCGTCAGCATGAGAGCACTACCATTTCGTAGCTCCGTCGTGGCCATTCCACGAGCAGACATGGCAGCCGCTCCCCACCAGAAGCCTGCGGGAGTCGGGGGCCCCCAAGACTTTTGTAGAATCTTCACGGCTGAGGGGACGCTTTCGAGAATGGGACCCAAGCCCTATCAGGGAAGCGTCCGAGTTCAAAGGTGTCCCAGGGCCATTTTAGTGGACCAGGCCCAAAACCGAAGAGCCGGCCGCCATTTTGAGAGTCCTGTGGCAGCCGCCTATCGCTGCACCGCAAGAGCGGGAGCAACTCAACTACATGATGAGCGAGACGCTGTAGTCGCAAGAGCGGGCGGTAAACAGCTGAATGGCGGAAGAGGCACAGTGTAGCAAAAGCGGGCGGAATGGCAACTGAAACGGTAAAGGGGCGCCCCACTACAGCGTGTCCTCAGGTCAAACGGATTGTGGGACAAAGTCCAGAATTGAAGAGTCATCAAAAGGCAAAAAGTTCCGCCGGACCCCGGGAGCCGGCCGCCTATGTCGGGGGCGATCTCAGGCTACACCAGTGCTATAAGACTTGGGGAGGGTGTCGGAGCCAAGCGTCTTCTCCAAGTCCATGGCCATCACACCGCCCCTCAGGGGCCTCCGTCAAGCTGTTTAGGAAGGTAACATATCACATTGTTTTCAAATGCAGTCAGGTCCACAAACGACACTCACTTACTTTGAGAATAGTGAAGCTGCAGTCGGTGGAAATAAGCTTCAGACAGTGTTACAAGCACTGCTCAGAACTATGAACTATGGCACCCAACATCCAGAACTTATGCCATTTGAGAATGGCAGTGACATTGAAGCAACTCAGGGACTAAAACCATTAACGTACTTTCACGTATGAAAATCTTACTTGGGGAGGGGGCAGGAGTGAAGCGCCCCCTCCCAGTCCGCGCCACCACACCGTATGTTGAAAATCTGAAGCCATCGTTCTACAAAGTCAACCAACCTTGGATGGAAAAATCTAGAAAAATGTACAAACTGAAAACCAGTTTTGGTCTGCATAGCATCAGTAGCAACGCTTGCTATCAGAGTGCATGAGTTTCATGCTCGATCGATTGAGCTAGCCGGATCGGGCAATAAAAAGTATAAAATAGTTATGTAAATAGTTATTTAATAAAATGTTTTACCCTGTTTCTTTGCTGGTGTGTTGTCTATATTTTTAATATTTGCATAGGATTTGTCGTTATTTTGGGCGGGGTGGGTGACGGAGTCGAGCTGTCTTGCAGCCCTCATGGTGTGGAGCTCAGTTCATCTCACTATTTTCGTATTTCTCATGAAGGGTTGTTCCTAATATTTCTATTTTAGCGAGGTCAAAAAGAGATCCAATTAGTGGCCTACTGATTTTGCTCGATTACTTTTATTTTTTTACACGATTTTTCACTATCTGCAAAGACTAAACAGAGTATTGCGACTTTGTGCTTGTTTGTAAATAGAGAATGATCCAAAGAGAACCAATTCTAAAACAGTAAATGCTTGGATAACAATCAATCAAATGGAGAGACAAGCAGGCACGACGGATTACAACGGGGGTAAAGGTCTGCGTTAACTACCATTCACTATCTGCAAAGAGAGAGTACTACTAAGAGAAAAGAGGGGAGGGGGGGGGGTGCAGCGTTCAAAGCACATCAGCGTGCATAAATACGAAAATGTTTTTATCTATCACGTACTTGACATTTTAAAGCTTTTCATATTTGCTATTAAAAAACCATTGAAATTCACTGAAAAAACCATAGGTTATAGTGGATATATAGTTAGGAATTTGCATTTACAAAACCTTGAAAATTCAATGAAAAAACTATTGGTTTTAGGCCATATATAGTTAGGGATTTGCATTTACAAAACCTTATTTTACTCGCATAAAACCATTGAAATTCCATATATAGTTAGATGCGCTAACTATATATCGCGCACCCGCAATCCACTGCTGATGATGTCACATATTACATCATTCATGACATGGTCAGTGACATCACTGATGACAACTCAAATGACATCACTGATGACATCTCAAATGACATCACTGATGACATCACTGATGACAACTCAAATGACATCACTGATGACATCTCAAATGACATCACTGATGACATCACTGATGACAACTCAAATGATATCACTGACAACATCACAGATGACATCATTCATGTGTTAATACGATGAACCTCTACAGACTCTGATATATCCTTAGATACACTCAGTGAAAACAGACACTCACAGACTGTCACTCATCCATGGAGTTACTCATACACCTAGACAGTCATGCAAAGAATCAAACACACCTCCAATTCCTCAACTATACAGTTATACACACCTTACTTATTGAAACATATTCTAACACATATTTACTCTCTTATACAATCCTTGATACATGTTCACAATGATCCATACAGCCACTCACACATTCACTGGCTCTTATGCACAGTTATTTATATATGTTAACTCTCACATGTACTGTGTTTTACATATGTACTTACTTTGACATGTAGCACTGAGATATCCATTCACTCACCAATACACTCATGCACACAGTCAACCGCCCATATAGCTGTTTCCACATGCACTCTTGAACTCATACACCTAGTGAATCAACTGCTCACACATCTATGCACAGAGTCACACACCTCCCAGCCACCCACACACACACTCAGTCTCCCACACAAATACTTGGGCAACCAATCAATAACCCATATAGTTACTCATATAGCTACTGATCAACACATGCAGCAGTTTACAGAACAACAGATATAATGATGCACAAATTAATACAGTTTAATCACTAACCCATGCACTCAGTGAGACACATTTAATCACTCCCTCATACAATCAGTCATGCACCTACTAAATCCTTCATCCAGACACTTATACATCCACTCATTCTTAAATATGTAAGACATATTTTAACTTTACAGAAACATACAGTCACTGGATGTTGTCATCAGTGATGTCATTTGAGTTGTCATCAGTGATGTCATTTGATATGTCATCAGTGATGTCATTTGAGTTGTCATCAGTGATGTCATCAGTGATGTCACTGACCATGTCATGAATGATGTAATATGTGACATCATCAGCAGAGGATTGCGGGTGCGCGATATATAGTTAGCGCATCTAACTATATATGGAATTTCAATGGTTTTATGCGAGTAAAATAAGGTTTTGTAAATGCAAATCCCTAACTATATATGGCCTAAAACCAATGGTTTTTTCATTGAATATATATATATATACGGTATGGTATGGTATGGTATAGCTTTATTTCGAAATGTTTCATTTCATAAAAGCATTACAGTAAAAATCAATGTGAGCATAAAAACAGTTGTACATCAAAACTGGCAAAATCTCAAGAAGGGCGCTAAAAATATACAACATAGTAGATAACATCCATTCTAAAAACATTTGTGCAAGTATATAATTATCAACTTCTAATAGGAATAATGGGGAAGGGACACATACAAAAAGCAACCAGGCCACTGGAATGTAGATTGGCCTCCTTACTGGAGGATCTTTCTCCTCGCGGTTCTTATCCTCCAAGCCCACCCCAGGAATTTTGCCAGGCCACAAGCAAACAGTGGGTGAGGGTCTGATCTTAACAGCTGTAAAGCCTCCAAGTGTGACCGAGTGCCCAGCCTCGCGCAGAGCGGTTTCAACCATCTGCGACGGGGAGCAGCGTAGGCTGGGCATTCGAACAACAAATGGGGAATGGATTCATCCCTAGTTATGCAGAAAGGGCAAGTTTCTACGGTTTGCCATGGTGGTTTCCATTTAGCTGTCCTTGTGCCTAAGGGCAAAACCCCAGCCCTAAATTTAAAATACAACGCCCTATCTGCAGGATTCAAAATCACATCAAGGTAGGGTTCTCTGAAGGGACGGGATTTGATAGCCAAAAACTCCTCAGCTGATCTGCACAGATTCGGTTGGGTCACTCTCTCGTTATCTACCCACAACCAGAATATTTTCTTTAACAGCTGTTTAGGTGGTGAAGATCTACTGGCCCAAGCATCAACCAGGCCTAAGTCACAAAGGAGGCGCTTTACTCCAAGGAGCCAACCGATCTTATGCCAACCCGGGGTTGAAAGAAGTTCGCTTAGTGCATCCGCATAACTTGAAAGTTCAGGGACATTCCATATGCGGGCCCACAGAAGGAGGGGACGTAGCTTGGCCTGATCGGCTATGGAGCGTGTTCCTGTATCAAGTAGAAGGGGTAGAGTGGGAGAGCTATGGGGGAGCCGCATTAGGTCTTTGTGGAACTTATTCTCCAGATGGAATAGGGTATCAAATTTCTGGGTACCCCACAATTCAGCCCCGTATAATGCCGCACTCACAGCCTTTGCCTTGTAGATGTCGAGTATCACCCCGATGGGTTTAAGGGGTGAGGCGCGATGTTCTTTTAGGAGAGCGCCCGTGACCCTCCTATGTGGGATTTTTGATGATGCGCCTTCCAAGACATGGAATCACAAAGTCTGATTCCTAAGTAATCGAATTCCCTGACCCTTTCTAAAGGTACTGCGTCTATAGATGGCGGGTAGACTGTCTTCCTGGGGGGATTCAGCACAAGGAACTTGGTTTTGTTGATGTTAATAGCCAAGCCCCTTGCGTCGCAGAAGCCCTGGAACCTCGTTAACAGAGTTTGGAGGCCCTTCGGGGATTTCGAAATCAACAGGGTGTCGTCTGCGAACAGGAGCGTTGGTATCTTTCTGCCCGCCAGGGAGGGAGCATCTGCTGGTAGTTGGAGAAGGTGCTCTACCACTCCGTTTAGATATAGAGAAAACAGAGTGGGAGCTAGCACACACCCCTGGCGGACGCCCCTGTCAACAGGAATCCGGGATGTTTTTTGGCCCTGCTGACCCCATCTAATTTGGGCAAAGTTGCTTTCGTGGAATTTGATAGTTAAGGCCAACAAGTACGCGGGCATACCCATACCCTCAAGTGCAGCCCACAGTTGGTTGCGTGGAACAAGGTCAAAGGCAGTCCGTAAATCGATGAAAGCGAGATACAGACTGCCCTTGCCCAGTTTGACCACTTTCCAGTAAAGCATTAGGAAACGGAATGTCTGCTCAATCGTACCGGTTCCAGATCTGAAACCGGCCTGAAAGTCAGACAAAACCTTCATTTCCTCGGCCCACTGCAAGATCCTACCCAAAACTACCTTCCCTGCTGCCTTCTGGGTGGAATCAAGCAGACTTATGGGTCGGTAGTTGGCAGGGTCGTCCCTGCAGCCCTTTTTAAAGATGGGGACGACTTCCGCACCCCTCCAAGAATCCGGGAAACCGCCACCCACCATTGCCTCATTCAGGAGTTTAGCAATGTATAGGCTCCAAACCTCTACGTTGCTACGAAGCAAGTCACCGGGGACTCCATCTGGGCCTGCCGCCTTGTTGGGGACGATACACCTGATTGCTATTTCCACCTCCCTAGATGAAAAAGTGGGGCCAGGATGAGAGCTATTAGCTGACACTATATGACTAGTACCCCTACTTGGCCCAAGAACCCCCAAGGAGTTAGAGTAGAGTTTAGAAAAGTGGGCCAACCAAACTTCCCCTGTGATATTACATGTTAGCAGGGAGTCGACAGGCCTGTTCCTGCCTCTAATCAGAGCCCAGAAAGCCCTTGAGTCCTTTCTAGAGCCAGCCTCCATTAAATCACTCCAGAAGTTAGTTTCGTGCGTGGCCTTTGCCACAGCTTGGGTCTTCTTGTAGTTTTTCCTAGCTAGTGAAATCAAAGCCGGGTCTTTAGCACTGACCGCCAGGATTAGTTCACTTTTTGCTTGACGGCAAGCGTGGGTGTACCATTGATCTCTACCCCTAGTCTCGTTTCTCCGCTTGGACCCCCCCCTCCCCTCAGGAACCAGAAAGAGATTACTAAGTGATACAATAGTCTCCACAAATGGCACGAGGATAGGAGTGTCAGAGTCCAGCGTGCCTGCGATACACTTAGCTTCCATCATTATGGACTTTACTTGGGCCATTCTTGTAACATCAGAAGCAACCTTAGCCCACTTCAGTCGCCTCCCGCAATTAGATGGAACAACTTCATGGGATGATTTCCAAGTTGGCCGGGATAATGCTGTGGCCCCTAGGTCCCACGGGAGAGCAAGCGAGAGGACCAAAGGATTGTGGTCACTATCCGTGGATTGTTGGACAACCATATCAAGGACATATTCCCACAGGTTGTAGTTTAACAGCACGTAGTCGATTCTGGAGGTGTGTCCAATCCTGTTGAATGTGTGCGCACCCCCAGTATCTGACTTGCAACGGCCATTAGTGGCTCTGAGGGCGTATTCCAAGCAAAGTGCGTTAATATCAATGGCATTCTGTGTCCATTTCTTGATGGGGTCGAGAGCAAGCAAGGGAATGCCTCTCTTGGCATCGTCCTCCCATGTGTCCAAAATATCATCACTGGCCAGAGGCTCGAAACAACAATTAAAATCCCCGGCCAGAATAGTGAAGGAGTCAATGTTGCAGCCAGTTAGCTCCTCTTCAACTCCAGTTAAAGACAAGGGGCTCGAGCTCCCCGCCCTGGCCCCCCTAAAGTACAGGTTGAAAAGCTCTAGAGTTTTGCCCCCCGGGCATTGGATAGTGAGTCTCAAAAGATCTGGGGATGGTGAATTTATATGTTTTACTGTGAGCCCCAGCGATACACTAACCCAGATGAGAAGGCCACCAGAAGGACGGCCCTTGCTGCCTTTGGACCTGGAGGCCGGCACAGAGTAGGTGGTGAAGCCGACCCTGTGCACGGGCTCCAGGCACCAAGTTTCTTGTAGAAGGCAGATCCCAAAAGGCTCCATGAAAGAAATCCAATCAGGTTTGTCAAAGTTCCGAGCAAGCCCTGCCACATTCCAGCTTAAGATTTTAAGCTGGGGAACACCTGTCAAGGTCTTACCGGACTGTGGCTCAGAAACTGAAGAGATGACATGGATATCATCGACTCTGGGAGATTGGAGAGAAGCTGCAGGTGACGAAACATCGGGGGCAGTCAGGTTTAAGGCTAGGGGAGTAATAGGAGAACAAACAGCTGAGGAGAGATGCACCAGATCCTGTGTAAAGGGGACCTGAGTTGAGGACTGAGTTGGAGGGGAAGTACTAATCACACCCACGGTAGCCGCCAAGGACGATCTCCCCGCCTCCAATATAAGACCATTGGGATTACTTGGTAGTGCTGTTGCTGGGGGCGTTAGGAGTCAGTCGACATCCTCCAGGCTGCCAAACCTATCTGAAGTTACATTTCCAAGCCAACCACTGTTTGGGTTATACACAGTGGGAGGGTATCCCCAACTAGGCTGTTGGGGGACTGTAGGCCAAAAACCCCCCTGCGGACATACAGCACGGGGGGGATAGAAGAATGACAAAGGCCTCGGAGCAATGGAGGAACCCCAGTCTTGGTTCCCAGGAGACCAGATGTGTTTGGCCGTATACACATCATCAAAGGTTACGACTATACAGTCACCGGGGGTCGATTTCCTCGTGGTACCCACCCACGGAACTCTTCGTGTCGTTAAGACTCTACTCCTCCTACCATTGGGGATAGGTCTATAAGTATTAAGCCAATGCATAACTTTATTGCGTAGGGAATGCTGGTCTTCGTATTGGCCATTCTCTAATTCCGGGACACCCGTCAAAACCACCATATAATCATTTGCTTCAGGAGGAAGGTCGATGTAACCTCCTCGAAAATTGCTCCTGGTATGAGGACCCCCAGCAGAATGAGTAGGGGGTTTCTTCCGGGGGGCCTGGACAGGACGGGAACTAGAGCTAGCTGAGTTCTGAACTCTCAGTGCGGCTGGTGTAGTGTTGTTCCGAGGGGCCTGGGCAGGGCGGGAACTAGAGCTAATTGAGTTCTGGACTCTCGGTGCAGCTGATGTAGTGCCAATATGAGATTGTGTTGCTAGAGCATTTAGGGTGTTAGCCCTGGCCTGGGGGGGCGGATTTACAGTAATGAGACTCCTGGTACGGGGTTTGGGAATAGGGTGGGTAGGGCAGGGCAGAGTGGGATTAGGGGGCAAACCAGGGATAGCTGTAGGAGGTGGGGTAGGAACCTGTGTAACCGTATTACTATCAATCAGACCCTGGCGTTCAAGGCCTCTCAGGCCAAGAGTGGCCAAGGCGATAATGCTTTTCTCCATCTCAAGGAGATTGTTCTCTATACGAGAAAGCCTTAAATCCAGGGGAGATAGAAGATTTTTTAGTGACTCCCAAACCACTCCTATAAATTCCCTCTCCCTCCCTTCTTGATTAGTCCAACCCGGGTCTGATCTCTCAGGTGGTGGGGTGCTTCCAGGATCTAAAGGGACTTGCCCCACGATATTTTTGCCACAATGAACCAATGGGGAGGGGAAAGACGTAACCGGACTGGCATCAGCTATTGTGTTATCAATGGTAGAAAAATTGGCCCCCTGCATTGGCAGTTTTTTCCGAGGGGAGGTTGGGCTGGGGGAACGTTTTCTCTTATTGGAATTCACCGGAATGTTATCGAGACCGCCATATGAGGTGGAGGCCAGAGATATATCAGGGGATTGTGGGGAAGGAATGGGGGGAACAAGAGGGCTACCCTCAACAATGGGCGGGCCGTCAGGCAGAACAGGTAGACCTAGAAGTGGAGAGGGAGTGGGCAGAACAGGCATATCGTGGACATCGACCACCGCTATAGCACCCTCCCGAATGCAAATGTGATTAGGGGAAATAGCAGTAGCTATGTGTCCAAGGGAGGATTTCTTATGGGAAGCAAATTCCAGTGACAGCTTCCTGGCCGCTTCCAAGTCAAGGGACACTCTAGTTTGCAGTTTATTAATTTCATGATCTATCGCCTTGCTTGTCCGCGTAATGAAGTCGTCCATAGTAGACATGAGCGGATTTTGCGGATTGGCAATCCGCGAATTTGCGGATTTGCGAACTCGCAATCCGCAAAATCCGCGAATTCCCGCGAATTTGCGGATTTTTTTTTTTTTTGTGTTCGCCCGTGTTTCTGCCAGTTCGCGAGGGTTTTTACAATTTCGCAATTTGCGAACTTACCTGTCGGGTCGCAAGTTTTGCGAACTTGTTGTTTCTACGTGTCCAACCTGTTTGGGACACTCTTCTTCATCACTGCCACTCTCTGTCACCACTGCCACTCTCTGACTACTCATGCCACCCTCTGGCCCACCCATGCCACCCTCTGTTTCATCACCACACCCTCTGGTTGTCCAGTGTACATTATTTTCGGCAAAGCAAAGCACACCTTCCCTGCCTCAAGTGACCTGAATTAATTTGGGGCTGATTAATGTGTCACAGAATATTTTTTTAGCTGGCACCTGCTTCCTTAGTGCGCCCTGATTAGTGATCTTTTGCACTTGCTAAGTGCTTTCATTGTTGCAAAATTAGTTACAACACCTGCCCTGCCCCAACTGACAATAATGAATTAGGGGCTGATTAATGGATTTTAACTTCCAGCCTGGCTCCTGCTTGTCTCCCTTAGCTGTAATTCATGACCTTTGTGGCATATGTGTAACTATTCTGAGGTTCAGAGCAGGGTCACATAATAGTTTCAACTGGCAACTGAACTCTGGAGGGGCCCCTCAGGAAGCACTACAGGAAATGGCTACTAATGATGTGCCTGAACTTTTGAACCTGGTAAGTAGTTACTTTCAGTTTTGCTTAGATCGTATTTCTGCAATTTCGCACTTATTCGCGGGGCGCGAACTCACGCGAACAGTGCGAGCAGTGCGAGCAAAATCCGCTGCTCGCGGATTTGCGGATTTTGCAGGAAATTCGCAAATCTCGCGGATTGCGGATTTCCCGAAAATCCGCAAAATCCGCGAGCGGAACGGATTTTCCGCCCATGCCTAGTCCATAGGCCCGTTATGGGCCAACCCTCCCTTGGCCGCCCTGTTACGTGTAACGCGGGTACACATGTGGACTTATTGTGGCTAGCAACCCGGGCAACAAGAATAGGCAAGCACAGAGCCCAGGATGCACGCCAAGAGAGTAAGAGAAGGGGCCCAGACCAGACCGCTCAGACCTCGAACGGCCTCAAACGGCCCAGTCTTAGCCCTGTCTTCGCCCGGGCTGCGTCCCGCGCTGCGGGAGTGTTAAGCCAAGATATAGTGGGCGTATTGGGCGGGATGGGCGGGGGGCGGGCCGGCGGGGAGAGCGGACCGGATGTTCAATCCGTGGTCTTCGCAGGGACTCCTGGATGTCGGAGTCCCTGCACACTCGCAGCCCACGCCTTTCCTCTCACCCCTACCTCCGCGTTCAGTGTCCAGGTGCTGTTGGTGACAAACGCACTCCTGTGCGCAGCGGCTCCCGCGGAGCGGGAGCGGCAAGCCGTGTGGGCGCAACTGCCCTTAGAACCCTCGAAGTGTAGGTGAGCCTCTTCGCGTACTTTGCAGCGTCCCACAGAATGGCTGGCGAAAGCGCCCTTTAAACTGACAGGTGGGCGGGGGGCGGGCCGGCGGGGAGAGCGGACCGGATGTTCAATCCGTGGTCTTCGCAGGGACTCCTGGATGTCAGAGTCCCTGCACACTCGCAGCCCACGCCTTTCCTCTCACCCCTACCTCCGCGTTCAGTGTCCAGGTGCTGTTGGTGACAAACGCACTCCTGTGCGCAGCGGCTCCCGCGGAGCGGGAGCGGCAAGCCGTGTGGGCGGAACTGCCCTTAGAACCCTCGAAGTGTAGGTGAGCCTCTTCGCGTACTTTGCAGCGTCCCACAGAATGGCTGGCGAAAGCGCCCTTTAAACTGACAGGTGGGCGGGGGGCGGGCCGGCGGGGAGAGCGGACCGGATGTTCAATCCGTGGTCTTCGCAGGGACTCCTGGATGTCGGAGTCCCTGCACACTCGCAGCCCACGCCTTTCCTCTCACCCCTACCTCCGCGTTCAGTGTCCAGGTGCTGTTGGTGACAAACGCACTCCTGTGCGCAGCGGCTCCCGCGGAGCGGGAGCGGCAAGCCGTGTGGGCGGAACTGCCCTTAGAACCCTCGAAGTGTAGGTGAGCCTCTTCGCGTACTTTGCAGCGTCCCACAGAATGGCTGGCGAAAGCGCCCTTTAAACTGACAGGTGGGCGGGGGGCGGGCCGGCGGGGAGAGCGGACCGGATGTTCAATCCGTGGTCTTCGCAGGGACTCCTGGATGTCGGAGTCCCTGCACACTCGCAGCCCACGCCTTTCCTCTCACCCCTACCTCCGCGTTCAGTGTCCAGGTGCTGTTGGTGACAAACGCACTCCTGTGCGCAGCGGCTCCCGCGGAGCGGGAGCGGCAAGCCGTGTGGGCGGAACTGCCCTTAGAACCCTCGAAGTGTAGGTGAGCCTCTTCGCGTACTTTGCAGCGTCCCACAGAATGGCTGGCGAAAGCGCCCTTTAAACTGACAGGTGGGCGGGGGGCGGGCCGGCGGGGAGAGCGGACCGGATGTTCAATCCGTGGTCTTCGCAGGGACTCCTGGATGTCGGAGTCCCTGCACACTCGCAGCCCACGCCTTTCCTCTCACCCCTACCTCCGCGTTCAGTGTCCAGGTGCTGTTGGTGACAAACGCACTCCTGTGCGCAGCGGCTCCCGCGAAGCGGGAGCGGCAAGCCGTGTGGGCGGAACTGCCCTTAGAACCCTCGAAGTGTAGGTGAGCCTCTTCGCGTACTTTGCAGCATACATATATATACATATACATTTATATACATATACATATATATACATATATACACATATATACATATATATATAACAGATAACGAACTTCGGACACACTTTCTACTTTTGTTCTATCAGTGCTACATTTCTCCAACACAGAATTCAACAAACAGCATAAACTTTGTTCCGAATTGATCACAATCTGTTCTTTTAAAGTCTCTAGTGAAAAGACAACATTAACAACTACATTAGCATAGCAGTTGACACCAGAACTGTTTTCAAATTGAAAACCGACAACATCTTCAACAGAATCCATTTTCTTTCTGCTTACAATTTTCGGTTCATCGACTTTTGGGCTTTTTGCTGCAACCTCCCTACTATTACTGATATTTCTTCGTTTCCGGCCTACCACACGTTTCTCAAACAAAGGATATTGAGGCAAATGTGGCGCATACTCTCTTCTTAACCTATTGTATTCCTTAACACAATCTAGATCCGCACAAATGTTTGTGACATCACAGTCAATCAAGTACAATCCCGATAAAGTTCTAACTCGTGACAATGCCACATATGCCATACCCTCCTTGAACACAGAACTGCCAATATTCACCAATGCACTATCTACACTTAAACCTTGCGATTTATGGATTGTCACCGCATATGCCAAGCAAACAGGAAACTGCTAGGGCGAACATATAAGTCTTTAACAAGCAAAAACCTAGCAGAACAACGACCAATTAGCTGTACTTCCTCAATGCCATCAAATTTAATTTTTAAAAATTCAATTCCATCTCTACTTCTGTATTTCTCAAAATCAACAACATTACCCATTGATCCATTTACCAGACCTCTTTCAACATGTAAATTCCTTCTCAAAATGATTCGGCAATTTAAACACACATTCAAAGTCTTTTCAAAACCCGCTGTGTAAGATATAGTCTTCTCTAATGAATCCAATTTTGATTTCAGATTCTCAGACAAAATAATTGTTGATCCCATATGCTCTATTCTGTCAATAGCTTCCAGTTTCACAATCTCTTGCTTTTCTAAATGCAACATTTTGTTGTTGAAGATGGCACATTCTGCAAGAGTTGGCATCAAACATATTCCGGATTTCTTCTCAGTAATTTTCTGAAAAATATTCTCAGGCACAACGTCTTGTTCTGGATATAAATTTGATAGTAATCGTGCATGTAAAGCTTCTTTCCCATGCTCGGTCACTTTTCCAATTCTAACATTTTGTAGAATATTCTTGTAATCTTCATCCTTTGCCTGACGCATATTTTCATGCAGTTCAGCATAATTGAAGTTTAACCATATATTGACGTTGCCAATGCTCCCTAGGCACTTCCTGGTATCTTCATGTGTGAGTATTTTGAACACAGGTTGTCCTTTTACTGGTGTCAGCTGCAGAAGATCTCCGAAAACAATGATGTGTTTGCCACCAAATAACACATCATACTCAGTTTTAAGAACTTCTTGCATTCTCAAATGCACAAAGGCAAGCATGACATTGGAAACCATGCTTACTTCGTCAATGATAAGAAGTTTCATTTTCCTCAAGACTCTTGAAACTTCACAACAAGCATCTCCAGATAACTTGTGGTATTGTAATTTGTTGTCATGCTCCACTGGCAGCATCAGTAGACGATGCAAAGTAATACCTTTAATGTTATGTGCTGCCAGTCCAGTTGGAGCGGTAACAACACAAGACAGCGATGACTCAGTCCTTTCCTGCAAATAACAAGAAATTGCTTTAATGAGGAAACTTTTTCCAGTTCCCGCTTCTCCACTCACGTACAGTCGGACAGGCTTCAACGACGTACATGAGCACTATTTCTTCTCATGACTTAATCCATGATCAATTTGCTTGGTAACTTCGTCATATATTTTCCTCTGCTCAACATTGAGTTGTTTTTCCAAGTATTCTAAGTTAACTGCATCCTCCTGAGCATGTGCCATGGCTCTTTCCACTTCATTCATAGCAGTGGCAGCTTCATTTTCGATAACAGGTCCTCCTAGTGGATCCTGACTCAATGAAACAGAACTCTGACTGTCCTGAGAACTGTCTCTGGCAATCTCGGCTGCAATCGTTGCTTCCTGCTCAATTTCCAAAGTCAACATTTCTTGATATTTGGGAAAAGCAGGACATTCTATGGGCTCCTTGGCGGCAGTGAAAGAGTCTTCGTAACAGAGGAAATCTCCAAGCAGTTCCTCTTCTGCACGCCAAGGCTTGAAAAGTTGCAAAAGTGCTAAATAGAAAAACTCCTTTTTTTCTGGAGATTCACCACTCAATTTTCGATGGTTTACTAAGTGGCATTTTCTTTGCTTGACCAGACATCCCTCACTTCCAATTACAGCATACACTCCTTTCTCAATATCTTCTTTGATGTTCCTCTTGAATATGTAATTTTGTAGAACCTCATACAAACAAACATTCTCAAGGTGACTGCTTCAATTTGGATAATATGTATCCAACATGTTGGTCTTCAAAATGTCGGTACTGTTTGGCTCCTTTTCCGCCAAATACTCAATTTCCCGCAGAGGTTTCAGAACTCGATTACGCGTTGCAGCAAGACCAAGACCCGCCCAAACGATACTCCTGGATTTGGCATAAAGACTTGCTGAAGACAACCGGTCAGAACATTCGTAAGCTCCAATTTCTCGATGCGACAACATCTTCAGACTGAAACTGTACAACTTCTTACTGAGGCTCTTTTCATGGGAAATGTCCTCCCACATATCCTTCAATTCTGTCTTTTCTTTTTTGGTGATGTAAGATGTCACATACCGAGCCACAGCCATACAGTTGTCAGCCACAAACTGTATATCCATGTTAGCATTCCACATGGACAAAATCACTGGGTTGTAGTCGTTGATGTACTTGGACTCTTCGTTCCTTTTCAAATTGTATGTATTTTTGGGTGATTTCCTCGTCACATTATGTCGCAGAGAAGACATCAAACTGTTCACTCTTCCTTTAGAAATCACCGGTCGTGGAAAGTTGAAACGACATTTGGTGTAGAACTTGTCCTTGTTTCTGAATTTACGACGACAGTACTTTCCACAACGATGGCTTTGGAAACGTAGAACTTGTTCTCTTAGGCTTTTCTTCTCCGTTGCGTTTGGAACAGCACACGTAGAATACTGTTCTATGAAACTCATCACTAAGTCATCCGGATCTGTTCCAAATTTAGGTGCATCCTTGATCCACAGCAGCATATGTATATGAGGAGCACCTCTTGCTTGGTACTCCTTTCTCCAGAAGAAATCCAACACCTCTCCAAGAGGTGGATTCTTCTTATTCATGATGAAAGACATCATAGCTTCAAATCTATGATTGAAGTACCTGCATACATTCACTGGATCCAAAGAACACAGTTCTCCGGGTGTCTTAAATTCAATGTTTTCAATGTTTCCATTTGCCTCTCGTAGAAATTCAAGTAAGTCTTCCCAGCCATACTCGGCACAGCTCAGAGTGAGGAACCATGTCGGAGTTCCTAAGTTCCTCAGCATACATTTTAAATCACCATGACGACGGTACCAGTACTCATTAGTTCCACGCTGACAATCCATGAGATTAATTAGGTGAGAATCCAAAATACTGTCTCGGACATTGACTTTATGCATAAAGTCGCTTGCCGAGATGTTTCGCATCTGTATACCACTTTTCAAGATGTGGTTCACTGCATATGATAGTCCAGACAGATCGCTTTCAAACAGGAGATGAAACAAATAGGGAATGCATTGACGAAACCTAGGATCTTCTGCATACAATCGTAAAGTCCGGTATTCAGAAGCAGGAATTTGATGAGGTCGCTCATCATATCTTCCTCCTTGACCTGTTGGAAATAGCTGTGGGAAACACCGAGCTTCCAAACTTTCCTCCCAAACACTAATGGGACTCCCTTTGGCTTGTTTCATTTGAAACAACTCAATAGCATTCCCCATGACTTCCTTGGAATGCAAAGGATGAACACTATAATGTTCATATATTTCTTCACTTTTAGAGGCTTCTACTTTCTCAATTTGGCCAGCACACAAATCGCTATCCTCTTCATCACTTACTTCCTCTTCTGCAACATATACATTCTTATAGTACTTATTATTTTTTTTCAAATACAATGTTGCCTTTTTGACTTTCCTAACATCCACTAAATCTTGCCATATTTTCTTATTCTTTGTCGGAACCCCATTAACTAAGATAACCAGAGGTTCCTCTTCCACTTTTTCTACTCCAATTGTGTTAATGTTTTTGTTCAAATCTAGAGGCAAATAAACAACTCTTACCTTTAATCCTCTCTGTAAATCTGATGGAGCCAACTTCCCTGTCTTTGGCTCCATTCTTACAATAGCCTGAAAGGGATGGATACTTTGAATCAAAATAGATTCATAAGTATTTAAATCCTTCAATTCAGAAGGAATCTCAACCAATTCCAGATTATTATGAACCGCCCTAGCAGGCATCTGGTTTTGGTTTAATTTGTTACAACAATAAGTACACACACGTTGATCCGATCCCAAATCAAAACAATTTTCTACCATCAAGTATGTTGCGAAATCCTTCCATTCACTACTATTTTCCCTTTCACTTTTTGCATATAAATCCACTAACTTAATCTGATTCTTATAATAAGTGCGTCGACAACACACACAAGTGAAATTAGGCCTCTCACTTGATTTCACCTGAAACGTGGCAATTTCCTTCTGAAAATTTTCTGTACTGGAAACCTGTACATTATCTTCAACATTACCCTCTACTTCTGGGTCAATTTGAACATTCTCATCTTTACTTCCAAAGTAACAAAACTCAATTTCTTCACAAATATTCTTGACATCTATTTCAGAACCATGCAAAAGAGCAGCGCATAATTGTTTAAGCATAATTGCTGGACTCTTAGCATAATACAACATTCTGACTAATTTCCTCACTTTATCATGATGCACTGCTAGCATCCTGAAATGATGAAAAACACTCTGGCATACTCTCCTGGAAAGACAAGCCAGTGAATGACCATGCAAACCAGTCGCTTCTCTCACTCTGCTAGGATCTAATTCTTGCAACAACTTCATTTTCTGCTTCAAACTTTTCTTATTAAATGTCCGTACAAAATCACAAAGCAAATTGATGGAATCCTGTCGCACACTGCAAATAGAACTACACTTCCAAATGTACACAGGACCTTTAGGACGTCTTCCTAAAACCTCATTACCTAACACCTCTTCTGTCTCTGTTGTCACAAGTTTTTCTTTTTCAACTGGACAACCATCTTTCACTTCATAAGCTCGACCACTGGTGTCAACTGCAAGCACCAAATCATTATCGTGAAAATAACTCTCCCCATTAAAAAATGCCTCACAACTTGAACTATGCATCCATTCTCCGGAAAAAACTTCACAAAAATTACTTCGATTAACTACTCTCTTCCATCTACTATTTGATTTGAAATCAGAAATTACCTTGTTTAGTTTCCTAATTCTATTGATTACCAAAATAAATAACTTTCGCTTAATTTCAAAAGCATGATCAATAATTTTCTCTACATTTTTCTTTTTCTTATAAAATGCCACTTTCTGTTGGCCTTTCTTAATATTTTTTAATAAATTAACTATTATCCTGTTGCGGATCATTCGTTTTCGAATGTCCCTAAACTGTTGTTTCCTTCTACTATCATGCACAGAGTTATCTCTTGCTCTAGCAGTAACATTTTTGATTGGTCTTTCCTTTCCGTTTAAATTGCTTCTCTTTTTCTGGACTGAAACATTTTCTGTAGAAATACTTTTTTTACTACAAATATTTCTTATGAATGATTTCGTGGTCTTACCTGGAGCTTTCTTGGTGATTTGACAAGTTTTTTTTGGAGAGGACTGCTGCAGTAATAGATGAACCTGCTGTCTTTGACGTTTTCTAGCCTTTCTAATTCGATTCCTAGTTGGCATTTTCAAATTTTGAAATGATCTGCAGTTGAATCTGTGGTAAAATATAATAAAAAAATGTTATTAACCACTATTACCAAACAGTAAATGAATAACAGTCATCAAAAACTTAACACCCTACTTATTATTTAACATAGCAAATTTTTTGCACCACCACTGCGTCACAAAAGTGACGCACAGTGGTACAAAACAGGCATACACCTATCATAAATCTCTCCCTAACATTTTAAATGATTGATTCAGGATGACGATAAGGTGTGGCCTATCCAGAGGTTTGTTTGAGGTGAGGCCTACTCACGGTTGCAGATGAGATTTTCGCTTGTTGAAGAATACAAAGGAGATAATACATGTGAAGGCCTACCAATGAAGTAAGTCATGTCCACTTCACTCTTGAACAAAGGGCAGACCTCTTTTGAATCTGTGGACAGACCTAAACTTCATCTGCAAAATGTCATTCATAAACTTAGGAAACACTAGTGATGTAATTGAAAAATGTGGAGTTTCTTTTCCTCATTTCACAATTACATCACCTGTGTTTCCTCATTGACTTAAAATGTCCTTAAGACACATGAAAGCGTTTTTTGAAAATCTAAATTTGCCAAGCACAGGTGGGAGCATATTTACAAGAAACTTGCCCCATGGAGAAAGTTCTTCAATTTAAATGGGAAAAATAACATCATAGACACTCAAATGCCTTATAAATATGCCCCAAACAACCTATGAAGCTCTAGCAGTACATATCCAGAAATGTAATTGATTTCAAAAAACGTTTTTAAACACAACATATAAATCAATTGTATACCTACATTCAAGAGGAAATGACTTAAAATGTCCTTAAGACACATGAAAGCGTTTTTTGATTGCCCTTGCACCATTTTTGGGTCATTTTTTACATGGCTATGTAACTCCAAGAATCAAAATCTAAATTTGCCAAGCACAGATGGGAGCATATTTACAAGAAACTTGCCCCATGGAGAAAGCTCTTCAATTTAAATGGGAAAAATAACATCATAGACACTCAAATGCCTTATAAATATGGCCCAAACAACCTATGAAGCTCTAGCAGTACATATCCAGAAATGTAATTGATTTCAAAAAACGTTTTTAAACACAACATATAAATCAATTGTATACCTACATTCAAGAGGAAATGACTTAAAATGTCCTTAAGACACATGAAAGCGTTTTAAGATTGCCCTTGCACCATTTTTGGGTAATTTTTTACATGGCTATGTAACTCCAAGAATCAAAATCTAAATTTGCCAAGCACAGGTGGGAGCATATTTACAAGAAACTTGCCCCATGGAGAAAGCTCTTCAATTTAAATGGGAAAAATAACATCATAGACACTCAAATGCCTTATAAATATGGCTCAAACAACCTATGAAGCTCTAGCAGTACATATCCAGAAATGTAATTGATTTCAAAAAACGTTTTTAAACACAATATATCTGTTTCAGCTTACATGAGAGACCATGGAATGGGCTCCATGTACAACAATAACTTGCGTTACTGCATGCAAGATTTCTACACAGAATGTGCAATTACAATTTCTCAAAGAAACAAAATCTATTTGTATATCACTTGAGACAAAGCAACATTTTAAAAACACAGCTTTCTTCATCATTTTCTCCTTAAATCATACTATTCTCTATCTAAATTAAATAAATCTTTTCTCACCTTAGCAAATACTTTTTGAGTTTTAAAACAGTCTCAGAAATACACCAAATTGTTTTCAGCAGAACAAAGAGTATGCACTCCAGAGGCTGCAGCTATAGAAAGCACAGAAATGCTGATATTCATTACACATATCTCTCATGTTAGCCAATCAAAACTCTTCCCTCACTTTTTTCAAATCAAAACCCTTCCCCCTCTGCCCTCTCTGCCTTTTTTGCATAGCAACCACCTCCTGAAAGACCTCTGATGTTTGCAAGTTCACACAACAATGTTTCAATTGAACTCTCAGTGCACCTGCGTATCCAGTGCAATCTTTCATTAAATGTTTTTTGCTTGACCATTCAAATTACATCTTTCAAAGAACACATCCATGCACCCTAACTTTCTGTTTTCAGAAATGGAAATCCACCAATCACTGCTAATGAATCATTAGCACTGAAACTCCACAGTTTTTTTTCTTTACAAACTCCTACTGTTTCAACTGCCCTTTCATTACCACACTTCATCTGACTGCAGCACAACCTTCTCTCACCATGTTTTATGTCTGGATTGTTGGACATAGGTACATCTACTGGGCTCAAAGGTATGCTGAGAACAGAAATTTACCTAACCTCAATTTACAAGATGTGGAAATTAAGTGGTTGGGCCAAAGAGGATTAAAATGTCACCAATTGATACCATTGGTGAAAACCTTTATGCATTTGCCAAAACCTGACCTGTTAATTGTGCACTGTGGAGGTAATGATTTGGGCACTTTGACTGGGGTAGGTCTGGAAATGCTTTTAAAGGACACCTTTGAGCAATTAATGGCACTTTTTCCTCAAAATGCCTTGGTATATTCAAATATATGCCAAAGACAGAAATGGAGGTGGTCGAACCAATTTTGTCCACAAATTGAGAAGTCGAGGAAGCATGTAAACAAATCTGTTTCAGCTTACATGAGAGACCATGGAATGGGCTCCATGTACAACAATAACTTGCGTTACTGTATGCAAGATATCTACAGAGGAGATGGAGTTCACTTCTCAGATGAGGGCAACAGAATTTTCATTTTGAATTTAAGACTGTGCATTGGTACCTACTTATAAGTACCTAAATGTACCATAAACCCAAAAGCTCTTCTCAGAGCTACCCTACATCTGATCACTCACAATTATTATTTTACTCTAACTTTTTTCACTAATTTTCAACAAAATACGCTCCCCGGAGCGCTACCCGGTACGCGAACCAGAAGCTAACCTCGCGGAATTTCATAAAAAAATGTTTTTTTTCCCGAAACACAAAATGGTGGACTCCCGTAACGCTGCTGGTTCGCGAACCGGGACGCTTCCCAGGAAGCGGTCCAATAAAAAAGGTGGGAAAGTAATTTACAGAAAAACGACTGGAGACACTCTCACCAAATATAGATTAGCTCATACTACATACCAATCCCTTTCATTTTCACAAATTTGATTGAAATTACATTTAGCCATTTAGCCTGTAGACCTCTCTAAATACCGTGAGGTAAATTACTTCACAAAACACATCTGAAGTGTTGGAATTGACAACCAATGAAAATGTTACTTTCATTTTCTACTTTTATTACCTGACATTTGATTGGTTATATACCTGAATATATATAAAGGAAGAGAAGGAAACACAACCATTTTGACTACTACTTCTTGTTGTACATTTCAATTTGATTTTCACTAATCACTTCAACTTCTTTGTAAAGGTAAGTTGTTATTTTTAAAACTGAAGTATATTGTGCACTATAAGTTAATATGGTAAACTTTTTCTGATAGTTATATACTATCCCTCTGTAGTAGTTATAGATTTAGATAGACTTCTCTGTTATAGTTATGGATGGAGTTAGGCTTCTCTTGTATAATTATGAATTTACTTACGTTAAATCACATACACTTTTTTATATTCCTACTTCCACTATGATACTATACACTGCCCAAAGATAAATTCACTGATAAAAACTGCCTATCTAAAATTAATCCCAACAGTGCCCTATCTCTACTAATATATATTTTTTTTATCCAAATTTCAGGCAAAATGGAAGGCGAACACAAAGTTGAATTTCAAATTGTCCTGCAAGAGAGCAGCCAAGAAATAATTGATCCAAATTATATAGAATTTATGGATGAAACTTGGGACCAAGAACTACTGCAATGTGTGCAAGCAGTAGATGACCTCCTTCAAAATGAGGACATTTTACACCCTCAGAGATTACAAACTATGTTCAATGAAAATAATGACATTTCATACAGTGAAATGTTAGAAAGTTTATAAAATTTTGAAACACAATCACAATAATAAATAATTGCTTAAAAAATAAAGAAATTAAAAAATAATCAACAAAACCAACAATCAATTAACATACAGTATTTGAAAAGTCTATCATTCTTTTTTCCTCATAGTACGCTCCCCAGAACGCTTCCCGGTTCGCGAACCGGGCCCTTTTAAAACCTCCACATAAAACCTAGGGGGTCAAGGAGGATCTACTATGCCCCCTTATGGTAATTTCCCCCTTTGTTTTGGCCTCCTCTTGTCTCTTGATCCTACCGAGAGACAAGATGGCGGCTGCTCCGGACTGTTTAGAATGTTGACAGACACCGAACAGCCAATCAGCTTCACGAAGTTCCGTTACGCGTCAAGTACGCGAACCGGAGCGCTAACCGGAGCGCTGTCACAGATATATATCTTTTTTTGAACGTTAATTTCTCAAAATCCACTGGAGCACATATATTGAGACCTAGCAAAGGCACATCGGGCTAACAGTCCCTACAATTTTGCCAAGTTTCGTGCAAATCCATTCAGCCGTTCGAGCTAAAAGTGAGGCCAACCGCCCTATGGAAATTGACATTGGAAAAACACGTTTTGGGACCCCCTTTTTTCTCGGCCCCCCCTTGACGAACCCCCCCCAAATTTTCAAGGGCTGCTCAGAAACAAAATGTTCCATTTTCCTGAAAATGTCAGCCAATTCTGTCCACAAACACCAAAGTTATTAGACATAGAATTTTCAAAAATCCCATAGGGAGAAAATCCTAACTATATATACCTACTGGCGACCACCAGTAGGTAATATATATATATATATATATATATATATTCACTGAAAAAAACATAGGTTATAGACCATATATAGTTAGGAATTAGCTTTTACAAAACCTTATTTTACTCACACAAAACCATTGAAATTTCATATATAGTTAGTTCCACTAACTATATATCGCGCACCCGCAATCCACTGCTGATCATGTCACATATTACATCATTCATGACATGGTCAGTGACATCACTGATGACATCTCAAATGACATCACTGATGACATCACTGATGACATCTCAACTATTTACATTGCAGCCTGCTGCAACATCCATCACTGTTCCTGTCGAGGTAGCATAGCTTGCGGCCTAGGGGTGGAGGACCGTTGTGCAAATTGCCCGGGGACGACACCATGCGCCAAGACTCGTCCCCAGTACATCCAGAGCTGATGTCCGACAAGTTGTGTGTGAGTATGCCTTGCTGATGCCGCCACCCCCACCACCACCTTTTTGTTGCCTGATCCGGCTAGCTCAATCAATCGAGCATGAGACTCATGCACTCTGATCTCCTTGGCCTCAGTCAAGCATCAATAGTAAGATTTTCATACGTGAGTGTAGGTTCATGGTTTTCCATCCACAGACTAAAAGCCTGGAGTGGGAGTGAAAGAACAATAACTAGGTAAGAAGGAAGGGAGACGCTGTGGGAAGGACTCTGGATATGGTATGTTCCTTGGTCCCTGAGTTGCTTCGATATCACTGCCTTGCACAAATGGCATAAGTCCTGGATGTTGGGTGCCATAGTTGAGAGTTCTGAGCAGCGCTTGTAACACTGTCTGAAGCTTATTTGCACCTGCTGCAGCTTCACTATTCTCAAAGTAAGTGGGGGCTGTTTGTTGACCTTACTGCATTGGAAAACAATGTGATGCGGTGCCTCCCTGAACCGCTTGACGGAGGCCCCCGAGGGGCGGCGTGATAGCGTGGACTCGGAGGGGGCGCTTGGCTCCGACCCCCTCCCCAAGTCTTGTTGCCCTGGTGTGGCCTGAGATCGCCCCCGACATAGGCGGCCGGCTCCCGGGGTCAAGCGGAACTTTTTGCCTTTTGGTGACTCTTCCATTCTGAACATTGTCCCACAATCCGTTTGACCTGAAGACACGTCCTGCGGTGCCCTAGTCCGACCATCACGTATTCTTGCGCCAGGAGACGGCGTGGGATGTACTAAAAGGGAGAGGCGGCGCGAACGAGCCTCCCCCACCTCCCCAGGTGGAGGTTTTTCAGGTACACCCAGCGCTTCACGCAACCAGCTGAGTTGCGCCCGCTCTTGCGGCTACAGCGTCTCGCCCACCATCCACTTGAATTGCGCCCACTCTTGCGGTGCAGCGATAGGCGGCTGCAACAGGACTCTTAATCAATGTTCAATCAATTCTCGTCCCCGCCCGCCATGTGCTTCAAAACTGCATACGTATCTCGTGATATCAAGGTTAGGCAACCAGTACACAACAAGGAGTTACGAGTCCCATTTATACCGGCGCCATTTTGGGCGAGGCCGGGCAGGTCCAGGATATAGTCAAAAAGTCTCCACCAACCAGCGGTCGGACCAGAACCCTTTTTGGCAGTCCAAAAAGGTTCCGTTAAATGACAACAGAAGAAATAGGCAACAAGAACAATCAGTCAAAAGAGGGGACGCTTTCGTGAATGGGGCCCATGCCCTTTCAGGCAAGCGTCCGAGTTCCAAGGTGTCCCAGAGCCATTTTAGTGGACCAGTCCCAAATCCAAAGAGCTGGCCACCATTTTGAGAGTCCTGTTGCAGCCGGCTATCGCTGCACCACAAGAGTAGCCGCAATTCAGCTAGATGGCGGGTGAGTCACTGTACCGCTAAAGCGGGCGGAACTCAGCAGGAAGGCGAGTCAAACGCTAAGAGGCGCCCCACTACAGATGAGGTGCCTCCACCTGGGGAGGAGGGAGAGGCCCGTTTGCGCTGCCTCCCCCACCCCGGGCACCCCACGCCGTCTTTCGGCGCAGCATTGTAGGATGGCCACACCAGTGAAACTTGCTGGACTCCACCTCGGTGCCATCCGACTCTTGGCGCGTTCGAGTCACTGTACCGCAAGAGCGGGAGAAACTCAGCTGGATGGCGGGCGAGACGCTGTACCGCAAGAGCGGGCGGAACTCAGCTGGATGGAGGGTGAGGCACTGTGCCGCAAGAGCGGGCAGAACTCTACTGGAAGGCAAGTGAAACGCTAAGAGGCGCCCCACTGCAGATGAGGTGCCTTCACCTGGGGAGGCGGAAGAGGTCCGTTTACGCCGCCTCTCCCCCCCCCCGGGCACCCCACGCCGTCTTTCGGCACAGCATTGTAGGATGGCCACACCAGTGAAACTTGCTGGACACCACCTCGGTGCCATCCAGATCTCGGCGCGTTGTGCTGCCTTCGGCGTACTGTAGCAGCAAAAGTAACCGCAACTCAGCTGGACACGCCGTCTTTCGGCGCAGCATTGTAGGATGGCCACACCAGTGCAGCAACTTGCTGGACACCACCTCGGTGCCATCCGGATCTCGGCGCGTTGTGCTGCCTTCGGCCTATTCGCACATCGGTCCGCTACTGACGCCACCTCACAGGCCAACGGATTTTGTAGGCTTTTTATAGCCCAAAGCCGCATAACAGGTCATGTGACTTGTTTATAAAACTTTTCATTGGTTCATTTTACTTTTGGTTTCCTAATGATGAAATGCTTGATCATATGACCTAAAAATAACACTTTTCATTGGATTAAAACATTTTTTTTTCCCAAACGATGAAAGCCCCACCTTTTTTTTTCTCACTCGGCAATCCAAAAAGGTTCCGTTAGATGACAACAGAGGGGACAGGCAACAAGAACCATCACTCAAAAAAGGGGAGGGCAAATTCTTCCCTACCGGGTCACGTTGGGGCTCCACCGGAACTCATCGAATTGATAGTGTACAGTGTTTCTGGATGTTTCAGACTGAAGCTGGCGTCAGCATGAGAGCACCACCATCTCGTAGCTCCGTCGTGGCCATTCCGCAAGCAATCATGGCAGCCGCTCCCCACCGGAAGCCTGCGGGAGTCGGGGGCCCCCAAGACTTTTGTAGAATCTTCAAGGCTGAGGGGACACTTTTGAGAATGGGGCCCAAGCCCTAGCAGACAAGCGTCCGAGTTCCAAGGTGTCCCAGGGCCATTTTAGTGGACCAGGCCCAAATCCGAAGAGCCGGCCACCATTTTAAGAGTCCTGTGGCAGCCGCCTATCGCTGCACCGCAAGAGTGGGCGCAATTCAACTCGATGGTGAGCGAGACGCTGTAGCCGCAAGAGCGGGCGGTAAACAGCTGAATGGCGGATGAGGCACAGTGCAGCAAAAGCGGGTGGAAAACCGCTGAATGGCAACTGAAACGGTAAAGGGGTGCCCCACTACAGCAGATGAGCCTCCACCTGTTGAGGCCCGTTCACGCCGCCCCCCCCCCCCCTGGGGCGCCCCACGCCATTTTTCGGCGCAGCATTGCAGGATGCCAAGACCAGTGCGGCAAGTAAAGGACATCACCTGGGTGGCGTCCAGATCTCAGCGCGTTGAGCTGCCTTCGGACTATTCGCACAACAGACCGCTACTGACGAGGCACAGTGCAGCAAAAGCGGGCGGAAAACCGCTGAATGGCAAGTGAAACGCTAAAGGGGCGCCCCACTACAGCAGACGAGCCTCCACCTGGGGAGGCCCGTTCACGCCGCCTCCCTCCCCCCTCCCGGGGCGCCCCACGCCGTTTTTCGGAGCAGCATTGTAGGATGCCAAAACCAGTGCGGCAAGTAAAGGACATCACCTGGGTGCCGTCCAGATCTCAGCACGTTGTGCTGCCTTCGGACTATTCGCACAACAGACCGCTACTGACCATTGTTGCTTCTGTTTAAACATTTTTTTTAACGTGTTTACTGTTTTTGGTGCGTTGTATATATTTATAAGTTATTAAAGTGTTATAATCCTACTACTTTGTTGGAGTGCTATATATTTTTAATGTGACACATAATTGTGAAGACTTTGATGTACAAAAAGGCATCCCTGGAATCTTCCGCTTCAGGCTCGGTCCCACACACCCTCACAGTGAGAATCCCCTCCCCAATCACAATACAGGATCGTTATCAGATAGTAGGAACGCGTGTGGTGTGACGGATCTCATCAGGTGGGGGCCTTGATCTACTATAACTCCTTTGAAGAGGGGTGATTCTTTACAGTTGAGGCCATAAACTACATCCGCAGGGCTAGGTGATAGCCTGGGACCGGCCTGGACAATCAGACACAAAGGAAGAGGAATGTCAGAGGGTGCGGTAGTGAATAGGGTGAAAGGGAGGTGTCGGGCGGGCACAGGGTGTGATTCTCAGGGAAGAGCAGCGCAGATGGGGGGAGGTTTATGGCCCATGCATAAGACAGAGAGCGGGGGTGACCAGTGCGTGGGGGAGATGCTTGCGAGGGTGGGGAGCCATGCTGAGGATCGGCGGCGTGCAGAGAGTGGGTCTGGTCAAGGCATCTAAAATGGCTGCCGTGCACGACAAAAGTGTGGCATTGGAAAAAAAGCAAGATGGCGCAGACAATGTTTATCAATACGAATTAATTTATAACAATTATTTTTAACAATATATTTACTCGCAGTGTCAAAATGGCGGTCAACACTTCCTGATTTCCTTCGAATCGAACGTTAACAGACGTCACGATCGACGGCGTGCAGAGAGTGGGTCTGGTCAAGGCATCTAAAATGGCTGCCCTGCACGACAAAAGTGTGCCATTGGAAAAAAAGCAAGATGACACAGACAATGTTTATCAATACGGATTAATTTATAACAATTATTTTTAACAATATATTTACTCGCAGTGTCAAAATGGCGGTCAACACTTCCTGATTTCCTTCGAATCGAACGTTAACAGACGTCACGCAGCAAAAAAAAAAAAAAAACGCTCATGCGCAGCCGCTGGAAGACATGTATCAACATATATGAGCATCCTCAGCCACCCTCAGAAAACATAGGGGGTCAGGATACGTCTCCCATACACCCTTATATCCATTTCTCACATTGTTTTTCCTCCATCTTGTAATTTAATTAAACCGAAACACAAAATGGCGAATTCCCGTTTCGCTACCGGTTCGCGAACCTGCAAGTGCTTCTACCGCGAAAAATCTAATTTTTTTTATTTGCCCCACGGGACCCTTTAATAACTCCAACATCATTCCTAGGGGGTCAAGAGGGGTCTACCTTGCCCCTTTCATTAAATTCCCCCTTCGTTTTTCTCCTCCTCCTCCTCCTCTTGTCTCTCGATCCTACCGAGAGACAAGATGGCGGCCGTTCCGGACTGTTTAGAATGTTGACGTGGGAATTTCAATGGTTTTATGTCAGTAATATGTCCAGCTAACTATAACTGGTGTGAAAACTATGGTTTTTTCAGTGAATTTAATAGGTTTTTTAAATGCTAATTCCTAACTATAACTGGTGTGAAACCTATGTTTTTTTCTGTGAATTTCATAGGTTTTTTAAATGCTAATTCCTAACTATAACTGGTGTGAAACCTATGGTTTTTTCAGTGAATTTCATATGTTTTTTAAATGCTAATTTCTAACTATAACTGGTGTGAAACCTATGGTTTTTTCAGTGAATTTCAAAGGTTTTTTAATAGCAAATTTCTATAGCTATGAAATGTAATATTTTTTAAAATGAATCCTATATTGTATATTTATATAATACTATTTTTTTAATGTTTTTTATTTTTTGTTTGCCCCGGAGCGCGTACCGATGCGCCTACCGGTAAGCGCAGTTTTGCCGCGCACCTGTTCGCGTACCGGTGAGCGCCCCGTTTGCGCTATTGCCGCGAACAAAAACATCATTGTGACGTATCGCGTAGCTACGTGATGCGTGTTATGACGCACGGCGTAAGCGCACCCGGAAGCGCCGGAGCACATACGATCGCGCTACGTAAGCGCCCCAGGGCGCACCCTAACGCGCCCCCGGACGCGCCCCGGGGCGCGTAGCGTGAGCGTGTCAGGTCATGTGACCTGAAAATAACACTTTTCATTGGTTCAGAACACTTTTGGTTTCCAAATGATGAAAGCCTCCACCTTTTTTCCTTATTCTGACTTTGTCCTTTGACTGAGGAAGACCTGTTTGGAGATCTGTGACTAATATTTTGAACTTTAAAATGGCTACAGTACCAGCAGCAGCTGGAGCATCTGCACCACCACCACCACCACCACAAGGACCACCACAACATCACATTGGTGGTCAAGAAGAAGAGGAAGAGGAGTAGGAGGAGGAGGAGAGAAGGCAGACAAGGCATTTCCTGCTTGAAGACAAAGCCCCATATAAACCTAAGGAGCACTTTATATGGGAGTTTTTTTAAATCCCAAGGGGTGCAAAGAAGGTAAATGCTGCAAAGGTGACTTGTCTCATCTGTGGCGCAGTACTATCCAGGGGGAACCCTGCAAAAAAATATTCATTTGGGAATCACACAATGATTCGGCACATGCAACGATTGCACCCCAATAACTATTCTGCAGCAGAGGTGAGAGAACTGTGCAGAAACCTTCCACAATCATCTGCCAGCACCTCAACAATCAAAGAACCTACTCCATTGGGACCAGAAGCAAGTCAGATGGTTCCAAATATTCAAACTAAGTTGTGGTTTCAAAATTGTTTGCATTTATTGTGGCAAAACCATTACTTATGGTGAGAAGAGTATTACCCTCATCAACATTGCTGGTGATAACCACAAGTGCCCGAAGAAACCCTAATTTTTTAATGTTTTTTTTTGCTCCAGTTGAGCCATTTATAATTCCCTGTTTTTTGTTTCTCTCCATAAAAAATACAAAAAAATATATAAAACTGTTCAGAAAAAGTAAAAAATGTTCAAAAAAAAATTAAAAAAAATAAAACAACAAAAAGAATTAAAAAAACCAGTTCTTTTTAGAACTACCTCCAATTTATAAAAAAACCTACATTTTTAAAAAACTCTGTCATTCTTTTTTCTCTAGGGTATGCTCCCCGGTACGCTCCGCGGTGCGCGTACCGGGCGCTCCCCAGCACAAATCGAAAAAAAAATGGGTTTTTTTTGCCCCGCGGGGCCCTTTTATGGCCCCCAAATCAAACCTAAGGGGTCAGTGGGGTTCTACCCTGCCCCCTTTTGGTCATTTCCCCTCTACATTTTTGCCACCTCTTGTATCTCGATCCTACCGAGACACAAGATGGCGGCCGCACCGGACTGTTTGGAATGTTGACAGACACCCGAGAGCCAATCAGGTTTCCACGCGCGAACTCGCGTAGCGCGCTGGTTCGCGCCCCGGTGCGCGTACCGGGGCGCGCTTACAGATATATATATATTTTTTAACCTAAATCACTCAAAATCCACTGGAGCACATATCTTGAGACATAGCAAAGGCACATCAGGCTAACAGTCCCTACAATTTTGCCAAGTTTGGTGGAAATCCATTCAGCCGTTCAGGCTAAAAGTGAGGTCGACCGCCCTATGGAAATTGACATGGGGAAAACACGTTTTGGGACCCCCGTTTTATCTCGGCCCCCGCTTGACCAATCCCCCCTAAACTTTCAGGGAAGGACCGGAGCGCCGCTAGGCAAATTTGTTGAGATTTTCAGGTAGATTCCTCAACCCGCGCCAAAGTTATTCCCAATAGAATGTTGCGATTTTCCTATTGAAAATCATCCTAACTATAACTACCTACTGGTGACCGCCAGTAGGTAATATATATATATATATATATTCACAGAAAAAACCATAGGTTATAGACCATATATAGTTAGGGATTAGCATTTAAAAAACCTTATTTTATTTGCACAAAACCATTGAAATTCCATATATAGTTAGTTGCACTAACTATATATCGCGGACCCGCAATCCACTGCTAATGATGTCACATATTACATCATTCATGACATGGTCAGTGACATCACTGATGACATCACTGATGACATCTCAAATGACATCACTGATGACATCACTGATGACAACACCCAGTGACTGTATGCTTCTGTAAAGTTAAAATATGTCTTACATATTGAAGAATGAGTGGATGTATAAGTGTCTGGATGAAGGATTTAGTAGGTGCATGACTGACTGTATGAGAGAATGATTAAATGTGTCTCACTGAGTGCATGGGTTAGTGATTAAAGTGTCTTAATTTGGCAATCATTATTTATTTTCTTCTGTAAACTGCTGCATGTTTAAATCAGTAGCTATATCAGTAACTATATGGGTTATTGAATGGTTGCCCAAGTATTTGTATGGGAGACTGAGTATGTGTGTGGGTGGCTGGGAGGTGTATAACTCTGTGCATAGATGTGTGAGCAGTTGATTCCCTAGGTGTATGGGTTCAAAAGTGCATGTAGAAACAGCTGTATGGACAGTTGACTGTGTGCATGAGTATATTGGTGAGTGAATGGATATCTCAGTTCTACATGTCAAAGTAAGTACATATGTAAAACACACTCCATGTGAGAGTTGACATATATAAATAACTGAACATAAGAGCCAGTGAATGTGAGAGTGGCTGTATGAATCATTGTGAACTTGTATCAAGGATTGTATAAGAGAGTAAATATGTGTTAGTATATGTTTGAATAAGTAAGGTGTGTATAACTGTATAGTTGAGGAAATGGAGGTGTGATTGATTCTTTGCATGACTGACTAGGTGTGTGGGTAACTCCATGGATGTGTGACAGTCTGTGAGTGCCTGTTTACACTGAGTGTATCTAAGGTTATATTAGAGTCTGAAGATGTATTATCACATAAATGATATCATCAGTGATGTAATCAGTAATGTCAAATGAGATGTCAGTGATGTCATCAGTGATGTCATTTGAGATGTCATCAGTGATGTCATCAGTGATGTCATTTGAGATGTCATCAGTGATGTCATCAGTGATGTCACTGACCATGTCATGAATGATGTAATATGTGACATCATTAGCAGTGGATTGCGGGTCCGCGATATATAGTTAGTGCAACTAACTATATATGGAATTTCAATGGTTTTGTGCAAATAAAATAAGGTTTTTTAAATGCTAATCCCTAACTATATATGGTCTATAACCTATGGTTTTTTCTGTGAATTTTCAAGGTTTTGTAAATGCAAATTCCTAACTATATATGGTCTATAACCTATGGTTTTTTCTGTGAATTTCATTGGTTTTTTAAAAGCTAATATCTATAGCTGTAAAATATATTCTTTATTAAGTGACGTATTACGTAGCCCGTGAGACGCCTAATGATGCATCGCATAACCGTGACGTATCGTCTCTGCAGCGCAAACCAAACCCAAAACGTAAGCGCGCCAGAACACGCTTAAAGATATATATATATATTTTTAACCTTAATTAGACAAAATCCACACGTGCACATATCACAAACGTTCAAAAAACACAATATGTCGGACTCCCGTTACGCTGCCGGTTAGCTGCCCGGTTAACGTACCAGGAAGCACCTTTACCGCGAAAAATCGCAATTTTTTTTTTCACCCCCCAGGGAACTTTAATAGCCCCCTCATCAATCCTAGGGGTTCAGGAGGGGTCTGCCTTACCCCTTTCATTCATTTACACCTTTTTTTTTTCCACCTCTTGTCTCTCGATCCCACAGAGAGACAAGATGGCGGCCGCTCCAGACTGTTTACAATGATAACAGCCAATCAGCTTCTCCTCAGACTCCCGTTACACTGCCGGTTAGCTTCCCGGTTAGTTGCCCGGTTAGCTGCCCGGTTCGCGTACCAAGACGCGTCTCTACGGCGAAAAAATCGGAATTTTTTTTTTTTTTTTGGGCCCAGCGTGGCTCTATAATATCCCCTCATCAATCCTAGGGGGTCAGAAGGGGTCTACCTTGCCCTCTTTCCTTCATTTCCCCCTTTGTTTTGGCCTCCTCTTGTCTCTCGATCCTACCGAGAGACAAGATGGCGGCCGCTCCGGACTGTTTACAATGTTGACAGCCAATCAGCTACTCGTCAGACTCCCGTTACACTGCCGGTTAGCTTCCCGGTTAGCTGCCCGGTTAGCTGCCCGGTTCGCGTACCAAGACGCGTCTCTACGGCGAAAAAATCAGAATTTTTTTTTTTGGGCCCAGCGTGGCTCTATAATATCCCCTCATCAATCCTAGGGGGTCAGAAGGGGTCTACCTTGCCCCCTTTCCTTCATTTCCCCCTTTGTTTTGGCCTCCTCTTGTCTCTCGATCCTACCGAGAGACAAGATGGCGGCCGCACCGGACTGTTTAGAATGTTGACAGACACCGGAGAGCCAATCAGCTTCGCTTCGCAAAGTTCCGATACGCGAAAAGTACGCGAACCGGAGCGCTGTTACAGATATATATCTTGTTTTAAACGTTAATTTCTCAAAATTCACTGAAGCACATATATTGAGACCTAGCAAAGGCACATCGGGCTAACAGTCCCTACAATTTTGCCAAGTTTCGTGGAAATCCATTCAGCCGTTCGGGCTAAAAGTGAGTCCAACCGCCCTATGGAAATTAACATGGGAAAAACGCGTTTTGGGACCCCCCTTTTTTCTCGGCCCCCCCTTGACGAACCCCCCCAAATTTCCAGGAGCTGCTCAGAAACAAAATGTGCCATTTTCCTGAAAATTTCAGCCAATTCCGTCCACAAACGCCAAAGTTATTAGGCATAGAATTTTCAAAAGTTCCATAGAGAAAAAATCCTAACTATATATACCTACTGGCTATCGCCAGTAGGTAATATATATATATATATATATAGAGCACAACTACAGTCTCTTAATTACGAAGAAACTTTTCAAAACAGAGTGCACTCCTGAGCCATATAACGTTTTCCAAGTGAAAAGATGTATTTATTCTAGCCGTTACAGCGAAAATTGACAAACGCGTTTCAGCGTTAAAGCCTTCGTCAGTGTCAACCAAAACCTTTACTAAACAGTGTTTAAATAAACAGTGAATTCAAGTGTTTATGTGAATAAACAATAATAAACATAAAAAAGGGGACTCTATTTCGCCATCTTGTAATGGGGTATACATTCACATTCATATATAACATGCAATACATTATATATAGACATAGATTAATTGCATCTTTTTTCATTTGCACGATTATTCGACATTATAATTTCATGTTTCCAATGCGCAAATAATACAATTATGTGTTGATAATTTTCAACACATTTTTTTCCTTGAATTCAAATTACAATTCATTGGCCGGTTTAGTCCTAATTGTGCCCTAAATGGGCTACCTTATGTACAGCTGATCTCATACATTTTAAAGCAATTTCTCAGCTAGAAGACCTGTTTTGTGAAATTGGACATTTCCTAATCATTAAGGTTTATCTCAATATGTTTCTACAGAAAGAAGTTAGACTTATAGTTCGTTTTTACCCAACGTTGTCTACATCAAAAGCTCTAACCTACATGAATCCACATTTCTTCCTCATTATTAAGTCCCTTTGGTATTTTCGTTTATAATTTAATAATGTACCTGGACTCTAATGTGCGGAGTTTCCTTACATTATCTCCTCCTCTCTCTGACTTGCTGATCTGATCTAAGCAAAAGAATTTGAGGAGGCTGCTGTTAATGCCATGTTGGTCCTCAAAATGGCGGGCTACAGGATAGTTATGGTCCTTGTTGTTTATTGCCCGTAAGTGTTCCAGGAATCTTTTTTTAGTAGAATTTATCGTGCTCCCCACGTATTTTTTGTCACATGGGCACGTCAGGCAATATACGGTGTAATCAGAATTACAATTCAATCGTTTTGTAATCAGTACCTTTGCCTTTTTTCCTTGGACTGAATATTCTTGCACTTTCTGGCTGAACCTGCAGGCCTTACATTTCATGCAGGGAAAAAATCCAGTCACAGTCGAGGATTTTTTCCTTTTTCTGTTGATAGTGGCAGTTTACCAGATGATCCTTTAAGGAGTTGCCTCTCCTGTATGTAATCAGGGGATAGTCTGGTAACATGTTCCCTATCACATTGTCAGATTTGATGACCTTCCAGTTCCTATTTGGAATATTGTGGATTTCTGAGGATTTTACTGTGTAGTTGGTTATAAGTCTCACATTCTTATCTTCCTTTCTGACCTTCTCTGTTAGTAGAAGACTTCTTTCTGTATTTTTACATCTTGTTTCTGCTCTTTGAATCAGGCCTGTGCTGTAGCCTCTTTGCCGAAATCTATCTTTGGCCTGCGGTATTGCTATATTATAATCTGATGTAGTGGAACAATTGCGTTTCATTCTCAAAAACTCACCTACTGGAATATTGCGCACAACTCTTTTGGGGTGACAGCTTCCTGTGTGCAGGATGGTGTCACCTTCCTATGTAGTGCGGTTTGTATATTGTTGTTGTCAATGTATACCCTCAAGTCAAGATAGATTACTTCTTTTTGACTGATGCAACTTGTGAACTTTAGATTTAGCTCATTTTGATTTAAAGCATCAACAAATTGCTCAGCTTTGCTCCTTGGACCTCGCCACAAGATGAAAAGATCATCAATGTATCGCGTCCAAAGAGCAATGTTATCCATCCACCTCTCATTGGTACCCGCCCAGGCCACGTGCCTCTCCCAATAGCCGACGAAGAGGTTTGGTAACAGGGGGCGAAGCATATGCCCATTGCTATACCCTGTTTCTGTACATACAGTTGCCCTGCAAATACAAAAATGTTATTATACAAACAAAATTTCGCAAGTTCCATCAGCATTTCGTTATGTTTACGAAATTTCAAAGATCTTGTATGTAAAAACGATTTCATAGCAAGGAGGCCTTTCTCATGATCTATTGATGTATATAGACTAGTGATGTCCAATGATATTAAAAGCATATCTGATTCCCAAGTTATTCCTTCAATTAAGCATAAAAAGTCTTTGGTGTCACGTAGATATGAGTTCAAATCTTTCACCGTGGGTTGGATGAAGTGATCAATGTAAATTGAAGTGTTTTCTAATAAGCTGTTCTTAGATGAAACGATGGGTCGCCTGGAGGCCACACTTTGCTTTTATGTACTTTAGGCAAGTGATAGAATGTTGCTATTTCAGGATATTCACATTTCAGGAAACACCAGTTCTCCTGATCCAGTGTTCCCTCATCTCTCCATTTATTAATCAATATCTCAAAGTCTGAGATGCTTTCCTTGAGTCTCTGTTTATTGATTGGGAGGTAATGTTCTTTTTATTCAACTGTGAAAAGGCCTCATCTTCATACTGTGTTGTATTAAGAACCACCACGTTCCCTCCTTTGTCACTTGGTTTAATGATCACAGTATCATCTTCCTTTAGTGTTTTATAGCTTCCCATTGCTCTTTGGATACATTTCTTTGTTTTTCCTTGAATTTCTTTGTTTGTAATTGTTTTAGATCTTCTATGATTAGCTCCTGAAAGGTATCAATGGCATCATAGGGTGTCCTTGGGATTATTTTCGATTTCTTTCTCAGATTGCTTTTGCACATTCGTTGACTAATGCCTGATTCTTCCAACATTTGTGTAGTATTAATTGCAAAAGATCCTTCTTCCCCATTCATTTCATTGAGAAGTTGGATAGTTTCCAAATCTGATCCTCTAAGTTCGTCAAACTATTCTACCTGTTCTAGCGATGTTTTACTTTTTTGTGGGTGGAGTACATGTAACTTCATTTAATGTGACCTTCCGGATGAATAGATAAAAGTCGCTTCTCATTTGCATATAATCAAAGTTCGGGGTAGGACAAAAGGTTAGACCCAATTTCAACACACTTAACTCAATCTCAGTTAAGGCTCTGTCTGATAGATTAATCACTGTTTGGGTTATTTAATTCATTTCCATTGTCCCCCTCATTTGCTGTGTGTTACTACAGGAGTTGATCTTCCTGTTACAGGTTTTCTTACTCCTCCTCGTTTTCCTCTTTCTTCGGGGGATGAGTGCGTGGTGCTGATCATTGTCGCAGACCTCTCACGAGCTCGTATTGCTGAAAAAAAGTGTTTTTCTGCTGTTCTTCGACTCTGTTAATCCCAGATACTTGTTCCCCTTCTGATACTTCTACTTCTGATTCAGAAGTGTTGGGCGGGGTACGTATATCTTGTTGGCTCTTTTTTAGTTCCTTTCTTGGGGCATCGTACTTTTTGGCGAACGTTAAAATTCTTCCATTCTCATAATCCCGTTCGTCTCTTAGGAACTTTGTTTGTTTTCTGGTTTTTATAGTCGTCTCATACTCCAAGAGACGCTTCTTCATTCCATCACATAATTCCTCACTCTATTTCACATCTTTTTCGTTACTGATTTTTCTTTCGATTTCTTCGATTTCCTCTTTCAAATTTGATCTATCGATCCACGTATATTTAATTAGAATTTTGAGCATAACCCCTGTTACTTCTGGAGTGTACTCTGCCCATTCTTTTAGTAGTTCAGGATTTGGCGATTCATACGATGGGACAGTGTAGATGCGGAGGCCTCTCGGGACTCTTCCAACATCTACGTATTTTTGTAGACTCGTTGCTTCCCACCATTTGCGTATTTCTTTTTCATACGCTTTTTCTAATGCAATATACAGGCTTTTAAGCGTTGTTGGTGCACTTTTGTTGTCCTTTTCCCCCGTGGTTGTCACGGTACCTGTTTTCTTCTAAAACAAGTTCTCAGCTGCTTGCTCCCTTTCTTGGTCTAAGAACATACTATTCATAGCTGTAACTAGCAGTTATTTGTTCGCTTTGAAATAATTTTGTTTGGCTCTGCGCAACTGGCAGATTTAATAGTAATGGGAAAGTCACTCACTGCATTTCTCCGCTGCCTTGCTCGTCTGGTCCCAGCCTTTCGAGTTACGGCAACGGTTCCAGCAACCTCAATTCCGCGTTGTTTGCGGTCCCAATGAACGCCGCAAGTTTACACGGTCAAAACGGCGGGGCAGATGGCAATAATAATCTCCAAGTACACCATTCACCAGCCACCGCTCCTCGTTGTTGCGGGTGCGTCCTCTGCGCGTGGTGAAATGCGCCGATTATTTGCACAACTCCAGTCTCTTAATTACGAAGAAAGTTTTCAAAAAAGAGTGCACTCCTGAGCCATATGCGTTTTCCCCACTACATAGGAAGGTGACAGAGGGTAACACCATCCTGCACGCAGGAAGCTGTCACCCCAAAAGAGTTGTGAGCAATATTCCAGTAGGTGAGTTTTTGAGAATGAAACGCAATTGTTCCACTACATCAGATTATAATATAGCAATATCGCAGGCCAAAGATAGATTTCGGCAAAGATGCTACAGCACAGGCCTGATTTAAAGAGCAGAAACAAGATGTAAAAATACAGAAAGAAGTCTTCTACTAACAGAGAAGGTTAGAAAGGAAGATAAGAATGTGAGACTTATAACCAACTACACAGAAAAATCCTCAGAAATCCACAATATTCTAAATAGGAATTGGAAGGTCATCAAATCTGACAATGTGATAGGGAACATGTTACCAGACTATCCCCTGATTACATACAGGAGAGGCAACTCCATAAAGGATCATCTGGTAAACAGCCACTATCAACAGAAAAAGAAAAAATCCTCGACTGTGACTGGATTTTTTCCCTGCATGAAATGTAAGGCCTGCAGGTTCAGCCAGAAAGCGAAAGAATATTCAGTCCCAGGAAAAAAGGCAAAGGTACCGATTACAAAACTATTAAATTGTAATTCTGATTCCCCCATATATTGCCTGACGTGCCCATGTGACAAAAATGAGCACGATAAATTCTACTAAAAAAAGAATCCTGGAACACTTACGGGCAATAAACAACAAGGACCATAACTATCCTGTAGCCCGCCATTTTGAGGACCAACATGGCAGTAACAGCAGCCTCCTCAAATTCTTTTGCTTAGATCAGATCACCAAGTCAGAGAGAGGAGGAGAAAATGTAAGGAAACTCCGCCCATTAGAGTCCAGGTACAATATTAAATTACAAATAAAAGTACCAAAGGGACCTAATAATGAGGAAGAAATGTAAATTCATGTAGGTTAGAGCTTTTGATGTAGACAATGTTGGGTAAAAGCGAACTATAAGTCTAACTTCTTTCTGTAGAAACATATTGAGATCAACCTTACTGATTAGGAAATGTCCAATTTCACAAAACATGTCTTCTAACTGAGAAATTGTTTTTAAATTTTTGAGATCAGCTGTATATAAGGTAGCCCATTCAGGGCACAATTAGGACTAAAGCGGCCAATGAATTGTAATTTGAATTCAAGGAAAAAAAATTGTTGAAAATTATCAACACATAATTGTATGATTTGCGCATAGGAAACATGAAATTATAATGTCAAATAATCGCGCAATTGACAAAAGATGCAATTAATCTATGTCTATATATAATGTATTGCATGTTATATATGAATGTGAATGTATACCCCATTACAAGATGGCTGACGAAATAGAGTCCCCTTTTTTATGTTTATTATTGTTTATTCACACAAACACTTTCTAGGTCAATGAATTGAATTCACTGTTTATTTAAACACTGTTTAGTAAAGTTTTCGGTTGACACTGACGAAGGCGGTAACGCTGAAATGCGTTTGTCAATTTTCGCTGTAACGGCTGGAATAAATACATCTTTCCGCTTGGAAAACGTTATATGGCTCAGGAGTGCACTCTTTTTTTAAATGTTTCTTCGTAATTAAGAGACTGGAGTTGTGCAATTAATCGGCGCATTTTAACGCGCGCAGAGGACGCACCCGCAACAACGAGGAGCGGTGGCTGGAGTACTTGGAGATATATATATAGATATATATATATAAATATATATATAAATATATATATAAATATATATATAAATATATATAGAAATATATATATTCACTGAAAAAACCATAGGTTTCAGGTCATATATAGTTAGGAATTAGCATTTAAAAAACCATTGCAATTGCTCCTATATAGTTAGTTGTACTAACTATATTTCGCACACCTGCAATCCACTGCTGATGATGTCACATATTACATCATTTATGACATGGTCAGTGACATCACTGATGACATCACTGATGACATCTCAAATGACATCACTGATGACATCACTGATGACATCTCATTTGACAAGGTTTTTTAAATGCTAATAACTAACTATGTAAGGCTTGAAACCTATGGTTTATTCAGTGAATATATATATTTAATATAATACATATATAACTTTTATTTTCAAGTTTTTTTTATATGATTACAGGGTCCGCGCACCGTAAACGCTCTGAGCTCTTACCCCGATTTTTAAATTTCTAAAACATAATATCTACGTTTTTAACGTAGATTTTAAAGGTAAACAATATCTGCTTTAATGTAGAAAATGGTTTTTTAAAACTTTTAACAACAGTATATTACTTTTTAAAGTAGTAACAAATCTCGCGAGGGTAGGTCACACGTGCATGCAACGTAAGAGCTCCGTCCGCGCACCGTGAAAGCTTCGAGCTCTTACCCCTGAAAGTTTTATAAACTTTAAATCGTTATATCTACGTATTTATTGCACAATATAAAGGTACACATTATCTGGGATAATAAAGAACATGTTACTTTGAAATTTTAAAGACCATATATAACTTTAGACAATTAAAAATCTCGCGAGGGTGGGTGCTACTTAAATGCATCATAAGATGACGTCGGCGCTCTGTAAATAGAGCGTAAACGCAACGTAAGCTTACGTAAGCGCTCCGTAAACGCAACGTAAACGCTCCGTAAGCTTACGTCCAACCATGTGACCCCAAAACAAAAGATTTAATTGGTTTATAATACTTCCTACTCCAATTATTAAAGACCCCTCCCATGTTCATCATTCTTCTTTGGCTTTCGAGGAAGAAACACCTTTTTTCATCAGCACTTTGCACCTGAAAAATCTATTGAAATGTCTGAACAGCAGGAGCCTGAGCATTCAGAACATGAGGCACCTGAGCATTCATAGCATGAGCAATCTGACTATTCTGAAGAGGAGGAACCCGAGTTTGTTCCTGAAACCCCTAGATTACCAAAAGAATCCATAGTTTGGAAATTTTTTAAATTCCCAGAAGAACAGAAAAAGGTAAATGCACCTTTTGTCACATGCAAAATCTGTGACACAGTACTTTCCAGAGGGCATCCACAGAAAAAGTACAGCTTTGGAACTTTTAGCATGGAACGCCATGTCAAGAATATACATCCAAACAATTGGAGTAAAGCTGTAATGAAAAGATCATCAGAGGAGCAGGGCTCTGCTCCCAGCACTTCTTCTCAACCAACAGCACCACCAATGCAAGCATCAATGGTTGCAAATATCCAACCAGAACTTAAGAATTTGATGATGCAATGCATTCATTATAAACAACAAAAGAGTGTCCACAGAGGAAAAATTGCATCTAGCACAGGATTGAGAAGAGGAAAATGAAATCAACCTATGAGGGAGTCACTCAGGGATTTCTTAAGAAGCCCTCACTCACCACCCTGGGTGGTGACATGCTTCATCATCGGGCCCACCAGGAGAAGCCGAATGCCTCCCCGGTGTGCTACAATGCCAGATTACTGCGGAGCTGGTTTTTTGTGTGACAATAATGTGCAAAAAATGTGGGTTTAAAAAATGCCAACAAGCTATACTAAACAAAAAACTTTATTCTGTGGTTAGCTGGGCAATGATTAAAATGTATGTGTCGGGAAATTTACCAACTAATGTGTTGGGTGTTTTCCCCTTTAGAGTGGGGTCAACATGTTTCTGCCCTTATGTGTATTGATTTTACTGGGCTTTCATCAGGACCATGTAGTTGTGTACCTCGGTGGTGTGGGCCCGCTAAGGCCCACCCTTACCAGAGGACGCGAAAGTTAAAAGTAAGGTGTAAAATTTAGTGCAAAAAACAAACCAAAAAAAGTGCGGTGGTTCACACAATTTATGAGGAACCTGTGGTTTGTTAGTTAAAAGATCCACACCTCATGGGTCTCGGGAGGGGGGTGGTGGCGACAATGGCACACCGCCCACAACGCCAAACACCCGCTCGGCACCTAGCGATCTTCTCCACGGGGTCCGGTTTGAGGAGATCGCTAGGTGCCGAGCGGGTGTTTGGCGTTGCGGGCGGTGTGCCATTGTCGCCACCACCCCCCTCCTGAGACCCATGAGGTGTGGATCTTTTAACTAACAAACCACAGGTTCCTCATAAATTGTGTGAACCACCACACTTTTTCTGGTTTATTTTTTGCACTAATTTTTACACCTTACTTTTAACTTTCACGTCCTCTGGTAAGGGTGGGCCTTAGCGCGCCCACACCACCGAGGTACACAACTACATGGTCCTGATGAAAGCCCAGTAAAATCAATACACATAAGGGCAGAAAAATGTTGACCCCACTCTAAAGGGGAAAACACCCAACACATTAGTTGGTAAATTTCCCGACACATACATTTTAATCATTGCCCAGCTAACCACAGAATAAAGTTTTTTGTTTAGTATAGCTTGTTGGCATTTTTTAAACCCACATTTTTTGCACATTATTGTCACAAAAAACCCAGCTCCGCAGTAATCTGGCGTTGTAGCACACCGGGGAGGCATTCGGCTTCTCCTGGTGGGCCCGATGATGAACCATGTCACCACCCAGGGTGGTGAGTGAGGGCTTCTTAAGAAATCCCTGAGTGACTCCCTCATAGGTTGATTTCATTTTCCTCTTCTCAATCCTGTGCTGGATGCAATTTTTTCCTCTGTGGACACTCTTTTGTTGTTTATAATCATAACCTGGGGGACTGAGAGTGTCTCTTCCCTCTCTCTCTAGTTCTTGTTATTGCAATGCATTCATTGCCAGAAACTGTAAGCCGTTGGACAAGAGTCCATTCAAGTTATCCTGCAAAAAAACAGGAAGCACAGATGCACTCCATAATTTTTTTCTTTATTTTTCATAGTTTGTTCCGGTTGAACAATTATCCGCCTTAAAAAGTTTATTTTTTTACATCGTTTTTCCAGCAAAACAAAAACAAAACAAAAAAAACAGTTCATTTTAGAACTACCTCTACTGGTTAAAGAAAGAACTAAATTTCTAAGTTTGTATGTAAAAGTTTGCCATAGTGAATGTCAAACTGCAAAACTATAAGGATGTGGTACAGCATAAACCTATAAGGTGTTTACCTATAGTATACTATACTACTTCCAAAGCACTGAAATGTAACATATGTATATAAATATGTTACAAATCAATGGGCCATATGTACGTAATCTCGATTTACCTACTCATAAATAACGAGGGCCCGATGTAGGGAATCCCAAATTACCACTTCTTAAATACTGAATCATAACGATTCGGTATTTAAGAACTGGCAATGGAGATGTATGTATTTTTACCGAATTAATTACTGTTTTCGTAAAATGTGTTAATTACCGATTCGATAATTACCGAATCTGTATTTGCCATTGATTCCAATGGGCCTTGAAGCCCATAGGAATCAGTGGCAAATACCAATTCGGTAATTACCGAATCGGTAAATACTGAATCCTGCCAGGGGGAACAGGGTGTCACTCTGACACCCTGTAGCACCCCTGTTTTTGGCTTGTGAGCAATGTGACACACATACATGCCCTTAGGGAATGTATGTGTGCCACATGGCACAGGTGTACATGCACAGATGTGCATGTACACAGGAATTCCTTATTTACCACCCAATTGTATTGAGTGGTAAATAACGAATTCTTAGATGCCTCTAGCACTATCAACAGTGCTACCTACATTAGAATTGACAGATTTGGTATTTTTACAGAGTCTGTATTTACTGATTCGGTAATTTTACCGATTCGGTAAATACAGAATCTGTAAAAATACCAAATCTGTAAATAAATGCCTCCTACATAGGAAAAGGCATTTACCAGTCGGTAACAGCCAAATTCAGTCGTTACCGACCAGTAAATGACTACCTACATCGCGTCCCAAATCATACCACGTCAATATTTAAGAGTAGGTAAATAGGATGTATGTAACTTGTCTTTTGAAATTACTGAATCTGTATAATTCAGTCATTTTACCGAATCAGTATTTACTGATTCGGTAATTGCCATTGAGCCTTGAGGCCGTATAGTATTCGGTGGTAACTAACGAATATTTAAGGGTCTGTGGCACTGTTTTCAAAACAAAGAAGTGTAAACAAAAGTGAACACAAAAGGGAAGAGGTGTGAGAAACAGAGAGAAGGAAGTACACTGGAGGAAGTGCAGTGCCAATAAATGAAGGTTTACTAACAGGTAAGAAATGGATAACAGATTAAAGGAAGGAGAATAAGATCAAACCTAACAAAATAAAGAAAGAGAGAAACTAACTGAGGTAAAGAGGAGGAGTGGTAGAAAGAGAGAGCAACAAAGATTAACGGTAAGGGAGACACATGTAGAGAGAGAGGGAGCAAGGGACTGAAAAAGAGTGAGGCAATTATTCTGTCACAATAAGAGAGTGATAACAAACTTATTTTTGATTCTCATACTTACCTTATAAATAATGAAAACTTAGACACTGATGCGAAAAAAGTTTTTTATTTCTTATACTTACCTTCTAAGATATAAAAAAACTTAAAGAAAATATTTTTAAAAAATACAATAACTGTAAAACACAAGAAACAAATAAATTATAATGCATACAATGTATATTTCACAATACAAGAGAGAAGGAAGGAGATTAAGAGACAAGAAAGATAGATGGCACATGCAGAGGGACACATGCCACAGGTAGAGAGTAAGATGGTGCAGACAGAGAGTGAGATGGAACAAGTACAGGGTGAGATGGTGCAAGCAAAGGGTAAGATGACACACGCACATGCATATACTGTGCAAACAGAGGGTAAGATGGCACACACACACAGAAACATGAAACAAGCAAAGGAAGACATAGCACAGTCAAAAGAGACATGGCAAATGAGCATGAGACAAGGGTAGTAAGGACACAGAGGGAGTGGAGGAAAGAGTGATAGAAGGGGACTGAGTGAGGGAGCAAAGAAAAACAAGTGATGGAATGTGGGTGAGTTAAAGAGAGTGAGTGTAAGGGAAGGAGGTCAGTGAGACAGTGAAGGGACAGAGGGAGTAAGGCTAACAGAGAAACAGTGAATAAAGAGAAGTGAGGATGTCAGAGTTCAAAGGGAGTGACAAAAGGAGTAAGTGAAGTGGACTAAGGTGAGTGAGAGAAGGTTAATGAGTAAGGCAGCAAAAGAAGGAAAGAGAGGTGAAGGGGAGTAAATCAGATGAACTGAGAAAAGGTAAGTGAAGGAAACAAGAAAGGAGAAGGGGAGTGAAGGATAGGAATAAAGGGTACTGACGGAAGCAGACTAACGAAACAAGGGTGAGGTGAGTGAGAGAAGGACAGTGAAGTTGAAGAAAGCCAAATGATAGAGGGTGGATAAAGTCGAGTGAGCGTGAAACAATGGGACTGAGTGATTGACTACACACAGGGAGTGAAGGAAGGAGTGATAGAAGGAGACTCAGTGAGGGGTCAAAGAACGGAAAATGAGGTAGTGTAGATGAGGGAAAAGGAGTGATGGAATGAGGTGATGAAGAGAGTCACGCTAAGAGACAGGGATCGATGGAAGGATAGACAAAAAGAGAAATAAAAAAGTTTTTGGGGTCAGTCGTACTTACCTTATAAATGAAATATCTGTGGAAACGAAAAAACAAATCAGTTATAATACATTATTCACAATACAAGACAAAACAGGAGAAAAAGGAAAGAGGAGTTAGGGAAGGAAAATGAGGGAGAGGGAAGGGGGAATTAGTGCAGGTGCGTTAACAACAATGAGTCTAAAACAGAGGGAGTAATAGATGAGTACAGAGAAAGTAAGAGGACACAGGGAGTTTTATGAAGGTGTGTTTGAAGTGCAGTTAGGTGAGTGACAGAAGGGGAATTAGTGAGTGAGCAAAGGAAGGAAAGAGAGGTGAAGGGGAGTGAAACAGAGGGACTGACTTAACATAAGTGGGTGAGAAGACTAAGAAGAAGGGGAGTAAAGTATAGGGAATGAGGATAAGTAAGGAAAGCAAAATAAAGGGACAGGAGTGACGTAGGGTAAAGGAATAACAGTATGTTTGATGAAACAGAGGTGACAGAGGATGAATAAAGGTGAATGAGTATGAGACAAGAAGAGTAAAAGAGAGAGGAAATAGAGGGAGTGAAGGAAAGAGTGAGAGAAGGGGACTGAGTGAAGGAGCAAAAAAAAGTCAGTGACAAAATGTGGATGAGTTAAAGGGAGTGAACATAAGAGAAAGGGAGTGAGAAACTGAAGGGATGGAAGCAGCGAGGTTAATAGAGAGGTAGTAAGGGAAGGATAGAGAGAAAAAGAAATAAAAAAGTAATGAAAATGTATTTTTTATTTGTCTTCCTTACCTTATAAATGTAATATCTGTAGAAGAGAGTAAAGAAATCAGTTATAATATATATTTCACAATACAAAATGCAAATTAACTTGTACAACATGTTATGTGGTTTATTTTTGCTGTTCTCAGAATATATTGATTTTCACTAAAATCAGTGAGTTCAATACTATTCATTATATCACAGCGGGCAAAAAAAAAACACAATCAAAATGATTGTGTTTAAAAAACCCATAAAACTTAGAAAAAACATATCTTAAATGTTTTCTTCCAAACAGCAATTTCTAAGAAACAGTATCTCATTATTATACTCTCAAACTAAAGTGATATAGAAACATATATTAACCACATTTACCCGAAATACGTATTCTTCATTTACATACCTTTCCACATGGCCAAATGGTATACAGAAAGTCCTCTTTTTGGAAATTACTTAATAGTAGTTTTAAACTTCCATTTACCCGACTTTCGGAATGAAAAGTCCAACATCTATTTCATCATCTAACGATAATTATATTTACACCTCTGACTTACTCTTGATAAACATTTCCTATAATTCTGATATCACTCACTATGTGATACACTTATACTACCTCTGTGACAACTACCAGTTTACTAATTATCTTGATCACTTTCACTCACAAACTAATTTTGAACAACACACTTACTTTTATTAACTACTCCAATCTTCATTGTCCAATTACTTTCACAAAAATTTAGGTTCTAAAAACACTAGGTAAGAATTTGTTAAGTCAAAAGGCAAACGTTGTTTGAAAATCAATTGAGTATCATTACAAACTTATGTAAAAACATATATTATCAACATTTACTCGAGAAACTCATTTTTCATTGATGTACTTTCCCACATGGCTAAATAGTGCGTAAAAATTCCTTGTTTTGGAAAATACTTAATAATACTCTTGACCTTCCATTTCCCAACCTTCTGCATGAAAAGCTGCAACGTCTTTTGTAACACCTTACAATATTTATATCTCCACCCAAGGATGTGTATCATGCCCATAAAACCTTAAACAACCAGTAAACTATAAGAATCTGAACATCATATAGTATCCTGATGACTAACTTTTATTAATTGCTCCAATCTTTCTAGGCCAATTACTTTTCCTAAAATTTAGGTTGTAAAAACACTAGGTAAGAATTTTTTAAGTCAAAAGGCGAACGTTTTTTGAAAGCCAAAACAGTATCATTACAATAAGTCCAACCGTTTTGACATTTTAAATAAGCTGTATAATGTCCAGATGTTGTTGAAGGACCATCATGGAAAATAATTGCTACTGTTACAAAGGTTCTTCCTGTATTGATGATTGAGAAGCCACAAAATATTTGATTAAAGTTGTCAATTTAGTTCCATCAGGTCTACATCGTTGGAACATTAAAATTACGTACTGTCCATAACTTTGTATAAATAATGTTGTTAGCATTGCACAGTTACATTGGGTACAAACCATGTTTTGATCAGCTGCTCTAACTAGATTATTAAAAGACACTGATTTGCAGTCTGATAAAGTCAAATATATAAATCTTTCGGTGTCTACTGTTGTACTACTTGAAAAGGAACAATTATTGCAGACATGTTGCCATTTATAAGAAAGGCCAAAAAGATTTTCAACATCTATACCTTCCTCTTGCAATACAACAAGCATGTACATTAGAAATTCCTGACAATCTTGCTGAATATCCTGAGAAAAATTGAGTTATACCAGAAAATATGTCTAAATCATATCGAATATCAGTTCTATCACTGCTACATTTCTCAAACACAGAATTCAACAAACAACAAAAACTTTGATCCCGATTTTCAACAATCTGTTCTTGCAAACTTTGGAGAAAAAAAAACAACATTAACCACTACATTAGCATAGCAGTTGACACCAGAACTGTTCTCAAACTGAAACCCAACAATATCTTCAACAGAATCCTCTTTCTGCTTACAATTTCTGGTTCATCTAGTTTTCTTTCTTTTGCTACAGCCTTGCTACAATTTTTCTCATTTCTTCTTTTTCGGCCTACTACACGCTTTTCAAACAGAGGATATTGAGGTAAATTTGGAGCATACTCTCTTCTTAACCTATTATATTCGTTTACACAATTTAGATTGGCACTAATCTTTGTCTCATCAAAATCAATCAAGTACAATCCAGATAAAGTTCTGACTCGAGATAAAGCAACATATGCCATACCCTCCTTGAAGACAGAACTTCCAATATTCATCAAAGCACTATCTACACTTAAACTTTGAGATTTATGAAAGTTACTGCATATGACAAAGAAACAGGAAACTGTTTTCGGCGGACATATAAATCTTTCAAAAGCAAAAATCGAACAGAACAACGACTAAACTGTTGTACTTCTTCACTTCCATCAAATTTAATTTTCAAAAATTCAATTCCATCTCTATTTCGATAATTCACAAAATCAACAACATGATTCATTGCTACATTTACTAAACCTCTTTCCACATTTAAATTCCGTCGTAAAATTATACGACAATTTAAACATACATATAGAGTCTTTTCAAAACCAGCAGTTTTAGAAATTGTCTTCTCTAAAGAATCCAACTTTGATTTCAACTTTTCTGACAAAACAATAGTAACTCCTTCGTGCTCTATTTTATCAATAGCTTCCAGTTTCACAATCTCTTGATGTTCTAACTCTAACATTTTGTTGTTGAAGACTGAACATTCTCAAAGAGTTGGCATCAAGCATATTACAGGTTTGTTTTCAGCAACTTTCTGATAAATAATCTCTGGGAGAATATTTTCCTTTGGAAACAAATTTGAAATTAATCGTGACTGTAAAGCTTCTTTGCCATGTTCAGTTACTTTTCCAATTCTTACATCTTGTAGAATATTTTTATAATCTTCATCCTTTGCCTGTCGCATGTTTTGAAGCAGTTCTGCATATTTAAAATATAACCAGATATTCACATTTCCAATGCTTCCTAAGCACTTTCTTGTATCTTCATGCGAAGGCATCTTAAACACTGGTTGTCCTTTCACTGGAGTTAGCTGCAGTAGATCTCCAAAGACAATGATGTGTTTGCCTCCAAATAACACATCATACTCTGTTTTAAGAATTTGTTGCATTCTTAAATGCACAAAACCAAGCATCACATTTGAAACCATGCTTACCTCATCAATGAGAAGAAGTTTCAATTTCTTCAGGACTCTACCAACTTCAAAACAAGCTTCTCCAGATACCTTGTGGTATTGTAATTTATTATCATGCTCTACTGGCAGCATCAATAAACGATGTAAAGTAATCCCTTTAATGTTATGTGCTGCCAACCCAGTTGGAGCAGTAACAACACAAGACAGTGACGACTCTGTTTTTTTCTGCAGATAAGTTGCAATTGATTTAATCAGAAAACTTTTCCCAGTTCCGGCTTCTCCACTCACATACATTCGGACAGGTTCAAATGACGTACATGAGCACTCTTTTTTATCATGACAAAAACCATGCTCAATCTGTTTTGTGACTTCATCATATATTTTTTTCTGCTCTACGTTTAGTTGATTTTCCAAATCTTCTAAATTAACTACATCCTCCTGAGCTTGTTCCATGGCTCTTTCCACCTCTTCCATGGCAGGGGCAGCTTCATTTTAGATAAGTGGTCCTCCTAGTGGATCCTGACTCAACGAAGCAGAACTCTGACTGTCTTGAGAACTGTCTCTAGCAATCTCTGCTGCAATGATAGCTTCTTGCTGCATTTCATCATTCAACATTTGCAGATAACTTCAAAATTGAAAAAATCTCCAAGTAGTTCCTCTTCTGAATGCCATGGCTTAAAGAGTTGCAAAAGAGCTAAATAATAAAATTCCCTTTTATCAGGAGATTCGCAACTCAATTTACGATGATTAATGAAATGTCCTATTCTTTGTTTCACCAGAGATCCTTCACATCCAATTATAGCATATACTCCTTTATTGATATCTTCTGTCATATTCTTCTTAAAAGTATAGTTTTGCAGTACTTCATAGAGACAAACGTTCTCAAGATGACTACTTCTATTTGGATAATACGTATCCAACATGTTTGTCTTCAAAATATCTATACTGTTTGGTTGAAACTCCGCCAAATACTCAATTTCTTGTGCAGACTTCAAAACTCGGTTTCGTGTTGCAGCAAGACCTAGACTCACCCAAATGATGGATCTCGATTTGGCATACAGACTTGCTCATGATAACCGATCTGAACATTCATATGCTCCAATTTCTCGATGCGACAACATCTTCAGACTATAACTGTATAATTTCTTACTTAGGCTCTTTTCATGCGAAATATCCTCCCACATTTCCTTCAGTTCCGTCTTTTCTGATTTTGTGATGTAAGACGTTACATATCGAGCCACAGCAATAGAGTTGTCAGCAACATATTGAATATCCATGTTAGCATTCCACATGGACATAATGACTGGGTTGTAGTCATTTTTGTATTTGGACTCTTCATTTCTTTTCAAGTTGTACGGATTTTTCGGTGATTTTCTTGTCACAGTATGTCGCAGTGAAGACATAAAATTGTTCACTCTTCCTTTAGATATTACTGGTTGTGGAAATCCAAAACGACATTTTGTGTAGAACTTCTCCTTGGATTTGAACTTTCGACGACAGTACTTTCCACAGCGATGGCTTTGAAAGCGTAAGACTTGATGTCGTAAATTGTCTTCTTCTGTACTTTTCGGAACAACACTTGTGGAATATTGTTCAATGAAACTCATCACTGTGTCATCCGAATCTGTTCCAAATTTGGGAGCATCTTTGATCCATAGCAGCATATGTGTGTGAGGAGCACCTCTTGCTTGAAATCCAAAACCTCTCCAAGTGGAGGATTTTTTTTGTTTATGATGAAAGACATCATAGCTTCAAGTCGATGATTAAAAAACCTACAAACATTAACTGGATCCAAAGAGCACAGTTCTCCAGGTGTCTTGAATTTTATATTTTCTATGTTTCCATTTGCCTCTCGAAGAAATTCATGTAAGTCTTCCCAGGCATACTCAGCATAGCTAAGAGTGAGGAACCATGAAGGAGTTCCTAAGTTTCTTAGCATACATTTCAATTCCCCATGACGACGATACCAATACTCATTCGTACCACGCTGGCATGCCATGAGATTGATTAGGTGAGATACCAAAATACTGTCTTCCACTTGGACTTTATCCATAAAGTCTCTTGCCGAAACATTTTGAAGATGCACTCCAGATTTCAGTATATCGTTCACAGCATAAGATAGTCCAGAGAAGTCACTCTCAAACAGAAGATGAAACAAATATGGAATGCATTGACGAAATCTTAGCTCTTCTGCATATAATCTTAAAGTCCGGTATTCGGACGCAGGAATTTGAACAGGTCGCTCATCATATCTTCCACCTTCACCTGTTGGAAACAATTGAGGAAAACAACGAGCTTCCAAGCTTTCTTCCCATACACTTATGTGACTTCCTTTGGCTTCTTTCATTTGAAACAACTCAATAGCATTCCCCATTACTTCTTTGGAATGCAGAGGATGAACACTATAATTCTCATAAATCTGTTCACTTCTAGAAACATCTACTTTTTCAATCTGTCCAGCTGATGAATCACTGTCCTCTTCTACAGTTGTTTCCTCTTCTCGTACATATACATATTTGTAGTACTGATTGATTTTTACTAAATATAATGTTGCCTTTTTGACTTTCTTAACATCCACTAATTTTTGCCAGATTTTCTTACTCTTTGTAGGAACGCCATTAACTAGAATAACCAGAGGTTCCTCTTCCACTTTTTCTACGCCAATGGTGTCAATATTTTTCTTTAAATCTAAATGCAAATAAACAACTCTTCCCTTTAATCCTCTCTGTAAATCTGAAGGAGGCAATTTCCCTGTCTTAGGCTCCATGCGAACAATAGCCTGAAAAGGATGCACACATTGAATCAGAATACACTCATAGGTATTTAAACCCATCAATTCAGACGGAATCTTTACCAACTCAAGATTATTATGTACCGCTCTAGCAGGCATTCTGTTTTCATTTAATTTATTATAACAATATTTACAAATACGTAGATCAGAACCCAAATAAAAACAATTCTCAACCAATAAATAAGTTGCAAAATCCTTCCATTCATTATTATTTTCCATTTCACTTTCAACATATAAATCAACTAACCGAGTCTGATTCTTATAATGAGTTCGTCGACGACACACACAAGAAAAATTTGGCCTTTCACTTGAAATGACCTTAAACTTTGTAATTTTGGAAAAGGTAATGGACAGAGTTTCTGAATGATGCAGAATATTCCTACCGAGTCAAGAGATCAGGGCTTGATCCATCACCGTTTTTTAGCTCACTGCACCATCCCAGCTCAGAACCTGGCTATATGCAAATTAGTCTGTTCCTGTCCCAGTGCATGATGGGAACAGGACAAACCAAACTACCAAGCCAATTCTTATACTGGGAAGGAGACAAGCTTCCGGGGACCGGTTTCTGGCATTTCAGCCGTCGTCGGCCCGGCTTGCTTGAATCCTGATGGTGCAATGAGCTAGGGACTCACGTATGAGTATACCCTCCCACACTTAGTGTGGATAAAATCAATTTTGGAAAAGGTGATGGACAGAGTTTCTGAATGATGCAGAATACTCCTACCCAGTCAAGAGATCAGGGCTTGATCCATCACCGTTTTTTAGCTCACTGCACCATCCCAGCTCAGAACCCGGCTATATGCAAATTAGTCTGTTCCTGTCCCAGTGCATGATGGGAACAGGGCAAACCAAACTACCAAGCCAATTCTTATACTGGGAAGGAGACAAGCTTCCGGGGACCGGTTTCTGGCATTTCAGCCGTCGTCGGCCCGTCTTGCTTGAATCCTGATGGTGCAATGAGCTAGGGACTCACGTCTGAGTATACCCTCCCACACTTAGTTTGGATAGAATACATTTTGGAAAAGGTGATGGACAGAGTTTCTGAATGATGCAGAATACTCCTACCCAGTCAAGAGATCAGGGCTTGATCCATCACCGTTTTTTAGCTCACTGCACTATCCCAGCTCAGAACCTGGCTATATGCAAATTAGTCTGTTCCTGTCCCAGTGCATGATGGGAACAGGGCAAACCAAACTACAAAAGCCAATTCTTACACTGGGAAGGAAACAAGCTCCCGGGGACCGGTTTCTGGCATTATAGCCGTCTTCGGCCCGGTTTGCTTGAATCCTGATGGTGCAATGAGCAAGGGTCTCACATCTGAGAATACCCTTCCACGCTTAGGGTGGACAAAAATATTTACAACAAGGGGTGGTGAGGGACAGAGTCTCTGAATTAAGCAGAAAGCTCTCACCCAGTCAAGAGATCAGGGCTAGATCCAACACTGTTTTTTAGCTCACTGCACCATCCCAGTTTCAGAACCTGGCTGTATGCAAATTAGTCTGTTCCTGTCCCAGTGCATGATGGGAACAGGGCAAACCAAACTACAAAAGCCAATTCTTACACTGGGAAGGAAACAAGCTCCCGGGGACCGGTTTCTGGCATTACAGCCGACTTCGGCCCGGTTTGCTTGAATCCTGATGGTGCAATGAGCAAGGGTCTCACATCTGAGAATACCCTTCCACGCTTAGGGTGGACAAAAATATTTACAACAAGGGGTGGTGAGGGACAGAGTCTCTGAATTAAGCAGAAAGCTCTCACCCAGTCAAGAGATCAGGGCTAGATCCAACACCGTTTTTTAGCTCACTGCACCATCCCAGTTTCAGAACCTGGCTGTATGCAAATTAGTCTGTTCCTGTCCCAGTGCATGATGGGAACAGGGCAAACCAAACTACCAAGCCAATTCTTATACTGGGAAGGAGACAAGCTTCCGGGGACCGGTTTCTGGCATTTCAGCCGTCGTCGGCCCGGCTTGCTTGAATCCTGATGGTGCAATGAGCTAGGGACTCACGTCTTAGTATACCCTCCCACACTTAGTGTGGATAAAATAAATTTTGGAAAAGGTGATGGACAGAGTTTCTGAATGATGCAGAATACTCCTACCCAGTCAAGAGATCAGGGCTTGATCCATCACCGTTTTTTAGCTTAGTGCACCATCCCAGCTCAGAACCTGGCTATATGCAAATTAGTCTGTTCCTGTCCCAGTGCATGATGGGAACAGGGCAAACCAAACTACCAAGCCAATTCTTATACTGGGAAGGAGACAAGCTTCCGGGGACCGTTTTCTGGCATTTCAGCCGTCGTAGGCCCGGCTTGCTTGAATCCTGATGGTGCAATGAGCTAGGGACTCACGTCTGAATATACCCTCCCACACTTAGGGGGTCATTATGATTGCGTTTTTTCCGCATCCTCGGGGCCGGCGGAAGCCACCGCCAGCCCCGAGGATGCGGAAAAACCGCAGCGGACTGACCAAAGACCCACCGCCAGATTAGGATGGCTGGTGGGTCCTGGTTTCCGTCCGCAGCTTTTCCGCCGCGGTCGGATTACAACCGCGGCGGAAAAGCTCTAATATGGTGACGGTGTCTTCCAGGCACCGTCCACCATATTAGGATGGCCAGTAAATAATGCTTTTCCGCGGCGGGGTTTCCGCCGTGGAAAAGCATACTGAACTTCACTGCGGGGGCCCGTTGCGGGCCCCCTAGGTGAAGGGGGGGTGGGGGGTGCACATGGGGGGTACCTAAGGTACCCCCCTGCATTTGCATGCAGAAAGCGGCAGGCACCGCGCGGTGCCTGCCTCTTTCTGCATGCAAATGCAATGCGTGCATTTTTAACATTGCCGCGGGTGCAGCTTGAAGCTGCACCCGCCGCAATGTTAAAAATAGAGGATGTGACCGCCAGGGTGGCGGTCATATCCTAATTGCACAGGAGGGAACTCCGCATGCCATGCGGAGGTTCCCTCCTGCTCTGGGGTCTGGATCCTAATCGACCCCTTAGTGTTGATAAAGTCAATTTTGGAAAAGGTGATGGACAGAGTTTCTGAATGATGCAGAATACTCCTACCCAGTCAAGAGATCAGGGCTTGATCCATCACCATTTTTTAGCTCACTGCACCATCCCAGCTCAGAACCTGGCTATATGCAAATTAGTCTGTTCCTGTCCCAGTGCATGATGGGAACAGGGCAAACCAAACTACTAAGCCAATTCTTATACTGGGAAGGAGACAAGCTTCCGGGGACCGGTTTCTGGCATTTCAGCCGTCGTCGGCCCGGCTTGCTTGAATCCTGATTAAAATTTTGAGTACTTACAATCTGTACAGTCTCTTCCACATTACTTTCTATTACTATATAATTTTCGGCAGTTTCCTCTTTTTCACCAAAGTAACACAACTCTATTTCTTCACAAATCTTCTTCACATCTAATTCAGATCCATGCAAAAGAGCACTGTTTAACTGTTTTAACTTACGTGCTGGACTTTCTGCATAATACAACCTTCTCACTATTTTCCTCACTTTAGTTTGATGCACTGCTAACATCCTAAAATGGTGAAAAGTTCTCAGACATACTTTTCTAGAAAGACAAGCCAGTGAATGACCATGCAAATCTGTTTTTTCCCTCACTCTGCAAGGATCTAAGTCTTGCAATATCTTAAACTTTTATTTTAGACTTTTCTTATTATATGTACGTAAAAAATTGCAAAACAAATTAATAGAATCCTGTCGCACACTACAAATACTACTATAATTCCAAGTATACACCGGAGCCTTAGGACATCTCCCTAAAACTTCATCAGCTAACACTTCATCTGCATTTTTAGGCACAATTTTTTCTTTTTCAACTGGACAACCATCCTTCACCTCATATGCTCGACCACTGGTGTCAACTGCATGCACCAAAACATTATCTTGAAAGTAACTCTCTTCATTAAAAAATGGCTCACAACTTGAACTATGCTTCCATTCTCCCAAAAAAACATCACAAAAATTAGTCTGATTAATTACTCTTTTCCACTTACATTTTGATTTCAAATCATTGATTGCCTTATCTAGTGTACGAACTCTGTTGATTACTAAAATATACAGCTTTCTCTTCACTTCAAAAGCCTGATCAACAAACTTGTCTAATCTTTTCTTTTTCTTGTAAAAAGCCGTTTTCCTATTATTTTTCTTAAGATTTTTCAATAAATTCAAAACTACTCTGTTACGAAACATTCATCTACGAATGTCCAAAAACTGATTTGTCCTACGATTACCAGACACACTATGATCTCCTTGTACCATTATACCATTTTCTGTTGATCTCTGCTTTTTCTTTCTAGTAACACTTTGTTTTTTTTTCCATAGAAACACTTTCTTGACTTTTTCTCCTTTTTAACAATTTCCTTAAAAAATCCTCGGTTTGCTTACCAGGGGCATTTTTTCTTTTCTCTGAAGATTGTCCTTTGCATGAATCTTCTAATTGAGTCCTCTTGGTCTATAAAGTTTTCTTATAAATTATTTTTTGGTGGTCTTTCGTAGGCATGATCTATTATGACTCTGTAGATATTTACAATCTGTTGAAAAGAAAAATGTAACATATTATAGACCATTACTAACATAGCACATAGCAATTACATTAACTAAACATTATAAACACTATCTCCCTCTTTGCATACCTCATCTTACTCTCTCCTTCCACCTTCTCTCTGTTTGTATGTGTGTGTCATCTCAATCTCTGCCTACACCATCTGTCTGTTTGTGTGTATGTGTCATCTCACTCTCTGTGCCTAAAACGATTTACCATGCTAAATGTTTTTTGCTGAAATTACTGGCTTTAATATTTTTGACAAGCATCACACTGAGTGTATATATGAATTAAGGAATTATATTTTCAGCTTTTTCCTTAATGTTAGCTGTGTGTAGAAATGAAATGATGTGAGAGATGCGTAAACGATTTTACTAATGGCATCAATTGAGATACAATATACAAAAACAGAGGCATATTTAGAAGCCGCTTGCGCAAGGGGCTTGTAAATATGCCAATGAAACCATTACACTATCTTTATACCAGCATTAATGTCAAACATTGTGCAAGGGGCTTGTAAATATGCCAATGAAACCATTACACTATCTCTATACCAGCATTAATGTCAAACATTGCGCAAGGGGCTTGTAAAAATGCCAATGAAACCATTACTCTATCTCTATACCAGCATTAAGGTTAAACATTGTGCAAGGGGCTTGTAAATATGCCAATGAAACCATTACACTATCTCTATGCCAGCATTAATGTTAAACATTGCGCAAGGGGCTTGTAAATATGCCAATGATACCATTACACTATCTCTATACCAGCATTAATGTCAAACATTGTCAAGGGGCTTGTAAATATGCCAATGAAACCATTACACTATCTCTATACCAGCCTTAATGTTAAACATTGCACAAGGGGCTTGTAAATATGCCAATGAAACCATTACACTATCTCTATACCAGCATTAATGTCAAACATTGTGCAAGGGGCTTGTAAATATGCCAATGAAACCATTACACTATCTCTATATCAGCATTAATGTCAAACATTGCGCAAGGGGCTTGTAAATATGCCAATGAAACCATTACACTATCTTTATACCAGCATTAATGTCAAAAATTGTGCAAGGGGCTTGTAAATATGCCAATGAAACCATTACACTATCTCTATACCAGCATTAATGTCAAATAATGCGCAAGGGGCTTGTAAATATGCCAATGAAACCATTACACAATCTCTAAACCAGCATTAATGTCAAACATTGCGCAAGGGGCTTGTAAAAATGCCAATGAAACCATTACACTATCTCTATACCAGCATTAATGTCAAACATCGTGCAAGGGGCTTGTAAATATGTCAATGAAACCATTACACTATCTCTATACCAGCATTAATGTCAAACATTGCGCAAGGGGCTTGTAAATATGCCAATGAAACCATTACACTATCTCTATACCAGCATTAATGTCAAACATTGCGCAAGGGGCTTGTAAATATGCCAATGAAACCATTACACTATTTCTTTACCTGCATTAATGTCAAACATTGCGCAAGGGGCTTGTAAATATGCCAATGAAACCATTACACTATCTCTATACCAGCATTAATGTCGAACATTGCGCAAGGGGCTTGTAAATATGCCAATCAAACCATTACACTATCTCTATACCAGCATTAATGTCAAACAATGCGCAAGGGGCTTGTAAATATGCCAATCAAACCATCACACAATCTCTAAGCCAGCATTAATGTCAAACATTGCGCAAGGGGCTTGTAAAAATGCCAATGAAACCATTACACTATCTCTATGCCAGCATTAATGTTAAACATTGCGCAAGGGGCTTGTAAATATGCCAATGATACCATTACACTATCTCTATACCAGCATTAATGTCAAACATTGCGCAAGGGGCTTGTAAATATGCCAATGAAACCATTACACTATGGTTTCATTGGCATATTTATGAGTAAAATGCTGGACAATTGTGACATCAGCTGCCCTGAAGAGAAACCATCTGTTCACCTCCCATAGAGCTTACTGGACTCCTAAAAAGTTATTGAAATTCGCTGGGTCGACAGTGAAAGTCTGCCCTAAATGCGGGTTGGAAAAGAGCCAACGACTTACACATGTTTCGGCAGTGCCCCCTTCTCGACGGCTTCTGGAATGATGTGGGTAAGACTCTCGAAGGGGTGTTAGGAAGTCATCTAAATGTAAGTATTGATTTAATTATCTTTGGGGTAAGGAGTTTAAATGCACCAGATAAACTTTCTATAGCTCAGGAAAATCTCCTTTTCTTATTAATACTGTTGGCAAGGAGAGAAATATGTGTAAAATGGGTAAGTCCGGCCCCTCCAACTCAAAGTGAATGGTTAACATCTATATTAAGAATATATATACTTGATAAAAGAAAAGCCCCTAGAAAAAAAATTTAAGTTCTGGGACATTTGAGAAAACTACCAGCAAGGTGTAAACTAATCGCTTGGAGGTAAACTAGAAGGGATACTGTCCCAGTGGTTGGCACGATAAAGTTCGCAAAAGTCCAATGATTATTTGTAAGCAATGGAAAGGCAGGAGAAGGCCTGCTTGAGTAGCCATAATGGCTAGCTCCCCCCCTCATATCCAATCTTTCTACAAAGTAATGGAAATAAGGGGACCCTCCTCTCTTCTAAAAATGTTTCAGGGGACTGTCCAGTTACATACAATCTATCACAGGACAGTGAAGTCTAAGAACCAAAGAGAGATTGGGGCCCGACAACTCCTCACTAATAATATTGCACTAATGAGGACTAAAAAAAACCCAAAAACATTACACTATCTCTATACCATTATTAACGTCAAACATTGTGCAAGGGGCTTGTAAATATGCCAATGAAACCATTACACTATCTCTATACCAGCATTAATGTTAAATATTGCGCAAGGGGCTTGTAAATATGCCAATGAAACCATTACACTATCTTTATACCAGCATTAATGTTAAACATTGCGCAAGGGGCTTGTAAATATGCCAATGAAACCATTACACTATCTCTATACCAGCATTAATGTCAAACATTGCGCAAGGGGCTTGTAAATATGCCAATGAAACCATTACACTATCTCTATACCAGCATTAATGTCAAACATTGCGCAAGGGGCTTGTAAAAATGCCAATGAAACCATTACACTATCTCTATACCAGCATTAATGGTAAACATTGCGCAAGGGGCTTGTAAATATGCCAATGAAACCATTACACTTTCTCTATACCAGCATTAATGTTAAACATTGCGCTAGGGGCTTGTAAATATGCCAATGAAACCATTACACTATCTCTATACCAGCATTAATGTCAAACATTGCGCAAGGGGCTTGTAAATATGCCAATGAAACCATTACACTATCTCTATACCAGCATTAATGTCAAACATTGCGCAAGGGGCTTGTAAATATGCCTATGAAACCATTACACTATCTCTATACCAGCATTAATGTCAAACATTGCGCAAGGGGCTTGTAAATATGCCAATGAAACCATTACACTATCTCTATACCAGCATTAATGTCAAACATTGCGCAAGGGGCTTGTAAATATGCCAATGAAACCATTACACTATCTCTATACCAGCATTAATGTCAAACATTGAGCAAGGGCTTGTAAATATGCCAATGAAACCATTACACTATCTCTATACCAGCATTAATATCAAACATTGAGCAAGGGGCTTGTAAATATGCCAATGAAACCATTACACTATCTCTATACCAGCATTAATGTTAAACATTGCGCAAGGGGCTTGTAAATATGCCAATGAAACCATTACACTATCTCTATACCAGCATTAATGTCAAACATTGCGCAAGGGGCTTGTAAATATGCCAATGAAACCATTACACTATCTCTATACCAGCATTAATGTCAAACATTGCGCAAGGGGGCTTGTAAATATGCCAATGAAACCATAACACTATCTCTATACCAGCATTAATGGTAAACATTGCGCAAGGGGCTTGTAAATATGCCAATGAAACCATTACACTATCTCTATACCAGCATTAATGGTAAACATTGCGCAAGGGGCTTGTAAATATGCCAATGAAACCATTACACTATCTCTAAACCAGCATTACTGTTAAACATTGCACAAGGGGCTTGTAAATATGCAAATGAAACCATTACACTATCTCTATACCAGCATTAATGTCAAACATTGCGCAAGGGGCTTGTAAATATGCCTCTCTTTTTTTGTATATTCTATCTCAATTTATGCCATTAGAAAAACCCCTTAATGCATCTCTCACAGCATTTCATATTCTTGTCTCTGTGCCAATTATATTAATCTGCATGCATTTTCTGCTTGCACCCATGTCAAACATTACGCAAAAGGCTTGTAAATATCCCTCTCATTTTTGTATATTCCATCTCAATTGATGCCATTAGTGAAATCCTTTATGCATCTCCCACACCATTTCATAAGGCTTTCTATCTGCTATTCCTATCCCTCTCCATACATTCACTGCTTCCACCCATGTTAAAGGTTGCGCAAGGCGCTTGTAAAAAAGGACCATATTTGCAAGTCCAATGAAACCATTACACTATCTCTATTCCAGCATTGAATCCAAGCATAAAAAACAATTTAAAAAGAAGTCTACCTTATAAACTAAAAAATACAAACTGTAAGCACACACAGCTAACATTATGGAAAAAGGTAAAAATATAATTGCTTAATTCACACAGACACTCACTGTGATCCTTGTCAAAAATCTTTAAGCCACACATGTAATCAAAAAACATTTAGCATGGTAAATCATTTTACACACAGAGCACAAATCATTTAAATGAACACTACAATACAATGCAGAAACCTAACTCATTTTCAAAATACAACAGGAATGAAGCCCAATATGCTTGTTATGCTTCCTAATACTGCAAACAGCACTCTCTCTATATTACTCACCATTAAAATCGCTTTTGAAAATATAGAACAGTATCAAACACACAGTAGATTTTCTAAAGAAGAATCTCTCAGGTCTTAGCCAATGAAATGTCTTCCCACACTATATCAAAACGAAACTAACATTTCAATTGGTTCTACATTCCTACACTTTCAAACTCACATACTATTCACCCCATCCCCCTAGTGCTCTTTCAACCTGTTACCATGGTAACTCCCACCTAAGAAGGACACAGGTAAAAAGTTCGTCATACTATGTTGCAAATGAATCCAACAAGATTCTTTGACCTTTCAATATAACAGCTAATCATGTGCAATGTTCCTTACAATGACCTTTTCTGAACCATTAGAATTGCTTCTTTTAAAAAACAAAACTATGCACCCTAATATGCTGTGCTGCATTTTCAAAAAGCACCAATCATTTCTTAAATTTCAAGTGCAGTGAATGTCATTATCTTTTTTATCTAAACTGCAAGCTTTACAAATGCCATTTTATTTACAGCCCTCATCTGAGTACAACCAGATATGCCTTAGTACTCCTTACAAATTAACAACTCACCGTCTAGAAAACTGTTGAACGCTAAATTCTGTGTCAATCTCACACCTCAGAAGTATACCTCAAACACTAAAATCTCAAAATGACTGAGTTTCCCTCGCATTTCTCATACATATTCACATACCAAGCCAATCACATTTTATCACACACAAAATCAAAACCAAAGTAACATTTTAATTGGTTCAAATTATCAAAACTATCAAACTCACATAATGTTCAACCTACCCCAAATGCTCTCTACCAATTACCATACAAACTCTCCACAAAACACCTAACTAAACCCAAAGGTGAAAGAGTCATCACTCAATGTTGCACTCAACCAACATCTAAACACTGAAACTTGTTATTTTAATGTATTTCTTTTTTGTCTTTTTGAGCCACAGTCCGCGCACGATGTGCGGACCCCGCGATCTAAAATTAAAAAAATAAAGAATTTTTTTCAACCTTCGGGGTCCTTTACAGACCCCATGACAAAACCTAGGGGGCTCAGAAATCTCTACCCTGCCTCCTTGTCAAGTATTTCACTTCTGTTTACAACCACTATCATCTGCCACAAAAACAAGATGGCGGACAACACTTCCTCATTTCGACTGACTGGAATGTGGACAGACATCCAACAGCCAATCAGAATTCCGCGCGCGCATGCTAAGGTCCGCGCACGTGCAAGGACAGTGCAAGGACGGAGCATGCCCGTGCGCACACCGTGTCCCGCCCATAGATATATAATTTGAAAAAAGTTGATTTTCTCAACAATTACTGGAGGGATTTTCACCAACTATACAAAAGGCACTTCTGCATACCAGGATCTACCATTTTGCCAAGTTTGCAGTAATTCCATTCAGCCGTTCGGGTTGTAGCTGTGTCTAAATGTCCTATGGAAAATTGCATTGGACTCAATTTCACATTCAATTTTCTCAAAAACTACTGGAGGGATTTACACCAAACATAAAAAGGCACTGCTCCATACCAGTCCCTACCATTTTGCCAAATCTGGTGTAATTCCGTTCAGCCGTTCAAGCTGTAGCCTTGTCAGAATGTCCCTATGGAAATTGAAAACATGTTTTGGGACCCCCCTTTTTTCTCGGCCCCGCTTGATGAGTCCCCTCGAAACTTTCAGGGAAGGAGCGGAGCACAACGAGGCAAGTTTAAGGAAAATTACAGGCAGATCCCTCAATCGGCGCCAAAGTTATTCCCAATAGAATGTTCGGCATTCCTATGGTAACTAGGTCCTAACTATATATACCTACTGGCGATAGCCAGTAGGTATATATAGTTAGGGAAACCTGCTCTCTCTTTCAAAATCAAAACTAGATTGCTTTTCCACACGGGGAGCTGCATGTTAGCAGGTCCCTATGTGGAAAAGTAATACCAGCTCCCGAAGGATGTGGGGAGCCGGCGGGACTGTGGGGGCATTGGGGCTCCCCCCATGGTCCCCAACATTATATACAAGCCCCGAGGGATGGGGTCCCCAGGGAAAATAGAAATTAGTGATAGGGGCTATTTTTTTGTTTACGGTAAAATTAGGAGTCGCGCACTCAACGTGGCCCCCTGGTGTGCACTCGTTGGATGTACGACTCATAACGTTTAGGGTGCGCGACTCCATGCATTTGGTGCAGGACTTCTACGCGTTCGGTGCACGACTCTGATGCATTGGGTGCGCGACTCCAAGCAAAAAAAATAATTATATTTTTGAGATATACATCAAGCTTTTGTGTTTAGTTCTTGGGTGGCTCTAAAAAGATCCCTTGTGTTTATTGAGAGATTTTGGTACCTACAAGTAAGTACCTATGTTGAGTCTAAAGTTCAAGAGGAAGACTCTGTTACCCTAATCTGTAAAATGTACACAATCACTCCTATAGATGCCATCCATATTAAAATGCAGATTGTTGTGGTAAATGGACCCCATTTTATAATCTCGGAGAAAAGCAGAAACAGATTTATTGACATGTTTCCAGCATTTCTCAATCTGTGGACAAAATTGATTGGAGCAGTTCCATGTCTGCCTTTGGCATATGTTAGAATAGACAAAGGCAGTTTGGGGGGAAAAGTGACATCAATTCTTAAAATGTGTCCTTTATAAGCATTTCCAGACCTACCCAAGTGAAAGTGCCTAGGTCATTGCCACCACAGTGCACAATTATGAGGTCAGGGTGTTCGAGATGCAAAAAGGATTTAACCAATGGCATCAATTGGAGCCACTTTAACTCTCTCTGTCCAATCCATTTAATGTATACATTTGGTAAAGCTAGGTCTTTGTCCATGCTTCTGTTTTCTGCATACCTTTGGCTCCAGAAAATATAGCTGTGTCCCACAATCCACACTCTAAGCATCTTGAAGGGAGGTCTGGATGGACTCAGATGGCCTATGTATGTGAAATGGCAGTTTGAGAAGTGAAATTTTCTAAAATGGTGGATAAGATGCAGTTTTGAAAAAAGAAAAGAAATGATTGGCTGTTTAAAAACAGTCTAGTCTGAAAAGTAGGGTGCATGTTTCTGTTTTTTAAAAGCATGTTTCTTATTAGTTTAGAAAAAGTATTTGAAAGGAACATTACATAGGATACGCTGATATTTTGAAAAGTCAAACACACTTGCTGTTTGGATTAGCAACATTATGTGCTGAACGCGTGAACTATGAGTTCAGTTAAGTGTTCCATGAACTGTGTCTATGGTAACAGGCAATGCGCAGATTGAGGGTAGGGTTCAAATTTATATCATTTGGAAAGGGCTGAAATGTGTAACCAATAGAAATGTGTGTTAGCTTTTGAATTAATGTGGGAAGCAATGTGATTTGATATTTTCATGTATATGTGTGCAGAATGAGAGGGAAAGCTTGCCATTTTTTGGTTTTGCTAAGAGCTGCAGAGTACAGAGATTCTGTATAAGAAAATCTGGTGTGTGACTGACATACTTCTTAATCTACAAATCAATTTGAAAGGTAACTTATTCTTTTGTGAGAGGTTGTATGTGGTGTGCTAGTTTTTAATAAGATTAATGTGTTTCTCTTGGTAAAGTCCAAGGAGTAGTCTAGCTTGTCTAGAATCACTTTGTGTGACTGTGTTCTAAAATATGTGGAATGTGTGTATTTATGTCACCTATTCCAGAGCACTAAATGTTTTGGTAAAGTGCAAGGGATACTGTTATTTGTCTAGAATCACACTGTGAATCAGTGTGCATTTGGGAAAATTGAGAGAGAATCATTTGGTTGCTTGATGTGTTTGCAGACACATACGTGCTTAAAACCTTTTTTGTTGTTAAGTTTGTTAGAATTAGAAAATAGATATTGCTCATGTATTTGGAAAATGAGTTAGGCTTTAACACTGAAATGCAGTAATGAAATATGTAAGATGTGTGCTGTCACCTTAGTTTTTGTGGATTAGTTAATGTGTTTTGATGAAGTCCAAGGGATAGTCTTGGTTGTCTAGAATCACACTGTGAGTCTGTGTACATTTGGGAACTGTTGTGAGAGAAGCCTGTGGATGTTTCATGTGTTTGCAGATATATAACAGGTTCAAAACATATGCTGTTGCCAAGTTTTGGTAGAATTTGAAAACAGTTATTGCTTATGTATTTGTAAAATGAGTAAGGCTTCCACAGTATAGTGTATTTCTTAAATCTGTGGAATGTGTGCAGTTGTGTCACCTGTTCCAGACAACTAAATGTGTTTTGCTAAAGTGCAAGGGATGCTGTTATTTGTCTAGAATTACACTGTGAGTCAGTGTACATTTGGGAACATTGTGAGAGAATCATTTGGTTGCTTGATGTGTTTGCAGACACATGTTAAGTTTTGGTAGAATTAGAAAATAGACATTGCTTATGTATTTGGAAAACAAGTCAGGCTTTAACACTGAAATACAGTTCTAAAATATGTGGAATGTGTGCAGTCTCCTTGGTTTTTCTAGATCAGTTAATGTGTTTTAATAAAGTACAAGGGATAGTCTTGGTTGTCTAGAATCACACTGTGAGTCTATGTACTTTTGGGTACTGTTGTGAGAGAAGCCTGTGGGTGTTACATGTGTTTGCAGATATATAAGTGGTTAAAAACCTATGCTGTTGTCAAGTTTTGGTAGAATTTGAAAGCAGTTATTGCTTATGTATTTGCAAAAGGAGTAAGGCTTCCACAGTACAGTGTATTTCTAAAATCTGTGGAATGTGTGCAGTTATGTTACCTGTTCCAGACTAGTAAATGTTTTTTTGCTAAAGTAAAAGGGATGCTCTTATCTGTCTAGAATCACACTGTGAATCTGTGTACATTTGGGAACTGTTGTGAGAGAAGCCTGTGGGTGTTTCATGTGTTTGCAGATATATAACTGGTTAAAAACTTATACTGTTGCCAAGTTTTGGTAGAATTTGAAAGCAGTTATTGCTTATGTATTTGCAAAATGAGTAAGGATTCCACAGTACAGTGTATTTCTAAAATCTGTGGAATGTGTGCAGTTATGTCACCTGTTCCAAACTAGTAAATGTTTTTTGATAAAGTGCAAGGGATGCTGTTATCTGTCTAGAATCACACTGTGAATCTGTGTACATTTGGGAACTGTTGTGAGAGAAGCCTGGTGTTTCATGTGTTTGCAGATATATAACTGGTTAAAAACGTATACTGTTGCAAAGTTTTGGTAGAATTTGAAAGCAGTTTTTGCTGATGTATTTGCAAAATGAGTAAGGCTTCCACAGTACAGTGCATTTCTAAAATCTGTGGAATGTGTGCAGTTATATCACCTGTTCCACACTAGTAAATGTTTTTTGCTAAAGTGTAATGGATGCTGTTATTTGTCTGGAATAACACTGTGAGTCAGTGTGCATTTGAGAACATTGTGACGGAATGATTTTGTTGCTTGAAGTGTTTGCAGATACATAAGTGCTTAAAAACCTTTCTTGTTGTTAAGTTTTGGTAGAAATAGAAAATAGACATTGCTTATGTATTTGGAAAACGAGTTAGTCTCTAACACTGAAATGCAGTACTAAAATATGTAGAATGTGTGCAGTCACCTTTGTTTTTCTAGATCAGTTAATGTGTTTTGATAAAGTCCAAGGGATAGTCTTGGTTGTCTAGAATCACACTGTGAGTCCATGTACTTTTGGGCACTGTTGTGAGAGAAGCCTGTGGGTGTTACATGTGTTTGCAGATATATAACTGGTTACAAACTCATGCTGTGACTACGTTTTGGTAGAATTTGAAAGCTCTTATTGCTTAGTTATTTGTAAAATGAGTAAGGCTTCCACAGTACAGTGTATTTCTAAAATCTGTGTAATGTGTGCAGGTATGTCACCTGTTCCAGAATACTAAATGTTTTTGCTAAAGTGCAAGGGATGCTGTTATTTGTCTAGAATCACACTGTGAGTCAGTGTGCATTTAAGAACATTGTGACAGGCACGGCCTGTGCCGGGCGTTATACTGGGGCGGTGACGTCAGGCAGGGGAGGGTCTGGGTGGGGGGTTGTAAAATGCGGGATATGGATCATTAGAGGTAAGTACCGGGAAAAAAAATGAATTTTGTTGCCCACGCTACATCGCCAAATGTGATGCAGCGTGGGCAACGAAATTCTTTTTTTTTTTCTGTACTTACCTCTAATGGTCCATATCCCACATTTTACAACCCCCCACCCTGACCCTCCCCTGCCTGACATCACCGCCCCAGTAAAACGCCAGGCACGGGCCATGCCTGCATTGTGACAGAATGATTTTGTTGCTTGATCTGTTTGCAGACACATAAGTGCTAAAAACCTTCCTTGTTGTTAATTTTTGGTAGAATTAGAAAATAGAAATTGCTTATGTATTTGGAAAATGAGTTAGGCTTTAACACTAAAATGCTGTAGTGAAATATGTGGAATGTGTGCAGTCAACTTACCTTTTCTAGACTAGTGAATAGTGTTGCTTGTCTAGAATCATACTGTGAATCTGTGTGCATTTGGGAACCATTGTGAAAGAAACCCTCTCACTGCTGTTGCAATCCTATAGTGACCCTTTCAGCATCATGTACTAATCCATTCACCGAAGTAAAACTCAATCAATTATGAATTCACCCACTGTCTCTCCGTATAGTACTGTAATTATTCAGTCAGTATGCATATACTCATGCAGTGAGCCAGGATTCAGGGCACAGACTGTTTCAAACTCCTATGCACTATGCATGTAGTTGTCTAACCACCTTCACACTTGTCTTTTAGACCTACTATTCCACAGTTAGTATCCATACACTCCAGCAAACACGCTGTGAGTGCTGTTGCAATCCCATAGTAACTCTTTCAGTACCATGTACTAATCCATTCACTAAACTAAAACTAAATAAATTATGAATTCACCCACTGTCTCTCCTTAAAGTACTGTAATCATTCAGTCGGTATACATGTACTCATGCAGTGAGCCAGGATCTAGGGCACGGACTGTTTCAAACTCCTATGCACTATGCATGTAGTGGTCTAACCACCTTCACACTTGTCTTTCAGGCCTATAATTCCCCTGTTATTATCCATACACCTCAGAAAACACCCTGTGAGTGCTGTTGCAATCCCATAGTGACTCTTTCAGTACCATGTACTAATCCATTCACTAAACGAAAACTAAATTATGAATTCACCCACTGTCTCTCCTTATAGTACTGTAATAATTCAGTCAGTATACGTGTACTCATGCAGTGAGCCAGGATTTAGGGCACGGACTGTTTCAAATTCCTGTGCACTATGCATGTAGTGGTCTAACCACCTTCACACTTGTGTTTCAGGCCTACCATTTCTCAGTTAATATACCTACACTCCAGCAAACACCCTGTGAGTGCTGTTGCAATCCCATAGTGACTCTTTCAGTACCATGTACTAATCCATTCACTAAACTAAAACTCAATCAATTATGAATTCACCCACTGTCTCTCCTTATAGTACTGTAATTATTCAGTCAGTATGCATATACTCATGCAGTGAGCCAGGATTTACGGCACCGACTGTTTCAAACTCCTATGCACTATGAATGTGGTGGTCTAACCACCTTCACACTTGTGTTTCAGGCCTACAATTCCCCAATTAGTATCCATCAACTCCAGCAAACACCCTGTGAGTGATCTTGCAATCCCATAGTGACTCTTTCAGTACCATGTACTAATCCATTCACTAAAGTAAAACTCAATCAATTATGAATTCACCCACTGTCTCTCCATATAGTACTGTAATCATTCAATCAGTATGCATGTACTCATGCAGTGAGTCAGGATTTAGGGCACAGACTGTTTCAAAATCCTATGCACTATGCATGTAGTGGTCTAACCACCTTCACACTTGTCTTTGAGGCCTACAATTCCCCAGTTAGTATCCATACACTCCAGCAAACACCCTGTGAGTGCTCTTGCAAACCCATAGTGACTCTTTCAGTACCATGTACTAATCCATTCACTAAACTAAAACTAAATTCATTATGAATTCACCCACTGTCTCTCCTTATAGTACTGTAATCATTCAGCCAGTATGCATGTACTCATGCAGTGAGCCAGGATTAAGGGCACAGACAATTTTTTAAATTCCTATGCAATATGCATGTAGTGGTCTAATCACCTTCACACTTGTCTTTCAGGCCTACAATTCCCCAGTTAGTATACATACACTCCAGCAAACACCCTGTGAGTGCTGTTGCAATCCCAAAGTGACTCTTTCAGTACCATGTTCTAATCAATTCACTAAACTAAAACTAAATAAGTTATAAATTCACCCACTGTCTCTTCTTATAGTACTGTAATCATTCAATCAGTATGCATGTACTCATGCAGTGAGCCAGGATTTAGGGCACGTAGTGCTTCAAACTCCTATGCACTATGCATGTAGTGGTGTAACCACCTTTACACTTTCAGGCCTACAATTCCATAGTTAGTATTTATGTAGAATGTGTTTGTATAGTAATAGAAAAGTATAATTTATAAAGTTATTAATATACATTTATTTATGTTTATTTTTTACAGATATTGTTTATCATTGTTCAAATAAAGTTATCATGCATGAGAAATTTAGGAAAACAAAAAGAGCTAAAGGACATTTACTTGAAGAAAACTCAACAACAAGTATTGGATGACCAAGAAAATGTGACTAAAAAGAGAAAATGTTCTGGTAAGAGCACTAACAAATTTATTAAAGATATTGCTATACTCAGAAAGAATATTGAATATGTTAAAAGCACTGAAAATGTTCCAAGCACGAAAAAAGTCAAAAAAATAGGAAAGGAAAAAAAGGAAATGTACATTTAAATTATACAACTTATGGCAAAAGAAGATAAAATCAATATAAAGAAATACGTAAAAATATATTTTATAATAGAGTAGTACATAATTTGCTGAAAAATATGAAGAAATATAAAAAGAGAGCACGGTTTTATAAAAAGAAGAAGCATATTGAATCTATTGTTGAAAAGGCTTTTGAAGTAAAGAGGAAATGATTTATTTTAGTTTTAAACAGAATTCGATCACTAAATAAACCAATCCATTTAATGAAGGCCATAAGTAAGAGGAAAAGAGTAATTAATAGAACTATTTTTTGTGATTTTTTGGGGGGGAATGGAAACACAGTTCAAGTTCTTTAATGAAGAGAGTTATTTTCGAACCAATTATTTGTTGCATGCAGTTGACACCAGTGGTCGAGCTTATGAGGTTAGAAATGGTTGTCCAATTGAGAAAGAGAAAATGGTTCCCAGAAATGCAGAAGAAGTGATAGCTGATGAAGTTCTAGGCAGACGTCCTAAAGCCCCTGTGAACTCTTGGGATTGCAGTAGTATTTGTAGTGTACAACAAGAATCTATTGATCTTTTACGCAATTTCTTACAAGAATATACTAAAAAAAAGTGTTAAACAAAAGATAAAGCTGTTGCAAGGACGAGACCCTTGCAGAGTAAGAAAAAATACTGGTTTGCTAGGTCATTTTCTGGCTTGTCTTTCTAGGAAAGTATGTCGAAGTGTTTTTCACCATTTTAGGATGTTGGCAGTACATCATACTCAAATGCAGAAGTTAGTGAGAAGATTGTATTATGCAAAATGTCCAGCACTAAAGTTAAAAGAGTTGAACAGTGCTCTTTTGCGTGGGCCAGTATCAGATGTGAAGAAGGTTTGTAATGAAATTGAGTTTTGTTACTTTGGTCCTGAACAAGAGAGTGCAGAAACTGACACTAATAGAAGAAAATGTTGAAGACAATGTGGAACGTACTATTACAAAATATTTTGATGATCAAATTACAAAGGTTAAGGTGATTTCAGGTGAAAGGCCACATTTTTCTTGTATTTATTGTCGGTGAACTCACTATGAAAATCAGACTAGGAGTGTTGATCTGTATTTTAAAAGTGAAAGAGAAAATAATGATAAGTGGAAGGAATTTGCAACTTATTTGTTGGTAGAGAACTGTTTTGATTTGGGTTCTGCTCAGCGTATTTGTAAATATTGTTATAACAAATTAGATGAGAATAAAGTGCCTGCAAGAGCTGTCCATATAATTTAGAGTTGGTTGCTATTCCTCCAGAACTGAAAGATTTAAATCCCTATTAGTCTATTCTCATTCAATGTGTGCACCCTTTTCAGGTTATTGTTCGTATGGAGCCTAAAACAGGTAAATTGCCTCCTTCAGATTTACAAAGAGGATTAAAAGGAAGAGTTGTGTGTTTACCGTTAGATTTAAAGAATTTTTTTGAAACTATTGGTGTAAAGAGTGTAGAAAGTGAACCACTAGTTATTCTAGTTAATGGTGTGCCTACTAAGACTAAGAAAATCTGGCAGAAATTAGTGGATGTTAGGAAAGTACAGAAGGCAACTTTGTATTTGATAAAAAAAACAATAAGTACTATAAAAAAGTGGGCATGTCAAGATGTGAAGACGTCTATGAACATTACAGTGTACATCCAGTTCATTCAAAAGAAGTGATGGGGAACACTATTGAGTTGTTCCAAATGAAAAAAGCAAAGGGAAGTCCCATGAGTGTATGGGAAAAGAGCTTGGAAGCTCGTTGTTTTCCTCAGTTGTTTCCAACAGGAAAAGGTGGACGATATGATGAACTTCCTGTGCGGATTCCTGCATCTGAATATCGGACAACAAGATTATATGTAGAAGATCCAAGATTTCGATAATATATCCCTTATATATCTCATCTTTTGTTTGAAAGTGACTTGTCTGGACTTTCATATGCAGTTAATCACATTTTAAAAACTGGAGTACATCTGCAAAACGTATTTGCAAAGGATTTTATGGATAAAGTGCATCAGAGAGATGATCATTTATAATCTCAGTTGATTAATCGGATGGCATGTCAGCGATGGACTAATGATTATTGGTACCGTGGTCGTGGAGAACTGAAATGTATGCTACGGAACTTAGGAACTCCTACATGGTTACTTACCCTAAGCTGTGCTGAGTACGCTTGGGATGATTTACTTGAATTTCTTCAAGAGGCAAATTCCAATATAAAAAATATTGAATACAAGACACCTGGAGAATTGTGCTCTTTGGATCCTGTTAATGTATGCAGGTATTTCAATCATAGATTTGAAGCTATGTTGTCTTTTATCTGCAATTAAAAAAATCCTCCTCTTGGAGAAGTTGTGGATTTCTTTTGGAGAAAAGAGTATCAAGCAAGAGGTGCTCCTCCAATACGTATGCTGTTATGGATCAAAAATGCCCCCAAATTTGGAACAGATGAGGATGATAGTGTTTTGTCTTTCATTGAAGAATATGCCACATGTGCTGCACCCAAAAGCACAGAAGAAAACAACTTAAGACAACAAGTCTTACGATTCTAAAGCTATCGATGTGGAAAATACAGTCAATGAAAGTACAAGTTTAAGGATAAGTTCTATACCAAATGTCGTTTTGCATTTCCACGTCCTGTAATATCCAAAGGAAGAGTGAACAGTTTTATGTCATCTATGCGACATACCATCACAAGAAAGTCTCCAAAAAATACCTACAACTTAAGAAGAAACGAACAGTCAAAATACATAAATGACTACAATACAGTTATTCTATCCATGTGGAATGCTAACATGGATATTCAGTACGTTGCGAACAATTCTATTGCTGTTGCTCAATATGTAAAGTTCTACATTACAAAATCTGAAAAGGCGGAATTGAAAGAAATGTGGGAAGAGATTTCTCACAAGAAGACTCTAAGTAAGAAATTAGACAGTTTCAGTTTGAAGATGTTATCGCATCGAGAAATCGGAGCATATGCTCAGATCGCTTATCATCTGCAAGTCTATACTCCAAATCTAGAAGAATAATTTGAGTGAGTCTAGGTCTTGCAGCGATGCAAAATCGGGTACTGAAATCTGTTCAAGAAATTGAATATTTAGCAGAAAAAGATCCAGAAAGTACAGATATTTAGAAAACGAATATGTGGACACATATTACCCAAACGGAAGTCATCATCTTGAGAACTTGTGTCTCTATGAAGTGATGCAAAACTACACTTTTAAACGGAATACTACAGAGAACATCAATGATGGAAAAATATGTAGTCATTGGTTCCGAAGGATGTTTGGTGAAACAAACTAAAGGAAATTTGATTAATCACAGGAAACTGAGTTGCGACACTGCTGATGAAAGTGAATTTTACTATTTAGCCCTTTTGCAACTGTTCAAACCGTTTCGTTCAGAATTGGAATTACTTGGAGATTTCTAGAGCTATGAAGATTCTTTCAATGCTTGTAAAGATACCATACAATGCACTGCTTTTGCAAATTATGGGGTCGATTAGGATGGCGGACGGATCACCACCGCCATGCAGGTGGTGGCGATCCGTCCGCCATCCGTGCCCGTCCGCAACCAGTTCCCCCGTCATATTACATTGGCGGGGGGAACGCGGCGGTGGTGCCTGTCATTTTGTGTTCGGAAACGCACAAGATGCCTTTTTAGCATTGCGGCGGGCGGTGCTTTAAGCACCGTCCGCCGCAATGTTAAAAATGCGGGATGCACCCGTCACTGTGGCGGATGCATCCTAATTCGGGGCACGGACCCTCCGCCCTTGTGGCGGACGGTCCCTGCCCCAGACAGGATGGCGGACGGACAAAGTCCATCCGCCATCCTAATCGACCCCTATGTGAAAATGTTGAACGATGAAATTGATCAAGAAGCTATAATTGCAGCTGAGATTGCCAGAGACATTTCTCAAGACAATCAAAGTTCTACTGCGCTGAGTCATGATACACTAGGACAAACAATTGTTGAAAATGAAGCAGCAACCGCCATGAATGAGGTGGAAACAGCAATGCATCAAGCTCAAGAAGATGTAACGGACTTACTTAGAAAACTAGGAAGAACAGCTAAATGTTGAACAGAAAGAAATATATCAGCAAGTGAGACAACAGATTGACCATAAATTTCTTCATGAAAAGAAAGAATGCAGATGCACATAATTTCGACCTATCAGAATGTATGTGAGTGGACAAGCTGGAACAGGAAAACGTTTCCTAATTAAAGTAATCACCAGTTGGTGCACAGTCTAAATATCGATTCCTAATTGTTGACCTACGTAAATATCGAGTTGGAAATATCGAAGGTACTGAATTTCGATGTCAAGAATATCGTTGGACAGAATATCGACCCTAAGGTAAGTAATATTGATTTTATTTATATCGATTTAAGTAATATCGCAGTTAGTAATTTCAATAGCATATATATCGATGTAACTAATTTCAATGATACTAATATCGATATTTGTATTATTTTTATGTATTTAATTATGTATGTGTAATATGTTTTTGTTAAGTATATTTATTTTTTTAAATTATATGTGTACTATTTTTATATATTATTAATGTTATTTTTAAGTAAATTTTATGTTTTAGTACCGGAGCGGGTTGTGGGTTTATAGGGGAATAGGGTGGAACGTAATTTAAATATACTAAATTAATTAATAATTTTTAGGAATTATAAATTAATTTCAATTAATTTTTTTATTTCTGTAGCGGGTTGTGGGTTTATAGGGGAATTGGGTGGGAAGTACTTTAATTGTAATTAAATAATGATTTATAATTTTTTTGTTATGGATAATTATTTTATTTATAATTGATTATTATTTGGCAATTAATTATTTTAATTGATAATTTATTTTTTTAATTGGTAATAAATGTTTTTTGTTCCAAGTCTATTTTTATTTTGAAGCAAATCCCCGGACAGGGGCACATAAACACAGTGATAAGCCTACAACCTCTTATCAAGGCCGGCCGCGTACAAAATAGCAATTAGATCATATATCCTGCCTATAGAGACAAGTTAACACAGCGCCTTGCCTACAACCCCAGTAGGGCCGGCCGCGTTTCTTGGAATCAGCTGTTAGACCTACTCGGTGCGGATGGAGCACAAGCACCAGGACAATGAGAACAGGTGAATGTGTAACAAGTCCATTACTCATGTACAACCCAACGGGGGTCAACAAACATGTATGAGATCTAAAGATAGAAATAGGAAAGAGAGGGGTAGAGAAAGAGGGATAGGAAGCAAGAGGCAGGGAGGGTGTCGTGTAAGCAGGGCGTATGTGCTGCTCAATGGGGGAGGGAGGGCAGCCGCCAGTTACGGTTAGCCTCTGGAGCTCCCGCGTCCTGTAGGATGTCTAAGGGAGAAGTCTGTTGGGGTCTGAGGGGATGACAGCATCGTCAAAAAGGTGTAGAGTCTGGAGTCTAGTGGGCATGTGTCGTGCGTGTTCTAGTGAGAAGAGGTAGTGCACCAAGGGCTTCCAAATTGTCCCAAAGCGAGTGTCGCGCATTTGTATTCGCGCTGTGAGAAGCTCCATAGCTAAAACGTGCCAGAGCCGCACAAACCAGGAGGCTATGGGGGTGCTTCGGTCTTTTTCCAGTACAAGGCTTTAAGCTGCTTGGCCGCTCCCAGCATTTGGAGCGTCAGAATCCAGTCACTGCGGGTAAGTGCCTTGAGGTCGAGGGGCCGAATGCCAAGTAGGATTGTGCTTAAGGCTTCAGGCAAGAGGAAACACAACACCCCCCTAATGTGGCTGAGGACCTCCTTCCAAAAACAGTTAAGAGCGGGCACGACCACCATATGTGTACAAAATCCCCTGTTGCAGAACAACATCTCCAGCACAGTGAGGAAACATTGGGGAACATCTTATGCAGCCGCAGAGGGGTGTAGTACCACTGAGTTAAAAGCTTGTAGGCATTTTTCCTCTGCTGGATACTCCGATAAACCTTGGGGATATCTCTCCACACTCTGTCCCATTGCGAAGGCTCGATATCTGCGGCTACCGCTAGCTGCCATTGGTGCTGGTATGGGTGGGTAAGTACAAGTGGCGGATGTTGCAAGATGTGGTAAATCTGGGTGACCAATCTTTTTAAACCCCCAAGGGAGCGCGCCAGCTTTTCGAAGGGGGTGAAGGTTCGCGTGGCTGCTTGATGCATCTCCCCGTTGGAGACCCAATGTCGCAGTTGAGCATATTGCAACCGTGCCGTCGGCTGCAAGTGAAACTCCTCCCGGCATTGGTCAAACGATTTGAACGTGCCCCCCTCAAAGAGATCGCAGATCACCCTGCAGTCTCCTTGCGTCCATTGCTCAAACGCTCGCGATTGATGAGCCGGCGTGTAATGCGGATTCGATGCTATGGGAGTATGTGGGGATGGGAACGTAGTGAGCCCTTTGGACACGGCAATGGCATCCCAAACGTCCAGCACCGTTTTCGTGGGCACCGCCATGTACGCACTCTTAGAGCGGGCTGTCCGATGGAGCCACGGCAGATCCCAGATGGAGCGTCCTGTTACCACCCTGTCCACATGCAGTCATCCTTTTTCACTCTCCCGCACCCCCCACTCTATCACAAAACGGAGATGTGCAGCCCAATAATAATGCACTAGATTGGGACAGGCGAGACCTCCCCTATCTCGTGGGGCCATAAGGATCTTTTGCGAGAAGCGTGATCGCTTACCACCCAACACAAAAGACGTGAGTTCGCGTTGCAGACTCCGTATGCAGTGGAGCGGGATTGGGGTGGGGAGACACTGAAACACGTACAGAACCTTGGGGAGAATCTACATTTTAACAGCGTTGAGCCTGCCTAACCATGACAACATCAGTGGCTTCCACCGCCGTAGATCTTCCAAGACCTCCTTTCGGCAGTCCCGCCAGTTCACAGACGACCAGGCATCCAGGGAGGAGGTCAAAGTGAGGCCCAAGTATCGAATATGAATCTCAGACCACTGATAGGGCACGGCCCTCTTCAGAGAGGGAATCTCCTCCACCGGGATGGTAAGATTGAGAGCCCATGACTTATCATGGTTGATCTTGAGACCAGAGGCACTCTCATAAAGGCGAAGCACCCTATGGACGGCCGGTAGAGATTCCCACGGGAGCGTAAGGGTAAGAATCAAATCGTCCGCGAACAACGCTACCTTGTTGTCCCGGCCACCATGGGCTATTCAGTGGATGTGCAGGCCGTTCTTTCCAAGTCTGGGAGAACGACAGCCACTCACCCGCTATCCCCCTCCGCTGTGGAGTACCGCAGGGCTCATCCCTGAGCCCTACGTTATTCAACGTATACATGGCCCCTCTGGAGAAACTGGTCAGTCCGTTCGGCGTTTCAATTGTCAACTACGCCGACGACACCCAGCTGGTGGTAACCCTCTCACACCCCCATCACTCTCCCTCTGACCTTCACAGTTGTCTCTCTGAAGTTCACCGCTGGATGAACCTCTCCTCACTAAAGCTAAACGGCTCAAAGACTGAGATACTGATGCTTGGCCACAAAGAGACCTCCCTGCCGCCTCACCTCTGGCCCAGCTGCTTGGGTGATCCTCCCGCTCCCAAGGAAGAGGTCAAAAGCCTTGGCGTCTGGATCGAAAAAGACCTGAGCTTCAGAATACAGGCAAAAAAGACGGCAGGAATATGCTTCGGACTACTCAGAGCCTGTAGAAAGATCTTCCCCCTGCTTCCTGCGAACGCCAAGAAACTCCTGATTCAGGGCCTTATCTTGGCGAGATTGGACTACTGCAACGCAATCTACCTGGGAGCTCCTGAAGCCACCCTCAACACCTTGCAGAAAGTCCAAAACGCCGCAGCCCGCCTGCTCACGGGCACGCCCGCAAGATCTTCGGCTAAGCCAGCTCTCCAGGCTCTCCACTGGCTCCCTATCAGAGAAAGGGTTGCCTTCAAGGCTCTCTGTCTTGCTCACAAATCCCTAAATAACAACGGTCCCCCTCTCCTTAAGGAATTTATCATCCCCTACAAAACGGAAAGGGCCCTCCGGTCCAGCGGAGAAAACCTCATCACAGTCCCCAGAGCTAGAAAAGCCAGAGCCGGTGGCCGCCGCTTTGCGGTCCACACGGCCAAACACTGGAACAACCTTCCACGAAGACTGAGGACAGAACCAAATCTCTTCCAATTTAGGAAATCGCTGAAGACTCTCCTCTTTCCTCACTCATAATTTCCTCCTCTGCTGAAACTACAGGAGACTCAGGTTTAGCGCCGGGATGCTCCAGGGTTACTGCGCGCTCTATAAAACCTTTAAATAAATGTCCGGCTCGCGCCGTATCATTTCTGCGAGGGGTTCCACTGCGAGGGTGAACAATAGGGCAGAGAGGGGGCACCCTTGCCTAGTGCCCCTGTGTATCGCCAGCGGAGGTGTTAAGCCGCCATTAACCCGGATTCTGGCCTGGGGTCCTATGTATGGGGCCATAACCCTTGCAATCATCTTCGGGCCCAACCCAAATCTGTGGAGCACCGCCCTAAGGAAGGTCCGTCCACCCGGTCAAACGCCTTCTCCGCATCCAGGGATAGAAGGCAAGCCGGGATTTTCCAGTGATGCACCTTTCCCACGAGGTGCGCAAGCTTACGTACATTGTCCGCCCACTGTCGGTCTCGAACAAATACAGCCTGGTCAGTGTCCACAAGCCCCGGCATATGCGGATCGAAACGTTTGGCAAGGAGTTTAGTATATATTTTAAGATCAATGTTTAGTAAGGCAATAGGGCGGTAAGAAGCACACATCGTGGGGTCTTTCCCGGGTTTCGGTATCAATGCTATTTCCGCCAAGCTCATGTCAGGGGACGGCCCCTTGTCATCAGTAAAAGAGTTGAACAGCCTTAGGAGATAGGGTCGAAGCTGAGTCTGGAATGTGCAATAGAAAGATAAGGGTAGGCCATCCGGGCCTGGTGTTTTCCCTAAAGGGAGATCTTTAATTGCCGCCGCTACCTCCTCTTCAGTAATGGGGCCTTCCAGTTCCGCCGTGCTCCCCGAAGGTAGTGTTGCCCCCTCGTATTCAGCCAGGACCGCCGCGATCGCATCCGCTGAGGCCGGCTCCCTCCCGTACAAGGCGGCGTAGTAATCCACAAATGCAGCCTGCTTAGCCTTCTCTGAAACAGCTCTCGCCCCATCCGGCAGCTGAACACTAGCTATATGGGCCTTAGCTGCACGCGCCTGCAACCTCCCCGCCAGCAATCGTCCTACCCTGTCGCCTCCCTCAAAGTACCTTTTCTCCAATGCCAACAAAGCGCATTCCGCTTTATTTGTGCGTAAGAGCCGCAGCTGCCCCCTAAGATTGGCTAGTCTCCTCCTAGATTCCAATGACGAACGTGCCCGATCCTGCACTTCGGCCTTCTTGATGCCCCCTGCCAGATCAGCTTCCAATTTGCAGGCTGCACGCCTCCGAGCAATTGCCAGAGAGGTGATGTGTCCCCGGACCGTGGCTTTGAAGGCGTCCCATATCAACGGGAAGGACATCTCCGGGGTGTCATTAGAAGCAAAATAGGAGTCTATGGCCTCTCGGATGCTGTCCACATCTTCAGCATCCCGAAGGATGCTCGGCGGTAAAAACCAGCGAGCCTCACGAGTGGAGCGCGCAGCCGGGTCCTGGAGGAGCATTTCAACATGAGCATGATCTGACAGTGATATGTCGGGCTTGTGTGACCCCTAATTTCACAATCCTTGGAGACTTAAATCTCCACTTCAACGATCAAATCAACAAACTTGCAACTGACCTAAAAGCCGATCTGGCTTCCCTTAATCTTCATCTCCTTAACAAAGAACCCACCCATACGAAAGGTCGGCTACTGGACCCCATCTTTTCCAACCTCTCCACCCTCACTGTACAAACTCCTCTGCCCCTTCCCTGGTCAGACCACTTCCTGGTCCCTTTTAAACTTCAACTTCCAGGCAAATCGTCTGACATCCCCCTCCCCCGAGCCCCTTCTCGTCCTTGGAAAAAACTGGACACAACCTTATGGGATCAGGCACTGGCGTCCACGGTTCCCCTAGTAGACCCTAACCCCTCGTCAGCTGAAATCCAACTTCATAACTGGATAAAAGATTCCCTCGACTCAGTTTTACCTCTTAAAACTCTCCCATCCAGTAGGAAATCGTCCAAATTACCATGGTTCACGGAAGAACTTCGCGAATTAAGAAGAAAGGGCAAAAAGCTTGAACGCCGGTGGCGAAAGAACTGGAATACAAATGACAAAAGCGACTATAGAACCCATATTAGACTGTATAAAAACGCTTTAAAAACTGCACAGGCCAATTTCTATGAGGAGAAAATAGCCTCAGCCGCTAACTCCGCGAGAGAGACCTATCGAATAGTGAAACTCCTCACCAAAATACAAGACCCTCCATCTTCCCCAGACGTGGATGGCACAAAATGCAACCAAATGGCAGAGTTCTTCTCGGCAAAAATTGCTAAAATCCTAACTTCCCTTCCAACCCCTTCTACCACTCAAGCACGCCCTGGCTCCTCCCCTCTCCAAGACACCCCGAGATTAACCTCTTTCTCCCAAATCTCCATTGAAACGTTTCTCAACGTTTTACAGAAAGTCAAAAGTGGCTCCCCATCAGACCCAGCCCCCATTAGTAAATTGAAGCTAGTTGCTCCCACTATTGCTCCCCTATTTACTAAACTGATCAACGCCTCCTTTGAAAACGGTATAGTCCCGGCGAACTGGAAAAAAGCCACAGTTAAGGATCTCATAAAAAAACCACACTTAGATCCCACAGACCCTTCCAATTTCAGACCAATCTCATTGCTACCAGCTATGAGTAAAATAGCCGAACGAGTAGCAAATCAGCAACTTTCGGATTTTTTAGAGACCAACCATCTTCTCCGCATGTCCCAGACAGGCTTTAGACCAGGACAGGGGACTGACACCGCTTTGTTAGCCGTTGTCGAGGAAGCCAGGGGCATATTGGACGCAGGAGGATCAGTGGCAGTGATCCTCCTCGACCTGAGTGCCGCCTTCGACACGGTGGACCATGCAACCCTTGTCCAGCGCCTTGGCCTAATGGGAGTGGCCGACTCCGCCCTGGCCTGGATATCATCCTTTCTCAAAGACAGGTCCTTCCAAGTGGCTGACGGGTACTCCATCTCCACTGCTCAGTCTCTTAGGTGTGGTGTGCCTCAGGGATCTTCCCTGAGCCCAACACTTTTTAATGCTTACATGGCTCCCCTTGAGGATGTTGTAAAGCCGTTTGGCATTAAATCAATAATGTATGCTGATGACACCCAGCTGATCGTCTCCCTTAACCAGGCCGACAACGCCCTGTCCAACCTGAGCAGCTGTCTAGAGGAGGTGCATCAATGGATGTGCGAATCAAGGCTAAAACTAAACGGGGAAAAATCGGAAATACTCCTCGTAGGAACCTCCAACAAAATTCCCACTTCCCTTCCTTGGCCACCGTGCATGGGAACACCACCCATTCCCAAGTCCGAAGTCAAGAGCTTAGGGATATGGCTTGACCAGGATCTAAGTTTCAAAACTCAGGCGAGAAAAACGGCGGGAACCTGCTTCGGCCTGATAAAAATGGCTCGAAAGATTTTACATCTACTTCCGCTCCAGTCCAGGAAACTCTTGCTGCAGGGGCTTGTGAACTCCAGACTGGACTACGGAAATGTCCTGTACCTGGGAGCCCCAGCCTCGGTGATCCATAGACTTCAATGCGCACAGAACGCGGCGGCGAGAATCCTCACAGGAACTTCAACGAGGAATTCGGCTAAACCAGCTCTCAGAAGTCTGCACTGGCTGCCAGTAAAGGAGAGGGTCAGTTTTAAGACCCTGTGCATTACTCACAGAATTTTGCACAATGAAGGCCCTCCCATTCTCAGGACACTGGTGACTCAACAACAGTCAAGTCGCCAACTAAGATCCAACTCTCTTTCCCTCGCCAATGTCCCCAGAATTAGGAAGGCCAGAACAGGCGGCCGCATGTTCTCCTATAATGCTCCTAGACTGTGGAACGCCCTTCCCCTTTCCCTGAGGCAAGAACACAACCACCTCAGGTTTAGGAAACGCCTAAAAACCTTACTTTTCCCCTGAGCTCACCTCCTGACCTTTCCTTCCCTCAGTACCGTGGTCTTTTTTAGCGCCAGGATGCCTTAGGGTAGCTGCGCGCTCTAGAAAACATAAAATCAAATCAATCAAATCATTTATGTCCGAGATGGAGGCTCTCAATGTATCTCGCAGCAGCTCCAGCGATATAAAGAGGAAATCTATGTGGGAGTAGGACCTGTGGGCATGCGAGTAGAACGAGTAATCTCTCCGGTCTGGGCAGTGGTAACGCCACACATCCATTAACCCTAAATCCGCAATCTACTTGCGCAGCGCAGAGGACATTGCCCCGGTATCGTTGAAAACGGCATCGCTACGATCCATAGCCGGGTCCCAGACTAAATTGAAGTCCCCTCCCAAGATCATGTTTGGGTCACCACATGACATCTGGTCCCGCAGAAGTGTCTGGAGATATCGGTATTGCAACTGATTGGGGGCATACACGTTACATAGGGTAAGGCGGCGCTGCCCCATGTGTACTGTGACTTTGAGAAAGCGCCCATCCCCACTCTTATAGGGCCTTGTGTCTCCCCGCCTTAAACCAGCTCTGCACAATCTGGCTACTCCCGCAGTTTTAGTGTACGCAGCTGCCCAGAACTGAATAGAGTACTTGGGGTGCGCCAAGCGGTGTGTGTCTCCCTGCATTAAGTGATTTTCCTGAAGAAATATGATGTCAGGACGTTGTTGGAGGAGATAACGCCAAACCTGCTTGCGCTTATTAGGGAAGTTCAAGCCCTTGACGTTGAGTGTCAAGACCTTCAGGGTCTGAGGGATGGTTGCAGGCATAGCGTATAGCAGTCAGGGTCCGCCCATGCTCCCCACTCCCACCAATACGAGGAGAAATGCACAGAAGAAACCCCGCCCCATCCCTTCCCACCCAGAGGAAAGTAGCCACCCCAGCTCCACCCCGCCACACACTGAGTCGGGAGGAAGGAATAGGAAAAAGGCCAGAAGGAAGACAGACAGGAAGGAAAAATAGGAAGAGAGAAGAGGGGAGAGAGAGTCAATAAGCGGCCAAACAGGCCTCATAACTTCCAAGGTCAAAAAAGGCCAACAGGGCCACATTGGACTGCCCCAGTCTCCGGGCATCCTCTACCCAACGGTTTGGACGCACTGAGGAATGTCACTCCGTATAGAGCAGTATGGGGGGGGAACCCTCAAGAAATACAGGAGACAGCAGCCCCAGTGCCCCCGCCGCCCAAGTAGGAGTCGGGATGCTATGCAATTTCACAAGCAGGGTAACGTGCCATTGTTCAGTACATGGCTGCCCGGAGTGGTTCATGCAGGGTGGCCAATTTAGTTCACTTCGCTTCTCTGAAGGCCCCGAACAAGCATCGAGAGCAGGGAGTCTTCGTCTGCCATGCACAATACTGCGACTACAGGCACAGGAAGGGTCGGCGAGCCGCAGGGGGCACAGAGCAGACGCCCAACAAGGGCGTCAGAATTGCGTCCCGCATCAGTGGTGCGTGCCATATGTCAAGATGGTTCAAGAACGAACAGCTCATCCAGAGGTCAGTATTGCCTCCTAGTGGGGCATAAGCACCACTGATCATCGTCAGAGGCGGGAGGCAAAGGTGACGGCAGCCGCAACAGGTCGCGAAGACAGCACACCTCAGTGGGCGCTAAGTCACGGAGTCGACGGATGTGACCCCATCCCTTCGCGGTCACCCTCAAGATATGCGCTATGATGTCTTGCTTAACCTGCAAGGAGGATCTCTCGTCCACCGGAGGGGAACGGCGTTAATGCGGAATCGTGGTCCAGTCTGGTCGAGCCGGGATCATTTCTTGAGGTCTCGGTCGGGAAGGGCATCTTAAGCAGCTGTGCCGCCTCCCTGTAGGACTGGATGACCCTACGCTTGCCCTCCCAGTGGAAGATGAGGGCAAAGGGATGGCCCCACTGGTAGGAAATGTTGAGGGCTCGCAGCCTCTCCGTCACTTGCCGAAAAGCCCTCCGCCTACGCAGAGTGTTGGAGGCCAGGTCCTGGAAGATTTGGATCTTGTGGCCGTCGTAGGTGAGGTCCGACCTGTCTCTAACCGCTTTGAGAATGGCCTCTTCTCAGTGAAATAGTGCACTCTTGTCAGGATGTCCGGAAGCTGACCCTTACGGCCCGCAGGGCTAGAGACCCGATGGGCACGGCCCAAAGTCAGTGGGGAGGCCTCATCATCCCCCCAGACCTCATGGAGGAGCTGCGCCACGTAGGTCATGATGTCTTTCCCCTCTGCTTCAAGTGGAACACCCCGAATGCGCAGGTTGTTTCGGCGACTTCTATTTTCAAGGTCCTCCTGCTTGACCTGTAGCTCAATGTTCTGCTCCTCTAGTGCTTCTACCCTCTGCCAAAGCTGTTCCTGGTCCCCCGTACGCTCATTGACAATTTTCTCGAGTCCATCAACCCTATCACCCAGTTCAGTGACCTCCTTGCGCAGCTCTTTAACACAGGAGTGCACCTCCGAACGTAGGGAACCTATCTCTGACTTGAGCTCAGCCATGAAGGAGGACATAAAGGCCTGGGTCACCGGTGGTGAATCCTCGACGGTCTGGGAGGAGCTCTCGGTCGGCACCGTCTCTCCTGCTTGGCCCCACATGGCCACCACAGAGTTGGTCTTGGAGGTCGCCGCCGAGCCCACTTTACCCCCCCTGGAGCGCATCATTGCAAGGGCCGCAGCCAAGGTCCAGCAGTGTGTCCAGCGCAGTAGGGTCCAGCCGTCGCACGGCAGGGCTAAAAGAGGCTGATGAAGAGGGGGGGGCCCGGGGGGCCCACCCCCCAGGCCGCGCCACCCGCCCCTCTGGCGATGCCCCCAAGCAGCAGTCCCAATGCAGCAAGTGGCAGCAAGACACAGGCCTCTCCGGAGCACTCCCAATCAACTATGGCGGGCACGCCAGGGAATCACAGTCACAGCGCAGCCAGCAGCAGGGGTCCGGCGGCCCAGGGCAATGTCCAAACCTCTATGGAAGTGGCAGAGGACCAGGGATTCAGGGGACAGCCCCCCAAGACAAGTCAGACCCTGAGGCACCAGTCAGAAAAAAACGATATTTTTAATTACGATATTTTTAACATCGATATTTAGGTTTCGATATTTTTGTACTTACCATGTTGTAGATAGGGTGTCGATATACTTGCCTTCGATATTCCAGCTTCGATGTTTTGTAGGTCGATATTCTGTCCGTCGATATTCTGTCAGAGATTCCACCAGTTATCTACAGAAAACAACTGAGTCACATTTGTCTTGTGTTGTAACTGCTCCAACTGGGTTGGCAGCACACAACATTAAAGGAATTACATTACATAATTTATTAGTGCTACCTGTGGAGCATGAAAACATATTGGAATATCACAAGCTATTTGGAGAAGCTTGTTGTGAAGTTTCAAGAGGGCTGAAGAAAATTAAACTTCTGATTATTGATGAGGTAAGCATGGTCTCAAACTTAATGCTTGCTTTTGTGCATTTAAGAATGCAGCAAATACTTAAAACAGAGTATGACGTGTTATTTGGAGGAAAACATGTCATAGTTTTTGGAGATCTATTGCAACTTACTCCCGTAAAAGGACAACCAGTATTTAAAACACTTGTACCTGAAGACACCGGAAAGTCTCTGGGTAGTGTTGGAAACGTGAACATTTGGTCATATTTTGAATACAAATAACTCATTCCAAATATGCGACAGGCAAATGATGTTGATTATGGAACTATTCTTCATGATATAAGAATTGGACTACTGACAGAACATGGCAAACAAGCTTTGCAGAGTCGGTTACTTTCTAATTTGTTTACAAATGAAAATATGCTTCCTGAGAAAATATATATGAAAATTGCAGAAAGCAAATCTGTAATCTGCTTAATGCCATCACTGCGTGAGTGTACTATATTCAACAAACAACTTTTAAAGCTGGAAAATTAAGAAATAATAAAAATGGAAGCCATCGATAAAATAGAGCATGAAGGAATCACTATTATTTTGACAGAAAAATTGAAGACAAAATTGGATTCTTTCGAAATATCGATATCTAAAACTGCTGGTTAAGAAAAGAATCTATATACATGTAGAAACTATTGGGTAATTTTAAGGTGTAATTTGGATGTAGAAAAAGGTTTAGTTAATGGAGCAATGGGCAAAGTTGTGGATTTTGTTAATTATTCGAATAAAGATGGTATTGAATTATTAAAAATTAAATTTGATCAGATAGAGGAAGTGAAACAAATTGTTCAGTTCATTTTTTGCTTGCTAAAGATTTATATGTCCGCAGAAAACAGTTTCCAGTTTCTCTGGCATATGCAGTGACTATTCATAAATCACAAGGTTTAAGTGTAGACAGTGCTTTGGTGAACATTGGAAATACTGTGTTTAAAGAGGGTATGGCATATGTTGCTTTGTCGCGAGTCAGAACATTGTCTGGTTTGTCTTTGATTGATTTTGATGACACAAAGGTTACTGCAGATGCAAACTGTGTAAAAGAGTATAATAGGTTAAGAAGAACATATGCTCCCAATTTAGGTCAATATGCTGTATTTGAAAAGCGTGTAGTTTGTCGAAAAAGAAGGTATGAGAATATTTGTAGTGAAGGTATACAATAGGTAAAAAAAAAGGTAATGTTGTCATTGCAAGCAAAAAGAAAAAGGACAGTGTTGAAGAGATTGTTGGTTATCACTTTGAAAATACTTCAGATGTCAACTGCTATGCTAATGTAGTGGTCAATGTTGTTTTTTTTCTTGAAGGTTTGCAACAGCAAATTATGGAGAATTGGGAAAAAAGATTTTGTTCATTGTTTCATTCCATTTATGAAAAATGGAGAACTGATACAAGTGAAATTCAAAGCGTTTGTGATGTTCGTAATCTTTTGGATGTATGTTCTGGTTCTACGCAATTTACGCAACATATCCAACAAGATGCTCAGGAATTTCTAATGTACATGCGTACCGTATTGGAAAATGAAGGCGCAGAAAGAGAAAATATTTTGGCCTTTCTTATAAATGGGAACATCGTTGCGAAGATTGATACACAAAGGCTAGGATTTTAGTATAGATGAATAAGTGGCGCTCTGCACAGTTTACGGAGGTCAATTAGACATCGGTCAATTAATGACGGTGCTAACAGGAAAGAGGCGACCCTACTAACCCCTTACTTTGTGGCGGCAAACCAACCACATACAACAATTGCAACAGTCCTGTGCACACATAAGCAGTCGAACATAAACAGTGTGTGTTCGTATTCAGTATAACAAAACAAAATTCGATGTTGTTTTCTTGGTTTCTTTTAAGGTGTATTGGCACAGAGAGCAGCCAGCCAACACGTGTTTCGTCAGAGAAACAGTGCTCTCTGACTCTTCAAGGCCAAAGTCTAGGTAGGCGGTATGTATGATCCGTGCTTGATGCAGCTCAAACGGCTGCGCTGGTGCTACTAGATCTGAGCGCCGCCTTTGACACCGTGTCCCACCCTATCCTTCTACTACGCCTGGAGGAAGCTGGTGTTACTGGCCTTGCTCTCCAGTGGTTCCCTTCTTTCCTTGCCAACCGCTCCTTTTGCGTGGCCATTCCGCCCTATCAGTCCAAACTCCATCCTCTGGATCTGGGGGTCCCCCAGGGCTCCTTGCTGAGTCCCACATTATTCAATCTTTACGTGAGACCGCTGGCTGAGGTTGTCAGGCATTGGGGTATGACCATGGTGTCATATGCCGACGACACTCAGCTAGCGGTTACGATCAGCGGGGATGCGATGTGGATGCCCCTAGATTCCAGAATGGAGGGGCGTGGCTTGGACGCCGATCGGGATGGCGGCGTGAGCTCGCAGCTCCGCGCGGAATCCCGCTAATTCTCCTGCTTTTTGCACCCTGGGCGACCCGAGGTCGACACTCCTGCCCTCTGAAGTGTGAGGGGACAGCTGGGTACAGACGGAAAGTTGCTGGGGGACTGCTGGCCCCGAGGAGACCGAGTTGGGCGACGGCCGAGGTGTTGCCGAGAGTGAGAAGAAAATGGCGGCGATGAGGTCGGGCAGCCCGGGACATCAACTTTGAGCCGAGTTGTCGCCGACTGGCGGGAAGCCCTGCAGCCGATAGATCGAGGCATTGGGGACAGAGGCGTCAGTTCCAGAGGTCAGAGGACAATGATCCGCCCCGCCCGGACTTTGGGGACCCTCGCTGGCCGCCATCTCTATCTCCTTCCTTCCCCCCTCAGGCTTCCGAGGGGGTCGGCTGAACAGTGCTCACCACGCTGGCCATTGGCCCTGAGGGCATCGGCGGTGGCACTTGATCCTGCTCAGTATCAGGGAGTTGGCGCTGAATTACGAGGGCAGAAGCTGGGCGGACTTCTTGGCCTGTGACGTAGTACCCTGAAATGGCGGCGGCCGGAGGGCTGGTGGCCGAGGAGCGCGCTGAGGGGGACCTGGCGGCACCGTCTCAGATGGGTGAGACTTCCCCGCCGGAGTTGGACCAGGAGTAGCGGCTGAACCGACGTCTAGACGCCATACTCGATGCGATCACCTCGACCAAGGAGGCGCTGCACCAGGACATCGCACAAGTGGCCACGGGACTGGGGCTATTGAGAGCGGACCACGCGAAGCTAGCGGATAGGGTCAAGGACCATGAACAGCTGTTATTGGACCTGAAACCGTCGGTGGTGACCGCGGAACACAAGATCACAGACATACTGGCCCGGTTGGACTCGCTGGAACGACGGGCGGAGGATGCCGAAGGCCGCAGTAGGCGAAACAACGTGCGGGTCGTAGGCCTGCCGGAGCGAATTGAGGGGGAGGATGCGGTGGCCTACATGGAGACCTGGTTCCGCACAGTGGTGGCACCGGAGGGGCTTACTCCTTTCTTTACTCTGGAGCGAGCCCACAGGGTGCCTGCTCGCCCACCAGGGCTTGGCCGCCCCCCCCGACCGATGGTGGTGCGGCTCCTCCACTATAAAGACCGGGATCTCCTCATCCAGAGGGCTAGGATGTCGGGCCCGTATGAGGTGGAAAACAGCAAGGTTACGATCTTCCCGGACTACACTCAGGCGGTCCAGAAGAACAGGCGCCAGCGGGAGAAACGGGAGGCTCAAATGGCTGCGGAAAAGAGAGATGCGCTCGCAGCAACGGCGGCCATCACGGGGTCGCAACAGAACAATGATCTGGTGGAAACGGACTCGGGCAGAGAAGGCAGCAGGACAGGAGAGGACCTCTCGGAAGCGGAAAGCTCGAAGGGGCCGGTGGTGACCCCCCAGACCTCTGATGGGATATTTTGCGGTTGAGACTGTGTTGGGACTTGGTCGAGACCTGATGGTAGGGCGGTATCCTGTTGGAGATGAGTGGGTTGCCGGGAGGGGGGCTGAGTGCGCAGAATGGGATGAGGGCGCGGGTTGTGGGCTCCGCTAGCTGGGGTCGGGGATAACTCACCCCCCTTGGGCCCTTAAGGCCTTCTGTGGTGGAGACCACAGGGTAGGAGAATGGGTAGTTGGTTCGAGGTTTGGATTGGGGCTGACATTGGGTTCGTAGGCTCTGTCCTGGGGAGTGGGGTTTGGGGTGTTGTTCTGTTCGGGGTGTGTTCTGGGGGGGGCAACTGCTTTGGGGGGGGATGTGAACTTTTGTTATTTGGCTTGGACTGATCGATGTTGGTATGGGGGCATTACCTAACTTGAAATGCCTGACGTGGAATGTCCGGGGGCTGCGAACTATGGTTAAACGCCACAAAGTACACGCATACCTGGTGCGCAGGGGGGTCCAGATTGCTATGCTACAAGAAACCCATCTGACCAAAATAGAGTGCGCTGCGTTGCAAAAAAGATGGCGGGGCCAGGTGTTCGGCACCACTTACTCAGCATATGCCAGGGGGGTACTGATTTGGGTGAGGGCGGGGATACCGTTCCAGGTGTTGAATCAAGTAGTGGACCCTGATGGTAGGTTCGTAGCAGTGGAGGGGAGGCTGTATGGAAGAGATGTGGTTCTCTGTTGTGTGTATGCGCCAAATACTGATCAGGCTCGATATTTTGATGGCCTCTCTGGGTCCTTGGCCTCTTTCCTGGCGGGCCCGATAGTGTTAGGGGGGGACTTCAACTTGATTACGGATGTGGCTCTGGATAGGTCCCATCCCCCCCTAGTAGACTCCCCGGTGCGCAGGTTGGCCATGCACAGGAAGGACTGGCAGGACAGATGGGGGTTGCTGGATGTTTGGCGGGAGCAGCACAGAGACACCAGGGATTATTCCTTTTACTCTGCTCTCCACGCACTACATGTGAGGATAGATTCAGTGCTATGTAGTGGGTCCCTAGCCCCATTGATTTCCCATACGGAGTACCTGGCTAGAACCATCTCGGATCATAACCCCCTTTTGGTACACATCCAGTGGCAGCGGGAGCGCTCAGCGATACCAACATGGCGACTCCGGCCAGATACGTTGGAGGACTCAGTATTCAAGGACGCTGTCCAGCAAGGCATCGACCGCTACTTTGGCGAGAACGAGGGTACGGCCGCGAGTAGGTCCACTGAATGGGATGCAATGAAAGTGGTGGTGAGAGGGGTATGTCTGGGTAGGTTTTCGAATGCTCGTACGACTGTGTTGAATGCACTTATGAAAGCGGAAGAGACTTTGAGAGATTTGGAGCGCCGCAGGCCGGCCAGGCCGGATTTACAGACCCAGTTATTGGAAGCGAAGGAAGTGGTCGCCACCGAGACGGAACGGTTGAGGTGTTACGACTACAGGCAGTACGTCATCAGAGCGCATGCAGAACGGGACAAGGTGGGCACGCTCCTGGCCAGACTTGCTAACCCGGAACTTAGGGGCTGCCCGATCCTTAGCATTAGTAACGCACGGGGGGAGATGGTGTATTCCCAGGCAGCGGTGTTGGAGTGCTTTCGGGTGTATTATCAGGAATTGTATCAGAGTCAGTTGGGAGTGGAGGTCCAGGAAATAGCGGAGTACCTAGGGGCGAGGCAGCTTCCGGTCCTAGACGAAGAGGACGCGAAGGAGTTGGGCGGCCCGATCACGCTCACTGAAATACGGGCGGCCATTAAACATATGGCTCGCAATAAAACGCCCGGGGTGGACGGGTTACCAATAGAATTTTATCAGCAGTATGTCGACAGCCTGGCCCCCAGGTTACTGGTGGTGTACACGGAAGCTTATGAGACAGGGGGCTTGCCGGGGTCCATGCGTGAGGCCTTGATTGTGCCGCTCCTAAAGCCTGGCAGGGATGCAACAGATGTGAGGTCCTATCGCCCGCTGTCCATGTTGACGGTGGACTACAAGATCCTGAGCCGAATTCTAGCCACCAGACTGGCCCCACACATGACGGGCCTGGTGCACAGGGATCAGGCTGGGTTTATCCCCACGAGGAGCACGGCGCTGAATATTCGCCGCCTGGTGGGGATCATGGACGCCATCTTGGATGGGGACGGGGCCCAAGCGGTCCTATCCGTGGACATTGAGAAGGCCTTTGATAGTTTGGAATGGGCTTTCCTGGATGGTGTGCTGGGGAGGTTTGGCATGGGCGAGGGGTTCCGCCGGTGGACGAGGGTCTTATATGCCTCGGCGACGGCGCGGGTGCGTTTGGGGTGTCTGGTGTCTGCGGCATACCCGGTGGGTAGGGGCACGAGACAGGGGTGCTCCCTTTCCCCCCTATTGTTTGCTCTGGCGATGGAGCCTTTGGCGGTCCATGCGAGGTCGGGTGACAAATACGCGGGGATAGCCAGCGGTGGGCAGCAGCATCACATATCGCTGTATGCGGATGACCTACTCCTATACCTCGATGACACAGCACGGGCCCTGGAAGGAGCGATGGACCTGTTATCGGAGTTTGGCCGGCTGTCGGGCCTTAAGGTCAACTGGGCGAAGACATGTGTGTTTCCGCTGAGAGTGGAGTCGCCCAACCCTGCTCGCGACCTGGGGGTGGTCTGGGAGCCATCTTGCTTCACTTATCTGGGCGTCCGTATTTACCACGCGACCGCGGACCTATTGGAGGGCAACATTGGTCGGTGCGTTCGGGCATTGAGGGGCAGCATCTCCTTCTGGTCGACCCTCCCGCTGACAGTTCTGGGTAGGATTGCTCTTTTGAAAATGGTGGCGCTCCCCCGCTTCCTGTACTACTTCCGGACGTTGCCTATCTGGATTCCTCAGGGGATCTTTAGAGACCTGAAGACGATGATTACTGGTTTCCTATGGGGACATGGCCGCCGTAGGGTGGCTCTGAGCACGCTGCTTCGCCCCAAGATTGAGGGGGGTATGGCGGTACCCGACTTTGAACTATATTATTTGGCGGCGCAACTGCAGGTCCTTACGCAGAATGTGGCCAGGGTGTTTAGGGGTCCGGAGGAGGACCGAGAATTGGGGATACAACGCCATGTGCTGTCCTATATCGTCATGCAGCAGAGACTTGAGTTGCGGGGCCTCACTATGGAGGAACGGACACTCAGGCTGTGCTGGCAGAGGAGCCTTAGGAGAGCGAAGGCGAAGCGGCCTTATGCGCCGGAAATTCCGATCGGTATGCTGATGGCCCTGCCACACGGGGGTGATTTGGTCCCCATTGCTGGATTGGGAGGAGGCGGGCCTACAGGTGGTAGGTGACCTGTACATCGATGGGGCTCTGGTACCCTTCGAGGTGCTTCGGGAACAGTTCGGGCTGCCTGACGGGGGCTTCCTCCTGCATGCGGCGGTGGTGGCGGCTATACAGAAGCACTGGAAAGGAGGGCTCATGGAACTGACCACGACTATGGCGTGCCAGTATGTGGTGATGGCGGCGGGCACATTCAAGGCTGTGACATGCCTCCATAACAGGATGCTGAACGAGGGACTGGAACCGCTCCAGGGGCTCAAGGCTAAATGGGAGGAGAGTGTAGGCAGGCCCATCCCAGACACAGCGTGGGGTCACATTTTATGGCGCACGTGGAAAGGCACGAGAAATGCGCGCTTCCAGCAAGTGCATTTCTATGTGCTCCATAGGGCCTACCTGACCCCGGAAAAAATACGGCGGTACTTCCAGGTACAAGACGCTCGGTGCCCGCGGTGTTCGTCTCCAGGAGCGGACATGGATCATTTGTTCTGGGGTTGCCCGCATTTGGAGGCCTACTGGGCGGAGGTGGGGGACCTACTAAACGATGTGACCGACAGGGAGGTGGATTTCGATATGGCGGCGTGCTTGTTGCTCTGGTTCCCGCACACCAAACACACCAAGGTGACGAGCAAATTTATTGATCTGGGTCTGATATTGGCGCAAAGGGAAATATCATGGCATTGGAAGTCCAAGGGCGGGCCGTCAATACGGAGGTGGAAGAATGAATTGCTGCGGTGGTCTGAATGCGAGAGTGTGATCCGGATGAAGCAGGCTGTCAAGCTTGGTAATGAGAAGGCCTTGGATGCAGCGCGTGCGTGGGAGATGGTGGTGCAGGCTTTGCGTGACTCGTTGGTGGAGGATGAGGAATGAGGGAGTGGAGCCAGTGGACACTGCGGGGCTTACGAACACAGAGTTGTCATTGACACTGTAATGGGATCCATCCAACACATCAGGACGAAGCACACACCATTAGCCGTTGCCGGGGTGGGACATCGGGGGGTTGTTCAGTGGGAGTTTGGGGCGGGTCGGAAGCCAAGTAGCTGGTTGTCTGCGATGGCGACTTCGAGTTAAGTAGGGCCGGTAGGGCACTGCGCGGAGTAAGAGATGGCTGGGGGGAGCGGCCAGACATGATAGGCTCTACAGCGCTCGGGGTGGGTCCGGAAGCGGACAGTAGCATTGATCACGCAAGTGGAATGGCTGACGGAGGCATTGTTGAGGGTGGGGGGGTAAAATGCAAATACGTAAAACTATCTTTCGACCATGGTCCCTAAGGGACGCTCACTGTGATGTTTTCCTACTATGTAGAGTACTATGCCGCCCGGCCTCCGGGATGCGGGCTGAATGGCTGTGTATGATATACGTTTTACTGTTGATCGGGGGGGACGTCACGAGTGGACTGGTTGACTAATTGTATTCTGTGGTTTCTAACTCTGCAATAAAAACAAATAAAAAAAAAAATAGATTCCAGAATGGACTTCGGGCGGTCGCCAGCTGGATGACTTCCAACTGTCTCCAGCTTCCTCTCGTGAAAAGTTCACTGGATGACGTGTCTGCAGGTGTTTTCTCATGCTAGCTGTTCCACATGAGTACTTTTTATTTGAGTCTCCTCTGGAGAAGACCGCCTTGCAGATCTTGCATGTAACCTTTGTTACTTTTTTTTGCCCCGGTGGGAAAGTAAAAAACTTTTAGACAATGGAGGTATATTTCTCTAGAGGGGTAGGTTCTGGAACAAATCCTTCAGTCTCAGAATGTTCAGAATCTGAAGATTCAACAACAGGTGTAGCCATTTTTATAAAAACCAGAGGTTTCCAAAGCAAAAAACTGTGGTGTTCTCATGAAGACAGGTCTTCTCTAAAAGAAGGTCTAAGAAGAGTGATTGAAATGAGTGGGGTTCTTCAATAGTTAGAATAGGAAGTGTTATGAACCAATCAAATCTCTTTCTTTCTGGTCACATGGGGTCCGCGTAGGGTGCACGCATGCAGCTCGCATCTAGCAAGACTTTGCGAAATTGCATTTGAAAGTAATGTAACCTTATTTAAAGTAAAAGAATATTATTTTTGTGATTAGCTCAAATAATGTCTTGTCTTAATATATATATTAAATATATACATATATATATATATATTTTTAGACATTAAAATATTACACCGGAGTTGCGCTCCCACCGCATCCAACACGCATATGGCATCATGCGCAACCGCGCGACCATCGCGTAGGGTAATTCGTACATGTTGAGTATGCGCTACTAGTTGCATACCAGTCGCATAGCGATCGCGTAAGAAAACTCGTACCCGTTGCACACCCTACGTGGATCCTACAAAACAATCCTAAAATGGCGGATAAGTTCTGCACAGTAATCGATAAGGGTGCTACTCCAAAAAAAAGAAAGAAAAATATGAAAATAATATAAATATATTTAAAAGAATATAAAATAAAATAAATATATATTTTTATTATTTAAAAAAATATTTTTAATAAATATCTATAATTTAATTTAAAAAATAAGATATCTAAAAATAAATAGATAAAAAAAGTTAGTAAAATAATGGGGAAAAAAGAACAATAAATATATTTTCAAATTATCATTGAAAAACCTTTGAAACTCACTGAAAAAAACACAGGTTTGAGGCCTGTTATAGCTAGGAATTATCATTTAAAAAACCTTTGAAATTCACTGAAAAAAACATAGGTTTCAGACATGTTATAGTCAGGAATTAACATTTAAAAAAATCTTAGAAATTCACTGAAAAAAACATAGGTTTTAGGGGTGTTATAGTTAGCTGGACATTTCACTTGTACAAAACCATTGAAATTCCTTCGTTATTGCTAGTTGTACTAACTATAACTCATGCGCCCGCAATCCACTGCTGATGATGTCACATATTACATCATTCATGACATGGTCAGTGACATCACTGTTGACATCACTGATGACATCACTGATGACATCATCCAGTGAATGTGGTTTGGTTCGATATTTAAATAAGTATTATATATATAGCAATCTGCAATGTCCATCTAACTATAACACCCCTAAAACCTATGGTTTTTTCAGAATATATATATATATATATATATATTTATATTTATATATATATATATATATATATATATATATTCACTGAAAAAACCATAGGTTATAGACCATATATAGTTAGGAATTCGCATTTACAAAACCTTATTTTACTCACACAAAACCATTGAAATTCCATATATAGTTAGTTGCACTAACTATATATCGCGCACCCGCAATCCACTGCTGATGATGTCACATATTACATCATTCATGACATGGTCAGTGACATCACTGATGACATCACTGATGACATCTCAAATGACATCACTGATGACATCTCAAATGACATCACTGATGACATCACTGATGACATCTCATTTGACATTACTGATCACATCACTGATGATATCATTCATGTGATAATACGATGAACCTCTTCAGACTCTAATATAACCTTAGATACAATCAGTGTAAACAGACACTCACAGACAGTCACTCATCCATGGAGTTACTCACACACCTAGTCAGTCATGCAAAGAATCAATCACACCTCCATTTCCTCAACTATACAGTTATACAAACTTTACTTATTCAAACATATACTAACACATATTTACTCTCTTATACAATCCCTGATACAAGTTCACAATGATCCATACAGCCACTCACACATTCACTGGCTCTTATGCACAGTTATTTATATTTGTCAACTCTCACATGTACTGTGTTTTACATATGTACTTACTTTGACATGTAGCACTGAGATATCCATTCACTCACCAATACACTCATGCACACAGTCAACCGCCCATACAGCTGTTTCCACATGCACTTTTGAAACCATACATTTAGTGAATCAACTGCTCACACATCTATGCACAGAGTCATACACCTCCCAGCCACCCACACACACACTCAGTCTCCCATACAAATACTAGGGCAACCAATCAATAACCCATATAGTTACTCATATAGCTACTTATCAACACATGCAACAGTTTACAGAACAACAGACATAATGATGCACAAATTAAGACAGTTTAGTCACTAACCCATGCACTCAGTGAGACACATTTAATCACTCACTCATACAGTCAGTCATGCACCTACTAAATCCTTCATCCAGACACTTATACATCCACTCATTCTTCAATATGTAAGACATATTTTAACTTTACAGAAACATACAGTCACTGGATGTTGTCATCAGTGATGTCATCAGTGATGTCATTTGAGATGTCATCAGTGATGTCATCAGTGATGTCACTGACCATGTCATGAATGATGTAATATGTGACATCATCAGCAGTGGATTGCGGGTGCGCGATATATAGTTAGTGCAACTAACTATATATGGAATTTCAATGGTTTTGTGTGAGTAAAATAAGGTTTTGTAAATGCGAATTCCTAACTATATATGGTCTATAACCTATGGTTTTTTCAGTGAATTTTCAAGGTTTTGTAAATGCTAATTCCTAACTATATATGGTCTATAGCCTATGGTTTTTTCAGTGAATATATATATATATACATACATATATAAACATATATCATCTGTATATCTATATAAATACAAACATAAATGCATGCATACATATACTTATATGCATACAGATGCATGTTATTTACATGAAAGTTGAAAAAACACTAATAAAAGCAAAGCTAAAAAGCCACCTCATTACAAACAGAATGGCTTTAACTTAAACGAGGGCGAGATCTATTGCATTTTCAATGCTTGTTTACTTTGGTTCCATCAAGAAGGCATTCAGATGTGTCACACATTTGCCATAAATTCTGAATGTTAGCACTCTAGTTGCACATTAGATCACTGTAGTAAAGCTACTGCTCACCAGGGACGTCTGCTGCTGGTATTCAAAGTGCATGTTTCAGTCTGCATGTCAGAATTCTTTTAATGAAATAGAAGAGGATTTGAGAAGTCACTCAAAATGATCCCTAATTTTTCTTTCTGAAGCACTAATCATACTTTCTCTGGCAAAATTAACCCCCTCATGTTGTTCCTTTTTAAATTGAGTGTTTTCAGACTTACCACTTCATTCCAATCGAGATGGCTTCTGGTGTGCCATACTTTTGTCATAAGTAAGACTGTTAGCGCTCTAGTTGTTCTTTAGAACACTCTGGGACATTCTGTCATTGGGCTATACTTGGGGTACATCTGGGTGATATTTGGGATACATTTAGGCTCTTTTGTCTCTGGTGGCCATCTTGGGAGACTGTATGTCAGAATTTTTTAATGAAATTGAAGAGGGTTTGAGAAGTCACTCAAAATGTGCCCTAATTTTTCTTTCTGCAGCACTAATCATAATTCATATGGCAAAATATACCCCCTCATTTTGTTCCTTTTTAAATTAAATGTTTTAAGAGTTACCACTTTATTCCAATCAAGATGGCTTCAGGTGTGCCATACCTTTGTAATAAGTAGGACTGTTAGCGCTCTAGTTGTTTTTTAGAACACTCTGGGACATTCTGTCATTGGGCTATACTTGGGCTACATCTGGGTGATATTTGGGCTACATTTGGGCTCTTTTGTCTCTGGTGGCCCTTTTGGGAGAGTGCATGTCAGAATTTTTTAATGAAATAGAAGAGGATTTGAAAAGTCACTCAAAATGTGCCCTAATTTTTCTTTCTGCAGCACTAATAATACCTTCTATTGCATAATATACCCCCTCATTTTGTTCCTTTTTAAATTAAATGTTTTAAGAGTTACCACTTTATTCCCATCACGATGGCTCCAGGTGTGCTATACCTTTGTAATAAGTAGGGCTGTTAGCGCTCTAGTTGTTCTTTAGAAGACTCTGGGACATTCTGTCATTGGGCTATACTTGGGCTACATCTGGGTGATATTCGGGCTACATTTGGGCTCTTTTGTCTCTGGTGGCCATTTTGGGAGACTGCATGTCAGAATGTTTTAATGAAATAGAAAAGGATTTGAGAAGTCACTCAAAATGTGCCCTAATTTTTCATTCTGCAGCACTAATCATACTTTCTATGGCAAAATATACCCCCTCATGTTGTTTCTTTTTAAATTAAATGTTTTAAGAGTTACCACTTTATTCCAATCAAGATGGCTTCTGGTGTGCCATACCTTTGTAATAAGTAGGACTGCTAGCGCTCTAGTTGTTCTTTAGAACACTCTGGGACATTCTGTCATTAGGCTATACTTGGGCTACATCTGGGTGATATTTGGGCTACATTTGGGCTCTTTTGTCTCTGGTGGCCATTTTGGGAGACTGCATGTCAGAATGTTTTAATGAAATAGAAAAGGATTTGAGAAGTCCCTCAAAATGTGCCCTAATTTTTCATTCTGCAGCACTAATCATACTTTCTATGGCAAAATATACCCCCTCATGTTGTTTCTTTTTAAATTAAATGTTTTAAGAGTTACCACTTTATTCCAATCAAGATGGCTTCAGGTGTGCCATACCTTTGTAATAAGTAGGACTGCTAGCGCTCTAGTTGTTCTTTAGAACACTCTGGGACATTCTGTCATTGGGCTATACTTGGGCTACATCTGGGTGATATTTGGGCTACATTTGGGCTCTTTTGTCTCTGGTGGCCATTTTGGGAGACTGCATGTCAGAATGTTTTAATGAAATAGAAAAGGATTAGAGAAGTCACTCAAAATGTGCCCTAATTTTTCATTCTGCAGCACTAATCATACTTTCTATGGCAAAATATACCCCCTCATTTTGTTCCTTTTTAAATTAAATGTTTTAAGAGTTACCACTTTATTCCAATCAAGATGGCTTCAGGTGTGCCATACCTTTGTAATAAGTAGGACTGTTAGCGCTCTAGTTGTTCTTTAGAACACTCTAGGAGGCTGCAGTAGAACACAAAGGAATCAACTGACAGTCTCTGTCCTTGTTGGATGTACATGTTTTACTGAGAATGTCAGACTTCATTTTCTCATGACTGAGAAAGATAATGTGAATTTACAGAAAATATGCTTTCAGTTTAGCTTATAGATCCCCTTCCAAACCACTGTGGGAAAATCATGAGATATTAGTTTTCTTTCAAACAATATTCATGATATCACAGCAGAAGGTTTTTTCACATGGTAAAATCACCTTAGAACCCACCACAATTCCTAAAACGAGTATGGTACCATCAACAAATGATTTATAATGTAACTAAAGTCCTATAACCCTCTATTAACTACAATGCTTTTTAATGAGGTGCTATCATGTATATTGGTCCCAAGATGGCTGCCAACACTTCTTGGATGAAGTGCTGACAGCCAATCAGATCAGATGTGTGGTTAGGCTCCGCCCAGATATATATCTTTTTTTGAACCTAAATTACTCAAAATCCACTGGAGCACATATATTGAGACCTAGCAAAGGCACATCGGGCTAACATTCCCTACAATTTTGCCAAGTTTTGTGCAAATCCATTCAGCCGTTCGAGCTAAAAGTGAGGCCAACCGCCCTATGGAAATTAACATGGGAAAAACGCGTTTTGGGACACCCCTTTTTTCTCGGCCCCCCCTTGATGAAACCCCCCCAAATTGTCAGGGGCTGCTCAGAAACAAAATGTTCCATTTTCCTGAAAATGTCAGCCAATTCCGTCCACAAACGCCAAAGTTATTAGACATAGAATTTTCAAAAATCCCATAGAGAAAAAATCCTAACTATATATACCTACTGGCGACCGCCAGTAGGTAATATATATATATGTATATATATATATATATATATATATATATATATATATATATATATATATATATATATATATATATATATATATCTGGAAACACTCGAACCACTTCCTGAATTCTCCAGCGGCAAACAGGCGAGGAAAGAGACGCAGACCTCCGGAGCTTCAAGTGGGCAATATTTTATTTCAGTGACCCAACACAACGCGTTTCAAGCCCGTAAGCCCTTGATCACGTGTCACAAAATTGCATACACCATGGTTTCAATTTAAAGTGCAAAAAGCGCCCCTCCTACTGTTTACATCACAGACCACATGTGTAAGAACATGGAAAAAATACTGTGCATTGTAGCTTTCTTTTTTTGTGTGTAACAATGTAACTGCTTGTAAAATGAAACGGAATATCACATTTGGCATATTAAACACATTTATACAAGTAATCTAAAACTTGAATTTCATTAGTTAAAATATGCCACAGAACTTATAAAAAATAAATATAGTTATAGTTCTTTATATTTTAAAATTTTCTTTTTACAAAAAGGTAAAACAACCTTTATCTATTACCGTATTTGCAAGCAGTAATTCAGGGAAAAATAAATAACCGGTTAAATCCGTTTTATCAAAATACCCTGTACAAAAGCTGAACTGTTATCCGTTGAAATCAACCTCTAAAACAGTTTTTTTAAGTTTGTACACATACATAGTCTATAACTATGGAGAGGGTTCAAAAAAGTGCTTATAAGTGCATCCCTTACAAAATAGTAAAGTGCAAGTGCAAAGAAAATGGTGCAAATTTCTCTAAATAATCAAATTTGGATCGAAGGGTCTGATTTGCCATTGACCACAAGAATACATGTAAATAAATTCAAGGCAAATATAGGTATTCGTAAAAACATCCCAAAACCATTTGATTATAAAACCAGTGATTTACACTTCATATATATATATATATATATTACCTACTGGCGGTCGCCAGTAGGTATATATAGTTAGGATTTTTTCCCTATGGGATTTCTGAAAATTCTATGCCTAATAACTTTGGCGTTTGTGGACGGAATTGGCTGAAATTTTCAGGAAAATGGCACATTTTGTTTCTGAGCAGCTCCTGGAAATTTTGGGGGGGTTCGTCAAGGGGGCGCCGAGAAAAAAGGGGGGTCCCAAAATGCGTTTTTCCCATGTTAATTTCCATAGGGCGGTTGGACTCACTTTTAGCCCGAACGGCTGAATGGATTTCCACGAAACTTGGCAAAATTGTAGGGACTGTTAGCCCGATGTGCCTTTGCTAGGTCTCAATATATGTGCTTCAGTGGATTTTGAGAAATTAACGTTTAAATCAAGATATATATCTGTAACAGCGTTCCGGGCAGCGATCCGGTTAGCGAACTTTTCGCGTATCGGAACTTTGCGATGCGAAGCTGATTGGCCCTCCGGTGTCTGTCAACATTCTAAACAGTCCGGAGCGGCCGCCATCTTGTCTCTCGGTAGGATCGAGAGACAAGAGGAGGCCAAAACAAAGGGGGAAATTACCATAAGGGGGCATAGTAGATCCTCGTTGACCCCCTAGGTTTTATGTGGAGGTTTTAAAAGGGCCTAGGAGGGTCCAAAAAAAATAAATATATATTTTTTTTTTGCGTGGTAAGCGCCAAGTTCGCGAACCGGAAAGCGTTCTGGGCAGCGTACTATAAGGATAAAAGAATGATAGACTTTTCTAATACTGTATGTTAATTATTTGTTGTTTTTGTTCGTTTTTTTATTTATTTATTTATTTTGATTTAAAAAAAAATTATTTATTATTTTCATAGTTCATTAAAACTTCCAGCATTACATCATCTGGAATCTCGTCAAACATGGATGTTTCTGTGTCTTGTAAGCTTTCAATAAATTGTTCATCAAAAGATTCATCCATAAAATCTTCATCCACATTTTCTTCAGTTAAAATGTCTTCTGTTGTAATGTCGAAGGAAACATTGGTTTTTTCGTGCTCCCCTTCCATTTTTTTGCTGTAAATTGCATAAAAAAATAATTATATTAGAAGAGTTAGGGCACTGTTGGGTTTAAGTTCAGACATGTAGTTCTGTTTTTTTAACAGTGAAGTTAAAGTAAGTAAATTCATAATTATAGCAGAGAAGTGTAAGTCAATCAATAAATGTAACAGAGGAGCTTATCTGTATCTATAACTATAGCAGGGGGACAGTAAATAATTATCAATAAACGTTTTTACAAATTAATTTAAAGTGCCACTTACAAATTATGAATTTACTTTACAGGGAGGTGAAAAGGCTCTTGAAATGTAGTTCAGGAAGTAGCAGTGAACATGGCTGTGTTTCCTTCTCTTCCTTTATATATATTCAGGTATATAACCAATCAAATGTCAGGTAATAAAAATTGTAAATGAAAGTAAAGTTTTCATTGGTTGTCAATTCCAATATTTTAGATGTGTTTTGTGAAGTAATTTACCTCAGGGTATTTAGATAGGTCTACAGGCTAAATGGCTAAATGAAATTTCAATCAAATTTGTGAGAATGAAAGGGATTGTTATGTAGTATGAGCTAATCTATATTTGGTGAGAGTGTCTCTAGTCGTTTTTCTGTAAATTACTTTCCCACCTTTTTTTAGGACCGCTTTCTGGAAAGCGGCCCGGTTAGCGAACCTTAAGCGTCACGGGAGTCCACCATTTTGTGTTTCGGTCGCTTTAAGATACAAGATGGAGGGCAAATAATGTTCAGAATGGGTAGAAGGGGGCACGGTAGACTTATCTTGACCCCCTAGGTTTTCTGAGGGTGGCTGAGAAGGCTTATATGTGCGGAAAAAAAACATTTTTTTAAAAAATTCCGCGAGGTTAGCTTTCGGTTAGCGAACCGGGTAGCGCCTCGGGGAGCGTATTTTGTGGAAAATTAGTGAAAAAAGTTAGAAAAAAAATATTAATTGTGAGTGATTAGATGAAGGGTAGCTCTGAGAAGAGCTTTTGGGTTTATGGTACATTTAGGTACTTATAAGTAGGTACCAATGCACAGTCTTAAATTCAGAATGAAAATTCTGTTGCCCTCATCTGAGAAGTGAACTCCATCTCCTCTGTAGATATCTTGCATGTAGTAACGCAAGTTATTGTTGTACAGGGAGCCCATTCCATGGTCTCTCATGAAAGCTGAAACAGATTTGTTTACATGCTTCCTCGACTTCTCAATTTGTGGACAAAATTGGTTGGACCACCTCCATTTCTGTCTTTGGCATATATTGGAATATACCAAGGCAGTTTGAGGAAAAAGTGCCATTAATTGCTCAAAGGTGTCCTTTAAAAGCATTTCCAGACCTACCCCTGTCAAAGTGCCCAAATCATTACCTCCACAGTGCACTATTAACAGGTCAGGTTTTGGCAAATGCATAAAGGTTTTCACCAATGGTATTAATTGGTGACATTTTAATCCTCTTTGGCCCAACCACTTAATTTCCACATCTTGTAAATTGAGGTTGTGTAAATTTCTGTTCTCAGCATACCTTTGAGCCCAGTGGATGTAACTATGTCCAACAATCCAGACGTTAAACATGGTGGGAGAAGGTTGTGCTGCAGTCAGATGAAGTGTGGTAATGAAAGGGCAGTTGAAACAGTAGGAGTTTGTAAAGAAAAAAAACTGTGGATTTCCAATGCTAATGATTCATTAGCAGTGATTGGTGTATTTCCATTTCTGAAAACAGACAGTTAGGGTGCATGGATGTGTTCTTTGAAAGATGTAATTTGAATGGTCAAGGAAGAAACTTTTAATGAAAGATTGCACTGGATACGCAGGTGCACTGAGAGTTCAGAGTTCAATTGAAACATTGTTGTGTGAATTTGCAAACATGAGAGGTCTTCCAGGAGGTCGTTGCCATGGAAAAAAGGCAGAGAGGGCAGAGGGGGGAAGGGTTTAGATTTGAAAAAAGTGAGGGAAGAGTTATGATTGGCTAATATGAGAGATATGTGAAATGAATATCTGTATTTCTGTGCTTTCAATAGCTGCAGACTCTGGAGTGCATCCTTTTTCTTCTGCTGAAGACAATTTGGTGTATTTCTGAGACTGTTTTCAAAACTCAAAAAGTATTTGCTAAGGTGAGTAAAGATTTATTTATTTTAGATAGAGAATAGTATGAATTAAGGAGAAAATGATGAAGAAAGCTGTGTTTTTAAACTGTGGCTTTGTCTGTAGTGATATAGAAATAGATTTTGTTACTTTGAGAAATTGTAATTGCATATTCGGTGTAGCATTCTGGAATGCAGTTATACAAGTTATTGTTGTATATGAAGCCCATTCCATGGTCTCTTATGTAAGCTGAAACAGATATGTTGTTTATAAAAATAATTTTTGAAATCAATTACATTTCTGCATATGTACTGCTAGAGCTTCATAGGTTGTTTTGGGTCATATTTATAAGGCATTTGAGTGTCTTTGATGTTATTTTTCCTTTTTAAATGGAAAGCATTCCTCATGGGGCAAGTGTCTTGTAAATACGCTCCCACCTGCGCTTGGCAAATTTAGATTTTGATTATGGGAGTTACATAGCCATGTTAATAATGTCGAAAAAATGGTGCTAGGGCATTCCAGAAAACGCTTTCATGTGTCTCAAGGACATTTTCAGTCATTTCCTCTTGAATGCAGGTATACAATTGATTTATATGCTGTGTTTAAAAACGATTCTTTTCTATGATGTTATTTTTTCCTTTTTAAATGGAAAGCGTTCCTCATGGGGCCCTGAGCAGTTCTTAGCCATGTTATTTAATGGGAAGTGGATAACATGGCTAAGAGCATTTGCTGGAAAATGCATGAATATCGCTGACTTTTCAGCGATATTCATGCATTGCGGCCGTTTTTTTTCGCATTTGCGAGCAGTTTTTAGCCATGTTATCCAATGGGAGGTGGATAACATGGCTAAGAGCATTTGCTGGATAATGCATGAATATCGCTGACTTTTCAGCGATATTCATGCATTGCGGCCGTTTTTTATCGCATTTGCGATAAACCTTGCTAAGGAGAAAATGATGAAGAAAGCTGTGTTTTTAAACTGTGGCTTTGTCTGTAGTGATATAGAAATAGATTTTGTTACTTTGAGAAATTGTAATTGCATATTCGGTGTAGCATTCTGGCATGCAGTAACACAAGTTATTGTTGTATATGAAGCCCATTCCATGGTCTCTTATGTAAGCTGAAACAGATATGTTGTTTTTAAAAACCATTTTTGAAATCAATTACATTTCTGGATATGTACTGCTAGAGCTTCATAGGTTGTTTTGGGTCATATTTATAAGGCATTTGAGTGTATTTGATGTTATTTTTTCCTTTTTAAATGGAAAGCATTCCTCATGGGGCAAGTGTCTTGTAAATACGCTCCCACCTGCGCTTGGCAAATTTAGATTTTGATTATGGGAGTTACATAGCCATGTTAATAATGTCCAAAAAATGGTGCTAGGGCATTCCAGAAAACGCTTTCATGTGTCTCAAGGACATTTTCAGTCATTTCCTCTTGAATGCAGGTATAAAATTGATTTATATGTTGTGTTTAAAAACGATTCTTTTCTATGATGTTATTTTTTCCTTTTTAAATGGAAAGCGTTCCTCATGGGGCCATGAGCAGTTCTTAGCCATGTTATCCAAAGGGAGGTGGATAACATGGCTAAGAGCATATGCTGGATAATGCATGAATATCGCTGACTTTTCAGCGATATTGATGCATTGCGGCCGCTTCTTATCGCATTTGCGAGCAGTTCTTAGCCATGTTATCCAATGAGAGGTGGATAACATGGCTAAGAGCATTTGCTGGATAATGCATGAATATTGCTGACTTTTCAGCGATATTCATGCATTGCGGCCGTTTTTTATCGCATTTGCGATAAACCTTGCTAATAGCAAGGTTTATCTGCGATAAAAATCGCCGATGTGCGTCGATAATTTTTGTCTCTAAACAAGTTATCGCTAGTTGTTGGTAATATGCCCCCAGGTTTTTGTTTGCAGGAATCGGGAGGCGGGAGAGTAGCACTGAAATCAGTAGTCTGACGCCTGAATCGGGAGGGTTGGCATGTCTGGATTCTCTACAGCTGGGGCTAGGTGATAGCCTGGGACCGGCCTGGCATCTAAAATGGCTGCCGTGCACGACAAAATTGTGGCATTGTAAAAAAGACAAGATGGCGCAGACAATGTTTATCAATAAGGATTCATTTATAACGAAATATTTTATCGCACTGACAAATTGGTGGTCAACACTTCCTGATTTCCTTCGAATCGAACGTTAACAGACGTCACGCAGTAAAAAAAAAAAAACGCTCACGCACAGCCGCTGGAACACATGTATCAACATATATGAGCCTTCTCAGCCACCCTCAGAAAATATAAGGGATTAGGATACGTCTCCCGCACCCCCTTATACTTAGTAATTTAATTAAAACGAAGCACAAAATGGTCTCCCGCACCCCCTTATACCTAGTAATTTAATTAAAACGAAGCACAAAATGGCGAATTCCCGTTTCGCCAGCAGTTTGCGGCCCAGTTCGGTGTTCGGAAAGCGCTTCTACCGTGAAAAATATATTTTTTTTATTTTCCCCACGGGACCCTTTAAAAACCCCAACAACATTCCTAGGGGGTCAAGAGGGGTATACCTTGCCCCCTTTCATTAAATTCCCCCTTCGTTTTTCACCTCTTCTTCTCTCTCGATCCTACCGAGAGATAAGATGGCGGCCGCTCCGGTCTGTTTAGAATGTTGACAGACACCGGGGAGGCAATCAGCTTCGCATCGCAAAGTTCCGTTTCGCAGGTGGGAGCGTATTTACAAGAAACTTGCACCATGAAGAACGCTTTCCATTTAAAAAGGAAAAATAACATTATAGACACTCATATGCCTTATAAATATGACCCAAAGCAACCTATGAAGCTCTAGCAGTACATATCCAGAAATGTAATTGATTTCAAAAAATCGTTTTTAAACACAGCATATAAATCAATTGTATACCTGCATTCAAGAGGAAATGACTGAAAATGTCCTTGTGATTCAGTGCTGGTGCAAAAGATTTTCTATGTTAAATAATAAGTAGGGCGTTAAGTTTTTGATGACTGTTATTCATTTACTGTTTGGTAATAGTGGTTAATAACATTTTTTATTATATTTTTCCACAGATTCAACTGCAGATCTTTTTTAAATTTGAAAAATGCCAACGAAAAATCGTATTAGAAAGGCTAGAAAACGTCAAAGACAGCAGGATGATGTTTTATTGCAGCAGTCCTCTTCCCCAAATACTTATCAAAACACCAAGAAAGCTCCGGGTAAGAGCACAAAATCATTCTTAAAAAATATTTTTAGTAAAAAAAGTATTTTTCGCAAAAATGTTTCAGTTCAGAAAAAGAAGAGTAATTTAAATGGAAAGGAAAGACCCATCAAAAATGTTACTGGTAGAGGAAGAGATAACTCTGTGCATGATAGTAGAAGGAAACAACAGTTTAGGGACATTCGAAAACGAATGTTCCGTAACAGGATAATAGTTAATTTATTAAGAAATATTAAAAAAGGCCAACAGAAAGCGGCATTTTATAAGAAGAAGAAAAATGTAGAGAAAATTATTGATCATGCTTTTGAAATTAAGCGAAAGTTGTTTAATTTGGTAATCAATAGAATTAGGAAACTAAGCAAGGTAATTTCTGATTTCAAAACAAACAGTAGATGGAAGAGAGTAGTAAATCGTAGTAACTTTTGTGAAGTTTTTTCCGGAGAATGGATGCATAGTTCAAGTTCTGAGGCATTTTTTAATGAGGAGAGTTATTTTCAGGATAATGATTTGATGTTTGCAGTTGACACCAGTGGTCGAGCTTATGAAGTGAAGGATGGTTGTCCAGTTGAAAAAAAAAACTTGTGACAACAGAGACAGAAGAGGTGCTAAGTGATGAGGTTTTAGGAAGACGTCCTAAGGGTCCTGTGTACATTTGGAAGGGTAGTTCTATTTGCAGTGTGCGACAGGTTTCCATCAATTTGCTTTGTGATTTTATACGGACATTTAATAGGAAAAGTTTGAAGCAGAAAATGAAGTTGTTGCAAGATTTAGATCCTTGCAGAGTGAGACAAATGACAGGTTTGCGTGGTCATTCACTGGCTTGTCTTTCCAGGAGAGTATGCCAGAGTGTTTTTCATCATTTCAGGATGGTAGCAGTGCATCATAATAAAGTGAGAAAATTAGTGAGAATGTTGTATTATGCTAAGAGTCCAGCAATTATGCTTAAACAATTATGTTTTGCTCTTTTGCATGGTTCTGAAATAGATGTGAAGAATATTTGTGAAGAAATTGAGTTTTGTTACTTTAGTAGTAAAGATGAGAATGTTCAAATTGACCCTGAAGTAGAGGGTAATGTTGAAGATAATGTACAGGTTTCCAGTACAGATAATTTTCAGAAGGGAATTGCCACGTTTCAGATGAAATCAAGTGAGAGGCCTAATTTCACTTGTGTATGTTGTCGACGCACTTATTATAAGAATCAGACTAAGGTAGTGGATTTATATGCAAAAAGTGAAAGGGAAAATAATAGTGAATGGAAGGATTTTGCCACATACTTGATGGTAGAAAATTATTTTGATTTAGGATCGGATCAACGTGTGTGTACTTATTGTTGTAATAAATTAAACCAAAACCAGATGCCTGCTAGGGCAGTTCATAATAATCTGGAATTGGTTGAGATTCCTTCTGAATTGAAGGATTTAAATACTTATGAATCTATTTTGATTCAAAGTATCCATCCCTTTCAGGCTATTGTAAGAATGGAGCCAAAGACAGGGAAGTTGCCTCCAGCAGATTTACAGAGAGGATTAAAGGGAAGAGTTGTTTATTTGCCTCTAGATTTGAACAAAAACATTAACACAATTGGAATAGAAAAAGTGGAAGAGGAACCTCTGGTTATCTTGGTTAATGGGGTTCCGACAAAGAATAAGAAAATATGGCAAGATTTAGTGGATGTTAGGAAAGTCAAAAAGGCAACAGTGTATTTGAAGAAAAATAATAAGTACTATAAGAATGTATATGTTGCAGAAGAGGAAGTAAGTGATGAAGAGGATAGCGATTTGTGTGCTGGCCAAATTGAGAAAGTAGAGGCCTCTAAAAGTGAAGAAATATATGAACATTATAGTGTTCATCCTTTGCATTCCAAGGAAGTCATGGGGAATGCTATTGAGTTGTTTCAAATGAAACAAGTCAAAGGGAGTCCCATTAGTGTTTGGGAGGAAAGTTTGGAAGCTCGGTGTTTCCCACAGCTATTTCCCACAGGTCGAGGAGGAAGATATGATGAGCGACCTCATCAAATTCCTGCGTCTGAATACCGGACTTTACGATTGTATGCAGAAGATCCTAGGTTTCGTCAATGCATTCCCTATTTGTTTCATCTCCTGTTTGAAAGCGATCTCTCTGGACTGTCATATGCAGTGAACCACATCTTAAAAAGTGGTATACAGATGCGAAATATCTCGGCAAGGGACTTTATGCATAAAGTCAATGTCCAAGACAGTATTTTGGATTCTCACTTAATTAATCTCATGGCGTGTCAGCGTGGTACTAATGAGTACTGGTACCGTCGTCATGGTGATTTAAAATGTATGCTGAGGAACTTAGGAACTCCGACATGGTTCCTCACTCTGAGCTGTGCCGAGTATGGCTGGGAAGACTTACTTGAATTTCTACGAGAGGCAAATGGAAATATTGAAAACATTGAATTCAAGACACCTGGAGAACTGTGTTCTTTGGATCCTGTGAATGTATGCAGGTACTTCAATCATAGATTTGAAGCTATGATGTCTTTCATCACAAATAAGAAGAATCCACCTCTTGGAGAGGTGTTGGATTTCTTCTGGAGAAAGGAGTACCAAGCAAGAGGTGCTCCTCATATACATATGTTGTTGTGGATCAAGGATGCACCTAAATTTGGAACAGATCCGGATGACTTAGTGATGAATTTCATAGAACAGTATTCTACGTGTGCTGTTCCAAACGCAACGGAGAAGAAAAGCCTAAGAGAACAAGTTCTACGTTTCCAAAGCCATCGTTGTGGAAAGTACTGTCGTCGTAAATTCAGAAACAAGGACAAGTTCTACACCAAATGTTGTTTCAACTTTCCACGACCGGTGATTTCTAAAGGAAAAGTGAACAGTTTGATGTCTTCACTGCGACATAATGTGACGAGGAAATCACCCAAAAATACATACAATTTGAAAAGGAACGAAGAGTCCAAGTACATCAACGACTACAACCCAGTGATTTTGTCCATGTGGAATGCTAACATGGATATACAGTTTGTGGGTGACAACTGTATGGCTGTGGCTCGGTATGTGACATCTTACATCACCAAAAAAGAAAAGACAGAACTGAAGGATATGTGGGAGGACATTTCCCATGAAAAGAGCCTCAGCAAGAAGTTGTACAGTTTCAGTCTGAAGATGTTGTCGCATCGAGAAATCGGAGCTTACGAATGTTCAGATCGATTGTCTTCAGCAAGTCTCTATGCCAAATCCAGGAGTATTGTTTGGGCGAGTCTTGGTCTTGCTGCAACGCGAAATCGGGTTCTAAAACCTGTCCGGGAAATTGAATATTTGGCAGAAAAGGAACCAAACAGTACCGACATTTTGAAGACCAACATGTTGGATACATATTATCCAAATCGAAGCAGTCACCTTGAGAATGTTTGTCTATATGAGGTTTTACAAAATTATATATTCAAGAGGAACATCAAAGAAGATATTGAGAAAGGAGTGTATGCTGTAATTGGAAGTGAGGGATGCCTGGTCAAGCAAAGAAAATGCCAATTAGTAAACCATCGAAAATTGAGTGGCGAATCTTCAGAAAAAAAGGAGTTTTTCTATTTAGCACTTTTGCAACTTTTCAAGCCTTGGCGTGCAGAAGAGGAACTGCTTGGAGATTTCCTCTGTTACGAAGACTCTTTCACTGCTGCTAAGGATAGCATAGAATGTCCTGCTCTTCCCAAATATCAAGAAATGCTAACTTTGGAAATTGAGCAGGAAGCAACGATTGAAGCCGAGATTGCCAGAGACAGTTCTCAGGACAGTCAGAGTTCTGTTTCATTGAGTCAAGATCCACTTGGAGGACCTATTATCGAAAATGAAGCTGCCACTGCTATGAATGAAGTGGAAAGAGCCATGGCACATGCTCAGGAGGATTCAGTTAACTTAGAAGACTTGGAAAAACAACTCAACGTTGAGCAGAGAAAAATATATGATGAAGTTACCAAGCAAATTGAGCATGGATTAAGTCATGAGAAGAAAGAGTGCTCATGTACATCGTTGAAGCCTGTCCTACTGTATGTGAGTGGAGAAGCGGGAACTGGAAAAAGTTTCCTCATTAAAGCAATTTCATGCTATCTGCAGGAAAGGACTGAGTCATCGCTGTCTTGTGTTGTCACCGCTCCTACTGGACTTGCAGCACATAACATTAAAGGTATTACTTTGCATCGTCTACTGATGCTGCCGGTGGAGCATGACAACAAATTACAATATCACAAGTTATCTGGGGATGCTTGCTGTGAGGAAAATGAAACTACTTATCATTGACGAAGTAAGCATGGTTTCCAATGTCATGCTTGCCTTTGTGCATTTGAGAATGCAAGAAGTACTTAAAACTGAATATGATGTGTTATTTGGTGGCAAACACATCATTGTTTTCGGAGATCTTCTGCAGCTGACACCAGTAAAAGGAGAACCTGTGTTCAAAATACTCATGCATGAAGATACCAGGAAGTGCCTAGGGAGCATTGGCAACGTCAATATATGGTTAAACTTCAATTATGCTGAACTGCATGAAAATATGCGTCAGGCAAAAGATGAAGATTACAAGAATATTCTACAAGATATTAGAATTGGAAAAGTGACCGAGCATGGAAAAGAAGCTTTAAATGCACGATTACTTTCAAATTTATATCCCGAACAAGAGATTGTGGCTGAGAATATTTTTCAGAAAATTACTGAGAAGAAATCCGGAATATGTTTGATGCCAACTCTTGCAGAGTGTGCCATCTTCAACAACAAAATGTTGAATTTAGAAAAGCAAGAGATTGTGAAACTTGAAGCTATTGACAAAATAGAGCACATGGGATCAACAATTATTTTGTCAGAAAATTTGAAATCAAAATTGGATTCATTAGAGAAGACTATATCTAAAACAGCGGGTTTTGAAAAGACTTTGAATGTGTGTTTAAATTGCCGAATCATTTTGAGAAGAAATTTACATGTTGAAAGAGGTCTGGTAAATGGATCAATGGGTAATGTTGTTGATTTTGAGAAGTACAGAAATAGAGATGGAATAGAATTTTTAAAAATTAAATTTGATGGCATTGAGGAAGTACAGCTAATTGGTCGTTGTTCTGCTAGGTTTTTGCTTGTTAAAGACTTATATGTTCGCCGTAAACAGTTTCCTGTTTGCTTGGCATATGCGGTAACAATTCATAAATTGCAAGGTTTAAGTGTAGACAGTGCATTGGTGAATATTGGCAGTTCTGTGTTCAAGGAGGGTATGGCATATGTGGCATTGTCACGAGTTAGAACTTTATCAGGATTGTACTTGATTGACTGTGATGTCACAAACATTTGTGCGGATCTAGATTGTGTTAAGGAATACAATAGGTTAAGAAGAGAGTATGCGCCACATTTGCCTCAATATCCTTTGTTTGAGAAACGTGTGGTAGGCCGGAAACGTAGAAATATCAGTAATAGTAGGGAGGTTGTTGCAAAAAGACTAAAAGTCAATGAACCGAAAATTGTTAGCAGAAAGAAAGTGGATTCTGTTGAAGATGTTGTCGGTTTTCAATTTGAAAACAGTTCTGGTGTCAACTGCTATGCAAATGTAGTGGTTAATGTTCTCTTTTCACTAGAGAGTTTAAAAGAACAGATTCTGTTGAATTCAGAACAAATTTTATGCTGTTTGTTGAATTCTGTTTTCGAGAAATGTAGCACTGATCGAACAAAAGTAGAAAGTGTGTCTGAAGTTCGTTATCTGTTAGATGAATGTTCAGGTCAAACAGACTTCTCTGAAAATAATCAGCAAGATTGTCAGGAGTTTTTAATGTATATGCTTGATGTATTGCAAGATGAGGGTGTAGATGTAGATCACCTGTTTGGGCTTTCTTATCAATGGCAGCATGACTGCGAGAATTGTAGGGTATCAAGTACTACTAGTGTAGACTCAGAAAGACTTTGCCAGACAGTAAATCAGTCTCCTTTAATAAGCTAGTAAATGCAGCGGATCACAAGATGGAGTGTAGCCAATGTAAATCTGAAATGATGTCAACATTATTTATACGTAGATATGGACAGTATGTCATTTTAATGATTCAACGATGTAGGCCTGATGGATCAAAATTGTCAACTTTAATAAAAAAAATTGTGGCTTCTCAGCTTTCAATATCAGGAAGGACTTTTGTAACTGTAGCAATTATCTATCACGATGGTCCTTCAACAACATCAGGACATTATACAGCTTATTTAAAGTCTCGAAACGGCTGGTCATTCTGCAATGATTCCGTTGTAACTTTCAAAAAAAAATTGCCGTTTGACCTTAAAAATTCTTACCTGGTGTTTTTAAAACCAAAATTTTAATGAAAGAATCTCGGGATTTCCTGTGAAGAATTGCAAAAGGTTCATGAAGTAGAGGGAATGTAAGTCTGCAATGCTGTCTAGATTATTGGTCCAAAACTTTTAATTATAATGTCAATTTAAAAATCCAACTATATAAACCTGATGCAAGTAAGTCTGCTTCATAGTAAGCAGTATCAGTGTCATAGGAAAAGGAGAACATGAGTGACAAAGAAGGGTAAGATATTAGTAGTCCAGGATTGTGAAAATAATCTTAAATGTATTCTTTTTGAAAGTTGCGAAAATAGAAAATGTCGGGATTTGATTGGAAGAATTACAAGAGTTGCGAATCGCGGCAACATGATTTGGCCTAGTGGAAACATGTGATAGAATGAGAGAAGTCTTTTCTTCTATGTAACATATTTTTCGTATCGATGGAGGTTTTCTTTCAGAAAGTGGCGGGCTGAAAATATTTATAGCACAACAGAGTGGATGCTGTTCATAGGAGATCCTTCGACGTCATTGAAAGTAAGTTAATTTTAAGGAGTTTTGAAATCAGATTTCTTAGGTTGTATGGGTTTTTAAACACAGTCATTTTGATTGTGTTTTTTTTTCCCCGCTGTTACATGATGAATACCTTCAAGTCACTGATTTAAGTGAAATTTGATACATTCTGAGAACAGCAAAAATAAACCATATAACATGTATAATTAATGTTCTTCTGTTTGTACTTATGATATACATTTAGAAATGTGAGGTAGATATGGAGAAACTGAGTCTTCTGTAAGTGTCAATTTTAATGCTTACAGTGCTGTACTTCTGGGTACTGTTTTTTTTAAAAAAAGGAATAGGCCTCACCTCAAAGAAAGCTCTTCAAAGCACACATCTTATTTGCATCCTGAAACTATCATTTAAAATATTAGACACAATTTTATGATGGCTTTACATCTTTTTTGCGCTGCTATTGCATCACTATTGTGAGACATCAGCAGTGCAAAAGAAGTACCATGTTCCAAAATAGGTCTCAGTTCATCAGCATGAAGATACTGTTTGTTTAAAATATATATCTTTAGGATTGTGTAGGGGACGTAGAGAAGCAGAGGCTTCTGTAAATGTCAAAGTTGTTGAAAAAGTGTTTCTTCTTGAACCTTTTCCCTTTTCTTTTCTAATTTTTAAATACATGTTGTAATATTTTTGGAAATGTTTGTTCTCTCTTTTACAGATTGAAAGTATGAAAAAATATTTAAAAAAGGTAACAAGAATTATAAGGTAAATGTTTTCTACTCTTTTTACCCGCAATGCACTGCTGATGATGTCACTGTCCATGTCATGAATGATGTAATAAGAGGACATGATTTACTTCATTGGTAGGCCTTCACATGCTTTATCTGCTCTGTATTCTTCAACAAGTGTAAAATTGATCTGTAACCCTGAGTAGGTCTCACCTTAAACAAACCTCAGGAGACATCACATCTTATCGTCATCCTGAATTAATAAATAGATCTATTAAACACTATCTCTGGTTTACTCCCTATAGCTGTCTTTCTTTTTACATTACTCTCTGTTTACTTCCCTTATACTAACTCTTCTTTTTTTAAAAAAAATATTTTTTTGGTTCGCTTAAAGTTCGCGAACCGGGCAGCGAACTGGAAAGCGAACCAAAAGAAATAGAGCTTGCCAGAGTGCTAAACATTCTAGCAATTTTATTTGAAAGGGGAGGTAGTTCTGAAAAGAACTTTTTTTTATGTTTTTGTTGTTTTATTTATTTATTTATTTTTTCTGAATTTTTTTTGTTTTTTTTGTATTTTTAGAACAGTTGTGTGTTTTTTTGTGTTTTTCATGGAGGGGAAACAACAAAAAAACAGGCATTGAAAAGGGCTCAACAGGAGCAAAGAAAAAATTACTGCTTGGGTGGGTTAGGGCAGTTATGGTTATCAAACACCAAGTTGATTAAGTTTACGCTCATGTTGCCACATGAGAGCATAGCACCACAATGTATGCACGTAAACTTCATGTGCTTGAAGTTTGGCTGTATGTTTGGCACAGTTTCCTGTGCCTCTCTTGCAGTCAAAGATATATTTGAAGTTGATTTGGCCACAGGAGTTGTCGGGGGATTATCTTGCAGGTCCCTTAACTCTGCCCGGCTGTAATTTAATGGATGCCACCTGACCATATGGCGATGCATAGTATAGTTGCCCATACTATACTTTTTCTCTGTGCCTCGAGATAATCTTTTTTTGCAAATTAGGCAGGTGGCATATTTGGCATTAACCTTCTTCTCCCTTCGAGGAATTGAGAAAAACTGCCATATAAAACTTGTTTTCCTTCGGGAAACACGGGGCAACTCCTGAATAAATTCAGGTTCATCAGTGTCCTCTTCTTCTAAGTCGTCCTCTTCCTCCTCTCTGTTGAAGATGAATTGTGATGGTGGTCCTCTCTTGTCATGAGGAGGTTGAGGTGGTGGTGGGGGTCCACCAGCTGAAGCAAAGATAGAAGCCATTGCAATCAAAATGGAAAATGGTCTTTCTCTCACCAAGATGAAAGTCAGAGTGAGGAAAGAAAAAGGGGTTTACATGATTTGGGAAAAGCAAAAGTTCTGAACCAATGAAAAGTGTTATTTTTAGGTCACATGACCTAGTCATACATCATTTGGAAACCAAAAGTGAAATGAACCAATGAAAAGTTGATAAACAAGTCACATGACTTGTTCCGCTTACGTTATGCGGTGCGCGCCGCGTCCCGCATCGTTTCCGGTTCGCGGTCCGGAGCACTTTCGGGAGCGCTAAAGCGGCGCGTCATAAGATGCATTACGCGACAATGATACGTCGCGCTTCCGCGACGCGTCACAGTTCCGCTAACGTAACGTTTACCGGTTCGCGTACTAGATCGCGGCATCAAGATGAGCTAATGGAAAGCTTCCCGGTTCGCTTACCGGAAGCGAAGAAAAAAAATATTTCAATAAAAATTATCAATAAACATCTAAAATATATTTTGGGTTTTAAAGAAGAATACATTTTACAGCTACAGATGTTAGCTTTTAAAAAACCAATGAAATTCACAGAAAAAACCATAGGTTATAGTCCATATATAGTTAGGAATTTGCATTTACAAAACCTTGAAAATTCAATGAAAAAACCATTGGTTATAGAACATATATAGTTAGGAATTTGCATTTACAAAACCTTATTTTACTCGCATAAAACCATTGAAATTCCATATATAGTTAGATGCGCTAACTATATATCGCGCACCCGCAATCCACTGCTGATGATGTCACATATTACATCATTCATGACATGGTCAGTGACATCACTGATGACATCACTGATGACAACTCAAATGACATCACTGACAACATCACAGATGACATCATTCATGTGTTAATACGATGAACCTCTACAGACTCTGCTATAACCTTAGATACACTCAGTGAAAACAGACACTCACAGATTGTCACTCATCCATGGAGTTACTCATACACCTAGACAGTCATGCAAAGAATCAATCACACCTCCATTTCCTCAACTATACAGTTATACACACCTTACGTATTGAAACATATTCTAACACATATTTATTCTCTTATACAATCACTGATACAAGTTTTCAATGATCCATGCAGCCACTCACACATTCACTGGCTCTTAAACACAGTAATTTATATATGTCAACTCTCGCATGTACTGTGTTTTACATATGTACTTACATTGACATGTAGCATTGAGATATCCAATCACTCACCAATACACTCATGCACACAGTCAACCACCCATACAGCTGTTTCCACATGCAGTTTTGAACCCATAAATCTAGTGAATCAGCTGTTCACACATCTATGCACAGAGTCACACACCTCCCAGCCACTCACACACATACTCAGTCTCCCATACAAATACTTGGGCAACCAATCAATAACCCATATAGTTACTCATATAGCTACTGATCAACACATGCAGCAGTTTACAGAACAACAGATATAATGATGCACAAATTAATACAGTTTAATCACTAACCCATGCACTCAGTGAGACACATTTAATCACTCCCTCATACAATCAGTCATGCACCTACTAAATCCTTCATCCAGACATTTATACATCCACTCATTCTTCAATATGTAAGACATATTTTAACTTTACAGAAACATACAGTCACTGGGTGTTGTCATCGGTGATGTCATTTGAGTTGTCATCAGTGATGTCATCAGTGATGTCACTGACCATGTCATGAATGATGTAATATGTGACATCATCAGCAGTGGATTGCGGGTGCGCGATATATAGTTAGCGCATCTAACTATATATGGAATTTCAATGGTTTTATGCGAGTAAAATAAGGTTTTGTAAATGCAAATTCCTAACTATATATGTTCTATAACCAATGGTTTTTTCATTGAATTTTCAAGGTTTTGTAATTGCAAATTCCTAACTATATATGGACTATAACCTATGGTTTTTTCTGTGAATATATATATATATATATATATATATATATATATTACCTACTGGCTATCGCCAGTAGGTATATATAGTTAGGATTAATTCCCTATGGGATTTCTGAAAATTCTATGTCTAATAACTTTGGCGTTTGTGGACGGAATCGGCTGAAATTTTCAGGAAAATGGCACATTTTGTTTCTGAGCAGCCCCTGAAAATTTGGTGGGGTTTCGTCAAGGGGGGGCTGAGAAAAAAGGGGGGTCCCAAAACGCGTTTTTTACATTGAGTTTTCCATAGGGCGGTTGGCCTCACTTTTAGCTCGAACGGCTGAATGGATTTGCACGAAACTTGGCAAAATTGTAGGGACTGGTAGCCCGATGTGCCTTTGCTAGGTCTCAATATATGTGCTTCAGTGGATTTTGAGAAATTAACATTTAAATCAAGATATATATCTGTAACAGCGCTCCGGGCAGCGATCCGGTCCGCTTACTTTTCGCGTTTCGGAACTTTGCGCGCAGAAAGCTGATTGGCTCTCCGGTGTCTGTCAACATTCTAAACAGTCCGGAGCGGCCGCCATCTTGTCTCTCGGTAGGATCGAGAGAGAAGAGGTGAAAAACGAAGGGGGAATTTATTGAAAGGGTGCAAGGTATACCCCTCTTGACCCCCTAGGATTGTTGTTGGGGTTATTAAAGGGTCCCGTGGGGAAAATAAAAAAAAAATTATTTTTCACGGTAGAAGCGTTTCCCGGGCCGCGAACTGGGCCGCAAACTGGTAGCGAAACGGGAATTCGCCATTTTGTGCTTCGTTTTAATTGTTTAGAGACAAAAATTATCGCCGCACATCGGCCACAATGCATGAATATCGTTGAAAAGTCAGCGATATTCATGCATTATCCAGCAAATGCTCTTAGCCATGTTATCCACCTTCCATTGGATAACAGAAAGCTGATTGGCTCTCCGGTGTCTGTCAACATTCTAACCAGTCCGGAGCGGCCGCCATCTTATCTCTCGGTAGGATCGAGAGAGAAGAAGAGGTGAAAAACGAAGGGGGAATTTATTGAAAGGGGGCAAGGTATACCCCTCTTGACCCCCTAGGAATGTTCTTGGGGTTATTAAAGGGTCCCGTGGGGAAAATAAAAAAAAAATGATTTTTCACGGTAGAAGCGCTTCACGGGCCGCGAACTGGGCCGCAAACTGGTAGCGAAACGGGAATTCGCCATTTTGTGCTTCGTTTTAATTGTTTAGAGACAAAAATTATCGCCGCACATCGGCCACAATGCATGAATATCGTTGAAAAGTCAGCGATATTCATGCATTATCCAGCAAATGCTCTTAGCCATGTTATCCACCTTCCATTGGATAACAGAAAGCTGATTGGCTCTCCGGTGTCTGTCAACATTCTAAACAGTCCGGAGCGGCCGCCATCTTATCTCTCGGTAGGATCGAGAGAGAAGAAGAGGTGAAAAACGAAGGGGGAATTTATTGAAAGGGGGCAAGGTATACCCCTCTTGACCCCCTAGGAATGTTGTTGGGGTTATTAAAGGGTCCCGTGGGGAAAATAAAAAAAAAATGATTTTTCACGGTAGAAGCGCTTCACGGGCCGCGAACTGGGCCGCAAACTGGTAGCGAAATGGGAATTCGCCATTTTGTGCTTCGTTTTAATTGTTTAGAGACAAAAATTATCGCCGCACATCGGCCACAATGCATGAATATCGTTGAAAAGTCAGCGATATTCATGCATTATCCAGCAAATGCTCTTAGCCATGTTATCCACCTTCCATTGGATAACATGGCTAAAAACTGCTCTGTGCGTGAGCTTTTTTTTTTTTTTTTTTTGCTGCGTGACGTTTGTTAACGTTCGATTCGATGGAAATCAGGAAGTGTTGAACACCATTTTGTCACTGCGAGTAAATATTTTGTTATAAATGAATTCTTATTGATAAACATTGTCTGCGCCATCTTGCGTTTTTGTCCAATGCCACAATTTTGTCGTGCACGGCAGCCATTTTAGATGCCTTGACCAGGGCCACTCTCTGCACGCCGCCGATTCTCAGCATGGCTCCCCATCCTCGCACGCATCTCCCCCACGCAATGGTCACCCCCGCTCTCTCTCTCATGCATGGGCCATATACTTCCCCCATCTGCGCTGCTCTTCTCTGAGAATCACACCCTGTGCCCGCTCGACACCTCCCTTTCACCCTATTCACTACCGCACCCTCTGACACTCCTCTTCCTCTGTGTCCGATTGTCCAGGCCGGACCTAGGCTATCACCTAGCCCTGCGGATGTAGTTTATGGCCCCAGCTGTAGAGTATCCAGACATGTCAACCCTCCCGATTCAGGTGTGAGACTACTGATTTCAGTGCTAGTCTTTCGCTTCCCGATTCCTGCAAGGAAAAACCCGGGGGCATATTTCCAACAACTAGCGGTAATTTTTGTCTCTAACTTGTTTAGAGACAATAATTATCGCCGCACTTCGGCGAATTTTATCGCACATAAACCTTGCTATTAGCAAGGTTTATCGCAAATGCGATAAAAAACGGCCGCAATGCATGAATATCGCTGAAAAGTCAGCGATATTCATGCATTAGTCAGCAAATGCTCTTAGCCATGTTATCCACTTCCCATTGAACAAGCGCATGGTCTTTTAGAGGTTTGTGAAGTACTCGGGGCGGCGGTGTGTGTGTGCCCTCTTTCAGGAGCGGGCGGGGGGGCAATGCCAGCAATTTGCAGGCCAGGCAGTGTTCAACACGTGCATCACCCTTTCTCTGCCTGCTATTGCGCTCCATGCTTCGGAAAGGTAAGAAAAAGAACGTGCATTTGAGTTTGAAATGTCCGATCTTGTAGCAGTACACTTGCAAAGCCCACACATGACAATAACCCGATTCAAGGCCCCATTCACCCGATTTTTAAAAAAAATATAGTACTCCAAGACAGTTACATTTTAAAACTTTATTAATATTTAAATATAACGAACGCAACAAAAACTGTAAATATATTTAACCATTTTTTGAAATTAACCAGAACTATAACGATAACAACAACAACAATAATATAACTTTTATGCCTAAATTACGCAAACATTTAGCTAATCTGCTAAAGGGGGGAGTCGCCATTTCTTTACAATAATCAATAATGAAAAATCCACATCAATAGGGTTGCCCGTTTTCTCGATGCAGCACTATAGTGCAATATACACAGCACCTGGGGTGTCAAGAGTGAACAGGTCTTTCTTTGTTCCTTAAGATGTTATCTCCGAGAATGCTGATGCATTGGTGTCTGTACACTTCATTGTCAATTCTGTCAAGATGATAACTGCTTTATAAACAGACGATATCTTTGTTTAGTCATTAGTGTTAAGTGTGTCTGAAACTACAGTGCCCTTCTGTTTTTTTTTCTTCAGGCTCTACAGAGTTTTGTGTGTTGTTCTTTTGAGCGACAATTATTCCAGAGGTTTCAGGTTCACTTGTTTTGTTCTGCAGTGAGTTAACAGCTTTAGAGAGTTCATGTTTATTTGCTATGTCCTGCTGTTCGTCAACTGCTTCAGAGACGTCAGCCTCATTTTTTATGTTTCAGTAGATCCTGGACCTGCCCGGCCGCGCCCAAAATGGCGCCGGTGTAAATGGGACTCGTAACTGCTTGTTCTGTACTGGTTGCCCAACCTTGATATCACGAGATACATATGCAGTTTTGAAGCACATGGCGGAGGCTTGTCTGCTGTAGTGGGGCGCCCCTTTATCGTTTCAGTCGCCATTCCGCCCGCTTTTGCTACACTGTGCCTTTTCCGCCATTCAGCTGTTTAGCGCCCGCTCTTACGGCTACAGCGTCTCGCTCACCATGTAGTTGAGTTGCTCCCACTCTTGCGGTGCAGCGATAGGCGGCTGCCACAGGACTCTTAAAATGGCGGCCGGTTCTTCGGATTTGGGCCTGGTCCAGTAAAATGGCCCTGGGACACCTTGGAACTCGGACGCTTGTCTGCCAGGGCTTGGGTTCCATTCTCGAAAGCGTCCCCTCAGCCTTGAAGATTGTACAAAAGTCTTGGGGGCCGTCGACTCCCGCAGGCTTCCGGTGGGGAGCGGCTGCCATGATTGCTTGCGGAATGGCCACGACGGAGCTACGAGATGGTGGTGCTCTCATGGTGACGCCAGCTTCAGTCTGAAACATCCAGAAACAAGGTGGGGCTTTCATCGTTTGGGGAAAAAAAATGTTTTAATCCAATGAAAAGTGTTATTTTTAGGTCACATGACCTAGTCTTACATAATTAGGAAAAGAAAAGTAAAATGAACCAATGAAAAGTTTTATTAACAAGTCACATGACCTGTTATGCTTACGTTACGCGCTGCGCGGCGCGCTCTGGATCGTTTCCGGGAAGCTGCGCCTTGCGCACCGGAGCACTTCCGGGTGCGCTAACGCGTCGCGTCATATGACGCATTACGCGACAATGCAGGTGCAGAATATAGTCAAAATGTCTCCACCAACCAGCGGTCGGAATTCCACCGCTTTCAGCAGTCCAAAAAGTTCGGTCAAATCTTAAGAGCGGGAGCAACTCAACTACATGGTGAGCGAGACGTTGTAGTCGCAAGAGCGAGCGGTAAACAGCTGAATGGCGGAAGAGGCACAGAGTACCAAAAGCGGGCGGAATGGCAACTAAAACGGTAAAGGGGCGCCCTACGACAGCGTGTCTTCAGGTGAAACGGATTGTGGGACAAGGTCCAGAATGAAAGATTCTTCAAAAGGGAAAAAATTCCGCCGGACCCCGGGAGCCGGCCGCCTATGCCGGGGGCGATCTCAGGCCTCACCAGGGCAACACGACTTGGGGAGGGGGCAGGAGCCAAGCGCCCACTCTCAGTCCGCGCCATCTCACCGCCCCTCGGGGGCCTCCGTCAAGCGGTTTAGGGAGGCACCGTATCACATTGTTTTCCAATGCAGTCAGGTCCACAAATGGACCCCACTTACTTTGAATAGTGAAGCTGCAGCAGGTGCAAATAAGGTTTAAACAGTGTTACAAGAGCTGCTTAGAACTCTGAAGTATGGCACTCAACAACCAGGACTTATGCCATTTATGTAAGGCAGTGACATGGAAGCAACTCAGGGACAAAAAGCATGAACGAACATTCACGTATGAAAATCTTATTTGGAGAAGGGGTAGAATCCAAACGCCCCCTGCCAGTTAGCGCCACTACACCGTATGTGGAAAATCTGAAGCCATCATTCTACAAACTCTCAACGCTTGTTATCAGTGCATGACTTTCATGCTCGATCGATTGAGCTAGCCGGATCGGGCAATAAAAAGTATAAAATAGTTATGTAAATAGTTATTTAATAAAATGTTTTACTCTGTTTCTTTGGTGGTGTGTTGTGTATATTTATAATATTTGCATAGGGTTTGCCGTTATTTTGGGCGGTGTGGGTGGCGGAGTCGAGCTGTTTTGCAGCCCTCATTGTGTGGAGCTCAATTCATTTCACTATTTTCGTATTTCTCATGAAGGGTTATTCCTAATGTTTGTATTTTACCGAGGTTAAAAAGAGATCGAATTAGTGGTCTACTGATTTTGCTCGATTACTTTTCTTTTTTTACACGATTTTTCACTATCTGCAAAGACTAAACAGAGTATTGCGACTTTGTGCTTGTTTGTAAATAGAGAATGATCCAAAGAGAACCAATTGTAAAACAGTAAATGCTTGGATAATAATTAATCAAATGGAGAGACAAGCAGGTACGACGGATTACAACAGGGGTAAAGGTCTGAGTTAACTACCGTTCACTATCTGCAAAGAGAGAGTACTACTAAGAGAAAAGAGGGGAGTGGGGGGGGGGCAGCGTTCAAAGCACATCAGCGTGCATAAACACGAAAACGTTTTTACCTATCACGTACTTGACATTTGACAGCTTTTGATATTTGCTATTAAAAAACCATTGAAATTCACAGAAAAAACCATAGGTTATACTCCATATATAGTTAGGAATTTGCATTTACAAAACCTTGAAAATTCAATGAAAAAACCATTGGTTTTAGGCCATATATAGTTAGGGATTTGCATTTAGAAAACCATATTTTACTCGCATAAAACCATTGAAATTCCATATATAGTTAGATGCGCTAACTATATATCGCGCACCCGCAATCCACTGCTGATGATGTCACATATTACATCATTCATGACATGGTTAGTGACATCACTGATGACATCACTGATGACATCTCAAATGACATCACTGATGACATCACTGATAACATCTCATTTGACATGACTGATCACATCACTGATGATATCATTCATGTGATAATACCATGAACCTCTTCAGACTCTAATATAACCTTAGATACAATCAGTGTAAACAGACAGTCACTCATCCATGGAGTTACTCACACACCTAGTCAGTTATGCCAAAAATCAATCACACCTCCATTTTCTCAACTATAGAGTTATACACACCTTACTTATTCAAACATATACTAACACATATTTACTTTACTCTCTTATACAATCTCTGATACATGTTCACAATGATCCATACAGCCACTCACACATTCACTAGCTCTTATGCACAGTTATTTATAGATGTCAACTCTCACATGTACTGTGTTTTACATATGTACTTAATTTGACATTTAGCACTGAGATATCCATTCACTCAGTAATACACTCATGCACAGTCAACCGCCCATACAGCTGTTTCCACATGCAGTTTTGAATCTATACATATAGTGAATCAACTACTCACACATCTATGTACAGAGTCACACACCTCCCAGCCACCCATACACACACACTCAGTTTCCCATACAAATACTTGGACAACCAATCAATAACCCATACAGTTACTCATATAGCTACTGATCAACATATGCAGCAGTTTGTAGAACAACAGATATAATGATGCACAAATTAAAACAGTTTAGTCACTAACCCATGCACTCAGTGAGACACATTTAATCACTCACTCATACAGTCAGTCTTGCACCTACTAAATCCTTCATCCAGACACTTATACATCCACTCATTCTTCAATATGTAAAACATATTTTAACTTTACAGAAACATAGAGTCACTGGATGTTGTAATCAGTGATGTCATCAGTGATGTCATTTGAGATGTCATCAGTGATGTCATCAGTGATGTCACTAACCATGTCATGAATGATGTAATATGTGACATCATCAGCAGTGGATTGCGGGTGCGCGATATATAGTTAGCGCATCTAACTATATATGGAATTTCAATGGTTTTATGCGAGTAAAATATGGTTTTCTAAATGCAAATCCCTAACTATATATGGCCTAAAACCAATGGTTTTTTCATTGAATTTTCAAGGTTTTGTAAATGCAAATTCCTAACTATATATGGAGTATAACCTATGGTTTTTTCTGTGAATATATATATATATATATATATTCACTGAAAAAACCATAGGTTTCACACCAGTTATAGTTAGGAATTAGCATTTAAAAAACCTATCAAATTCACTGAAAAAACCATAGGTTTAACACCAGTTATAGTTAGCTGGAAATTTTACTGATATAAAACCATTGAAATTCCCACGTTATAGTTAGATGGACTCACTATAACTTGCGCGTCCAATGCACTGCTGATGACGTCACATATTACATCACTCATGACATGGTCAGTGACATCACTCATGACATCACTGATGACACCATCCAGTGAATGTGTGTCTTTCTGAAAAATAAATATATTTTATATATGTATATGTAAAAGTTGATGGAAGAATAAATGTTTAAATAAGTGTCTAAATGGATGGTTTTTAAAAAAAAATTGATTGGTTAACTGGCTTATTAAGTGTATCTTAGTGAATACATATATTAGTGAGTAATGTTTAAATATTTAAATATATGTATTAGTGTTTCACTTTGTTTATAAGTGGCTGCATGGGTTGGTGAGTAGCTACATGTGTAGGTATATGGGTTATTAGATGTTTTTTTAGTATCAGTATGAGTGTTTGTATGGTTTGGTGGGGGTATTACTTATCACATAGATGCATGAATGACTGACTCTCTCTTTGTATGTGTTTTGAAGACAGCATATGTGCAGGACTGTATGGGTGGATGAGTGTGTATATGTGTGTGTTACTGCGTGAATGACTGTCTCACTAGTGTCTTTATCAGTAACTACATATGTTTTAATCTAGTATATGTGAATATTGATGTATATAAGTGAGTATATGTGAGAGTAAGAGATTGTAAGAGTTCCTGTTTAAATAAGTATGTGTTTCTATAAGTGATTGTTTAAGAGAGTAAGTATGTGTAAGTTTCCTTAGAAGTAAGGTGGTAGTGTGTGTTTAGCTGTATATGCAAATAAATGGATGTTCAATAGTTTACTTGCATGTGTGAGTATGTGTGAGAGTAACTTTTGGATGACTGTTGGTGTGTAACAGGATGTATAGGTGTATCACTACATATGATGAGTGAGTATATGTATGAGTGACTATATAGAACTGTTGGTGAATGAGTGGATGTGTATATAGATGGTGGAATTATTGAATTGGTTGTTGTAACTTTTATGTGTATCTCCATTTTTTTGAAAATGTTAATTTCTATTTTTGAATATGTGTTTCATGGGTTACATTACACTGAAAGGAGGTCTGTCACTCTGTCACAAGGATGATGTCATCAGTGATGTCATGAGTGATGTCACTGACCATGTCATGAGTGATGTAATATGTGACGTCATCAGCAGTGCATTGCACGCGCAAGTTATAGTGAGTCCATCTAACTATAACGTGGGAATTTCAATGGTTTTATATCAGTAAAATTTCCAGCTAACTATAACTGGTGTTAAACCTATGGTTTTTTCAGTGAATTTGATAGGTTTTTTAAATGCTAATTCCTAACTATAACTGGTGTGAAACCTATGGTTTTTTCAGTGAATTTCATAGGTTTTTTAAATGCTAATTCCTTTGTATATCGAGTTTCTAACCTTTTTTTTTTTTAAATTTGCTGTTTTTTTTTAAGTATTCATTTTTTTTATATAATTTTTTTTCTTTTGCGCTCTGGGTGCGCGCTCCGGGAAGCTTTCAGCTAAGCTCTCCGGTAAGCTTTTCCGTGAGCTCACCTGAAAGCGCACCCAGAGCGCTACTGTCGTTCGTGAAAAAAATATGAATGAAAAGTTAATAATAATGCAAAACATTTCGTACCATACAAATAAAATTAGTTTTTTTAAAAAAGGAAAATGATTATGCATTTCTGTAAAAGTTTGATGACGTCACTTCGGCGCGCAACGTAAGTGCCCTCGGAAGCGCCTACGTTCGCGGCGCGTAAACGCACGCAAAAGCGCCTAAGATCGCGCCACGTTTGCGCCCCGGAAGCGCCTACGATCGCGCTGCGTAAACGCACCCGGAAGTGCTCCGGAGCGCGCAGCGTAAACGCGTCGGGTCATGTGACCCTAAAATAACACTTTTCATTGGTTGCTAACAGTTTTTTTTACAATGAATGAAATCCCCACCCATTTCCTTCACTTCTTCTTTCACTTTTGTGACTGAAAGACCTGCCTTTTTGCTCTTGCATATTTCTTGGTTAATCATGGCTGCCAGACCATCCAGCAGTGAAGATGAGCCTGAATTCATCGATGAAGAGCCTCCTCAACCAAAGGTGAAAGAGCATTTCATATGGAAATTTTTTAAGTTTCCAGCAGACCAGAAGAAGGTGAATGCACCAAAAGTGGAGTGCAGGATCTGCAAACAGGTCCTGTCACGGGGTAACCCCCCAAAAAAGTACTCTTTTGGGAACTTTACCATGATCCGACATGTGGAGAGGAGGCACCCCCAGAATTTTGCCCGGGAAAGTGTCAGGGCTCTGGCACAAGAGGTTCCCAGAGATGGGGCCTCTACATCAACCGGAGGAGCAACTTCTTCTGGGAGAGAGCAATCGCAGGAGCAGGTGCCAAACATACAACCTGCATTTAACCATGGGGTCGTCAGATGCAGATACTGCAATCAACTCCTCACCTATGGGGAGCAAAGTGTCCTGCTCATGGTTCGAGCATTGGAGAACCATCGCTGCCCTTCCCACCCCTAAATTTTTTGTTTTCTTTTTGCTCCTGTTGAGCAGTTTCCATTCCCTGTTTTTGTTCCTGTTCAGTTAAAAGAAGAAAACCAAAAGTTCTTTTCAGAACTACCTCCAATTCTCATCAAAGAGCTATATTCTTAAAAAAATGAAGAGTAAGTGAAATATAGTGCATTGATAATTGAAAGGAGAATGAGTAAGAAAGAACAGAAAGGTATGAGAGGTGAAAGGAAGTGAAGTAGGAGGAATGAAAGAAGGTGAGTGTTAGAAAAGAAAGTTATGACACAGTGAATAAACTGGAGGCCTCATTTCTGAAAAGTGACGCATCGCTACGTGAAAACAGCGATGCGTCACTTTTCTGGACGCACTCCTTATGACATTCCAGATATGTCATATTTAATATATGACTAATCAATTCGCAAGGAGTTACAGATATGTCAGTATTTCTGACGTATCTGTAAACAAAAAAGTAACGCATTGCTGGAGTGCGTCACAAAAGTGACGCAACTCCAGTAATGTGTCCTTTCACATGGAAAAAGCACCATGTGAAAGGTCTGCTGTGAAGCAGGCGCAAGATTTTGACGCAACAGCATCCTAAAAGTGACGCACTGCGTCGTTATTACCAAGCTTTTTGCGGGGGAACACCCCCTCTGCATGCATTATACCTGACGCTATTTTTAAAAAGTGACGCATCTAGGTACATGGGTCACTTTTTAAAACTCTGCGCCACATTATATCTGCATCAGGTATAATGTATGCAGAGGGGGCAATCCCTCGCAAAAAGCTTGGTAATAACGACGTACTGAAATCTATGAGATTTCTCTGCGTCACTTTTAGGATGCTGTTGCGTCAAAATCTTGCGCCTGCCTCGCGTCACTTTCATGTTTACAGATATGTCAGAAATACTGACGTATCTGTAACTCCTTGCAACATGATTTGTCATACATTAAATATGACACATCTGGAATGTCATAAGGAGTGCGCACAGAAAAGTGACGCATCGCACCAGCAGTGTAAAAAAATGTGCCTCGTTGCACTATATTTAAAGGACGCAACAGCATCCTAAAAGTGACGCAGTGAAATCTCAAAGATTTCACTGCGTCGCTATTACAAAGCTTTTTGCGGGGGAACACCCCCTCTGCATGCATTATACCTCACGCAGATATAATGTGGCGCTTGATTTTAAAAAGTGACCCATCTACCTAGATACGTCACTTTTTAAATATAACGCAACGAGGCGCATTTTTTTACACCACTGGTGCGATGCGTCACTTTTCTGTGCGCACTCCTTATGACATTCCAAGTAACGCATTGCTGGAGTGCGTCACAAAAGTGACGCAACTCCAGTAATGTGTCCTTTCACATGGAAAAAGCACCATGTGAAAGGTCTTGCGTCAGTCTAACACCTGCTGTAAAGCAGGCGCAAGATTTTGACGCAACAGCATCCTAAAAGTGACGCAGTGAAATCTCAAAGATTTCACTGCGTCGCTATTACAAAGCTTTTTGCGGGAGAACACCCCTTCTGCATGCATTATACCTGACGCTATTTTTAAAAAGTGACGCATCTAGGTACATGGGTCACTTTTTAAAACTCTGCGCCACATTATATCTGCGTCAGGTATAATGTATGCAGAGGGGGCATTCCCCCGCAAAAAGCTTGGTAATAACGACGTACTGAAATCTATGAGATTTCTCTGCGTCACTTTTAGGATGCTGTTGCGTCAAAATCTTGCGCCTGCCTCGCGTCACTTTTATGTTTACAGATATGTCAGAAATACTGATGTATCTGTAACTCCTTGCAACATGATTCGTCATACATTAAATATGACACATCTGGAATGTCATAAGGAGTGCGCACAGAAAAGTGACGCATCGCACCAGCAGTGTAAAAAAATGTGCCTCGTTGCACTATATTTAAAAAGTGACGCATCTAGATAGATGCGTCACTTTTTAAATATTGCGTAACAATGCGCATTTTTTTACACCGCTGGTGCGTCACAAAAATTGACGCACAGGCGGCGCAAAACTGGCAGCGCAAGGCCTTCATAAATATGGTCCTGGATTTTCCCCGTGCTTCGCCGGTGCGCGTACCATGCGCTTCCCCCGCGCAAAACGAAAAAAAAAAAAAAAAATGTAATGCCCCGCAGGACCCTATTTTAGCCCCTACATCAAACCTAGGGGGTCAGAGGGGGTCTACTCTTCCCCCTATGGTCATTTGCCCCTTTTTTTTTCAAACCCCTTGTGTCTCGATTTTACCGAGACACAAGATGGCGGCCGCTCCAGACTGTTTAGAATGTTTACAGACACCCAAGAGCCAATCAGCTTTCTGCGCACAAGTCGCGTGTCGCGCCAGGAGCGCACTCCGGTGCGCGCACCGGAGAGCGCCTATAGATATATATATTTTTTGAACGTAAATTACTCAAAATCCACTGCAGCACACATCTTGAGACATAGCAAAGGCACATCGGGCTACCAGTCCCTTCAATTTTGCCAAGTTTGCTGGAAATCCATTCAGCCGTTCAGGCTAAAAGTGAAATCGACCGCCCTATGGAAATTAACATGGGGAAAACGCGTTTTGGGACCCCCCTTTTATCTTGGCCCCCGCTTGACGTATCCCCCCCAAACTTTCAAGGAAGGACCGGAGCTCGACGAGGCCATTTTCAGGAAATTTTCAGGCAGATTCGTCAACCGGTGCCAAAGTAATTCCAAATAGAATTTTGAGATTTAACATTGAAAAAAAATCCTAACTATAACTACCTACTGGCGACCGCCAGTAGGTAATATATATATATATATATATATATATATATATATATATATATATATATATATATATATATATATATATATATATATATATATATATATATCTATTACCTACTGGCGGTCGCCAGTAGGTATATATAGTTAGGATTTTTTCCCTATGGGATTTCTGAAAATTCTATGCCTAATAACTTTTGCGTTTGTGGACGGAATTGGCTGAAATTTTCAGGAAAATGGCACATTTTGTTTCTGAGCAGCCCTTGAAAATTTGGGGGGGTTTTGTGGAGGGGGGGCCGAGAAAAAGGGGGGGTCCCAAAACGCCTTTTTCCCATGTTAATTTCCATAGGGCGGTTGGACTCACTTTTAGCCCGAACGGCTGAATGGATTTTCACGAAACTTGGCAAAATTGTAGGGACTGTTAGCCCGATGTGCCTTTGCTAGGTCTCAATATATGTGCTTCAGTGGATTTTGAGAAATTAACGTTTAAATCAAGATATATATCTGTAACAGCGCTCCGGGCAGCGATCCGGTTAGCGAACCTTTCGCGTATCGGAACTTTGCGATGCGAAGCTGATTGGCCCTCCGGTGTCTGTCAACATTCTAAACAGTCCGGAGCGGCCGCCATCTTGTCTCTCGGTAGGATCGAGAGACAAGAGGAGGCCAAAACAAAGGGGGAAATTACCATAAGGGGGCATAGTAGATCCTCGTTGACCCCCTAGGTTTTATGTGGAGGTTTTAAAAGGGCCTAGGAGGGTCCAAAAAAAAAAAAAAAAAAAATTTTTTTTTGCGTGGTAAGCGCCAAGTTCGCGAACCGGAAAGCGTTCTGGGCAGCGAACTTTATGGATAAAAGAATGAAAGACTTTTTTAATACTGTATGTTAATTGTTTGTTGTTTTTCTTGTTTTTTTTTGTTTTCTTTTTTTTAAAGTGTTTTTTTTATTTTGATTCTTTTTCATAATTTATTAAACTTTCTAACATTTCAGTGTCTGAAATGTCATTATTTTCTTGAAATATTGTTTGCAATCTGTGAGGTTGCAAAATGTCCTCATTTGCAAGGAGGACATCTACTGCTTGGACACATTGCAGCAGTTCATTATCCAAGCTTTCATCCATAAATTCCATGTCAATTTGTTCAATTAATTCCTGGCTGCTCTCTTGCAGGTCCATCTCAAAAGAAACTTGCTGCTCGCCTTCCATTTTGCCTGAAATTTGGATTAAAAAAATATATATTAGTAGAGATAGGGCACTGTTGGGATTAATTTTAGATAGGCAGTTTTTATCAGTGAATTTATCTTTTGGCAGTGTATAGTATGAGAGTGGAAATAGGACTATAAAAAAGTGTATGTGATTTAACCAAGACAAGCCTTACTCCATTCATAACTATAACAGAGAAGTCTATCTAAATACATTACTACTACAGAGGGATAGTGTATATCTAGCAGAAAAAGTCTACTATATTAAGTTATAGTGCACAATATATTAAATTTTAACTTACCTTCACAAAGAAGTTGAAGTTTTTTGAAGCTATTGAAATAGGAGGTACAACAAGAAGTAGTAGTCAAAATGGCTGTGTTTCTTTCTCTCCCTTTATATATATACAGGTATATAACCAATCAAATGTCAGGTAATAAAAGTAGAAAATGAAAGTAACATTTTCATTGGTTGTCAATTCCAACAATTCAGATGTGTTTTGTGAAGTAATTTACCTCACGGTACTTGGAGAGGTCTACAGGCTAAATGGCTAAATGAAATTTCAATGAAATTTGTGAGAATGGAAGGGATTGTTATGTAGTATGAGCTAATCTATATTTGGTGAGAGTGTCTCTAGTCGTTTTTCTGTAAATTACTTTCCCACCTTTTTTTAGGACCGCTTTCCGGAAAGCGGCCCGGTTAGCGAACCTTAAGCGTCACGGGAGTCCACCATTTTGTGTTTCGGTCGCATTAAGATACAAGATGGAGGGCAAATAATGTGTAGAATGGGTAGAAGGGGTCATGGTAGACTTATCTTGACCCCCTAGGTTTTCTGAGCGTGGCTGAGGAGGCTTATATGTGCGGAAAAAAAACTTTTTTTAAAAAAATCCGCGAGGTTAGCTTTCGGTTAGCGAACCGGGTAGCGCTCCGGGGAGCGAATTTTGTGGAAAATTAGTGAAAAAAGTTAGAGAAAAATAATAATTGTGAGTGATCAGATGTAGGGTAGCTCTGAGAAGAGCTTTTGGGTTTATGGTACATTTAGGTACTTATAAGTAGGTACCAATGCACAGTCTTAAATTCAGAATGAAAATTCTGTTGCCCTCATCTGAGAAGTGAACTCCATCTCCTCTGTAGATATCTTGCATGTAGTAACGCAAGTTATTGTTGTACAGAGAGCCCATTCCATGGTCTCTCATGTAAGCTGAAACAGATTTGTTTACATGCTTCCTCGCTTTCTCAATTTGTGGACAAAATTGGTTGGACCACCTCCATTTCTGTCTTTGGCATATATTGGAATATACCAAGGCAGTTTGAGGAAAAAGTGCCATTAATTGCTCAAAGGTGTCCTTTAAAAGCATTTCCAGACCTACCCCTGTCAAAGTGCCCAAATCATTACCTCCACAGTGCACTATTAACAGGTCAGGTTTTGGCAAATGCATAAAGGTTTTCACCAATGGTATCAATTGGTGACATTTTAATCCTCTTTGGCCCAACCACTTAATTTCCACATCTTGTAAATTGAGGTTAGGTAAATTTCTGCTCTCAGCATACCTTTGAGCCCAGTGGATGTAACTATGTCCAACAATCCAGACCTTAAACATGGCGGGAGAAGGTTGTTCTGCAGTCAGATGAAGTGTGGTAATGAAAGGGCAGTTGAAACAGTAGGAGTTTCTAAAGAAAAAAAACTGTGGATTTACAATGCTAATGATTCATTAGCAGTGATTGGTGCATTTCCATTTCTGAAAACAGAAAGTTAGGGTGCATGGATGTGTTCTTTGAAACATGTAATTTGAATGGTCAAGGAAGAAACATTTAATGAAAGATTGCTCTGGATACGCAGGTGCACTGAGAGTTCAGAGTTCAATTGAAACATTGTTGTGTGAATTTGCAAACATGAGAGGTCTTCCAGGAGGTGGTTGCTATGGAAACAAGGCAGAGAGGGCAGAGGGGGGAAGGGTTTTGATTTGAAAAAAGTGAGGGAAGAGGTATGATTGGCTAATATGAGAGATATGTGAAATGAATATCTGTATTTCTGTGCTTTCAATAGCTGCAGCCTTTGGAGTGCATCCTTTTTCTTCTGCTGAAGACAATTTGGTGTATTTCTGAGACTGTTTTCAAAACTCAAAAAATATTTGCTAAGGTGAGAAAAGATTTATTTAATTTAGATAGAGAATAGTATGATTTAAGGAGAAAATGATGAAGAAAGCTGTGTTTTTAAAATGTGGTTTTGTCTCTAGTGATATACTAATAGAATTAGTTTCATAGAGAAATTGTAATTGCATATTTGGTGTAACATTCTGGCATGCAGTAACACAAGTTATTGTGGTACATGGAGCCCATTCCATGGTCTGTTATGTAAGCTGAAACAGATATGTTGTTTTTAAAAACGATTTAAGAAATCAATTACATTTCTGGATATGTACTGCTAGAGCTTCATAGGTTGTTTTGAGCCATATTTATAAGGTATTTGAGTGTCTAAGATGTTATGTTTTCCTTTTAAAATGTAAAGTGTTCCTCATGGGGCAAGTGTCTTGTAAATACGCTCCCACTTGTGCTTGGCAAATTTAGATTTTGATTATGGGAGTTACCTAGCCATGTTAATAGTGTCCCAAAAATTGGGTTAGGGCATTCCAGAAAACACTTTCATGTGTCTCAAGGACATTTTTAGTCATTTCTTCATGAATGCAGGTATACAATTGATTTATATGCTGTGTTTAAAAACGAATTTTGAAATCAATTAAATTTCAGGATATGTACTGTTAGAGCTTCATAGGTTGTTTGGGGTCATATTTAGAAGGCATTTTAGTGTCTTTGATGTTATTTTTCCCTTTTTAAATGGAAAGCGTTCCTCATGGGGCCCTGAGCAGTTCTTAGCCATGTTATTTAATAGGAAGTGGATAACATGGCTAAGAGCATTTGCTGGAAAATGCATGAATATCGCTGACTTTTCTGCGATATTCATGCATTGCGGCCTTTTCTTTTCGCATTTGCGAGCAGTTCTTAGCCATGTTATCCAATGGGAGGTGGATAACATGGCTAAGAGCATTTGCTGGATAATGCATGAATATCGTTGACTTTTCAGCGATATTCATGCATTGCGGCTGTTTTTAATCGCATTTGTGATAAACAATTACATTTCTTGATATGTACTTTTAGAGCTTCATAGGTTGTTTGGGGTCATATTTAGAAGGCATTTTAGTGTCTTTGATGTTATGTTTACCTTTTTAAATGGAAAGCGTTCCTCTTGGGGCAAGTGTCTTGTAAATACGCTCCCACTTGCGCTTGGCAAATTTAGATTTTGATTATGGGAGTTACCTAGCCATGTTAATAGTGTCCCAAAAATGGTGCTAGGGCATTCCAGAAAACACTTTCATGTGTCTCAAGGACATTTTTAGTCATTTCTTCATGAATGCAGGTATACAATTGATTTATATGCTGTGTTTAAAAACGAAATTTGAAATCAATTAAATTTCAGGATATGTACTGTTAGAGCTTCATAGGTTGTTTGGGGTCATATTTAGAAGGCATTTTAGTGTCTTTGATGTTATTTTTCCCTTTTTAAATGGAAAGCGTTCCTCATGGGGCCCTGAGCAGTTCTTAGCCATGTTATTTAATAGGAAGTGGATAACATGGCTAAGAGCATTTGCTGGAAAATGCATGAATATCGCTGATTTTTCAGCGATATTCATGCATTGCGGCCGTTTTTTTTCACATTTGCAAGCACTTCTTAGCCATGTTATCCAATGGGAGGTGGATAACATGGCTAAGAGCATTTGCTTCAAAGGTTGTTTGGGGTTATACACCATTTTTGGGAAATTATTAACATGCCTATCTAACTTCCATAATCAAAATCTAAATTTGCCAACCGCAGGTGGGAGCGTATTTACAATAAATTTGCACCATGAAGAACGTAAAATAGCATACTAGACACTCAAATGCCTTATAAATATGACCCAAAACATCTTATGAAGCACTAGTAGTGCATATTTCCAGAAATGTATTGGTTTTCATTTAATGATTTACTTCATTGGTAGGCCTTCACATGTTTTTTTACCTTGGTTTTTTTCAGTGAAAATGTTATCTGCAACCATGTGTTGGCCTCACCTCAAATAAACAAAACAGGTGATGGACTGAATGTGGATCAATGACACACATTCACCCCAGTCTAAAGATCTGGGCCTAAACAAATCTTTCGATAGGCTACATCTTATCGTCATCCTGAATTAATGATTTAAAATATTAGGGAGTGATTTATGAGTGTTGTATGCCTGTTTTGTACCATTGAGTGTCATTTTTGTGATGCAGTGCTGGTGGAAAACATTTGCTATGTTAAATAATTAGTAGGGCATTAAGTTTTAGATGACTGTTATTTATTTACTGTTTGGTAATAGTGGTTAATAACATTTTATATTATATTTTTCCACAGATTCAACTGCAGATTCTTTCATAGTTTGGAAAATGCCTACAAAAAACAGAATGAGAAAGGCGAGAAAACGTCAAAGACAGCAGGATGATGTTTTATTGCAGCAGTCCTCTTCCCCAAATACTTGTCAAAACAGCAAGAAAGGTCCGGGTAAGAGCACGAAATCATTCTTAAGAAATATTTGTAGTAAAAAAAGTTTTGCTCAAAAAAATGTTTCAGTTCACAAAAAGAAAAGTAATTTAAATGGAAAGGAGAGACCCATCACAAATGTTACTGGTAGAGGAAGAGATAACTCTGTGCATGATAGTAGAAGGAAACAACAGTTTAGGGACATTCGAAATCGAATGTTCCGTAATAGGATATTAGTTAATTTATTGAAAAATATTAAAAAGAAAGGCCAACAGAAAGCGGCATTTTATAAGAAGAAGAAAAATGTAGAGAAAATTATTGATCATGCTTTTGAAATTAAGCGAAAGTTGTTTATTTTGGTAATCAATAGAATTAGGAAACTAAGCAAGGTAATTTCTGATTTCAAAACAAAAAGTAGATGGAAGAGAGTAGTAAATCGTACTAACTTTTGTGAAGTTTTTTCCGGAGAATGGATGCATAGTTCAAGTTCTGAGGCATTTTTTAATGAGGAGACTTATTTTCAGGATAATGATTTGGTGCATGCAGTTGACATCAGTGGTCGAGCTTATGAAGTGAAGGATGGTTGTCCAGTTGAAAAAGAACAACTTGTGACAACAGAGAGAGAAGAGGCGCTAAGTGATGAGGTTTTAGGAAGACGTCCTAAGGGTCCTGTGTACATTTGGAAGTGTAGTTCTATTTGCAGTGTGCGACAGGTTTCCATCAATTTGCTTTGTGATTTTATACGGACATTTAATAAGAAAAGTTTGAAGCAGAAAATGAAGTTGTTGCAAGATTTAGATCCTTGCAGAGTGAGACAAATGACAGGTTTGCGTGGTCATTCACTGGCTTGTCTTTCCAGGAGAGTATGCCAGAGTGTTTTTCATCATTTCAGGATGCTAGCAGTGCATCATAATAAAGTGAGAAAATTAGTGAGAATGTTGTATTATGCTAAGAGTCCAGCAATTATGCTTAAACAATTATGTGCTGCTCTTTTGCATGGTTCTGAAATAGATGTGAAGAATATTTGTGAAGAAATTGAGTTTTGTTCCTTTGGTAGTAAAGATGAGAATGTTCAAATTGACCCTGAAGTAGAGGGTAATGTGGAAGATAATGTACAGGTTTCCAGTACAGATAATTTTGAGAAGGAAATTGCCACGTTTCAGATGAAATCAAGTGAGAGGCCTAATTTCACTTGTGTATGTTGTCGACGCACTTATTATAAGAATCAGACTAAGGTAGTGGATTTATATGCAAAAAGTGAAAGGGAAAATAATAGTGAATGGAAGGATTTTGCCACATACTTGATGGTAGAAAATTATTTTGATTTGGGATCGGATCAACGTGTGTGTACTTATTGTTGTAATAAATTAAACCAAAACCAGATGCCTGCTAGGGCAGTTCATAATAATCTGGAATTGGTTGAGATTCCTTCTGAATTGAAGGATTTAAATATTTATGAATCTATTTTGATTCAAAGTATCCATCCCTTTCAGGCTATTGTAAGAATGGAGCCAAAGACAGGGAAGTTGCCTCCAGCAGATTTACAGAGAGGATTAAAGGGAAGAGTTGTTTATTTGCCTCTAGATTTGAACAAAAACATTAACACAATTGGAATAGAAAAAGTGGAAGAGGAACCTCTGGTTATCTTGGTTAATGGGGTTCCGACAAAGAATAAGAAAATATGGCAAGATTTAGTGGATGTTAGGAAAGTCAAAAAGGCAACAGTGTATTTGAAGAAAAATAATAAGTACTATATGAATGTATATGTTGCAGAAGAGGAAGTAAGTGATGAAGAGGATAGCGATTTGTGTGCTGGCCAAATTGAGAAAGTAGAGGCCTCTAAAAGTGAAGAAATATATGAACATTATAGTGTTCATCCTTTGCATTCCAAGGAAGTCATGGGGAATGCTATTGAGTTGTTTCAAATGAAACAAGCCAAAGGGAGTCCCATTAGTGTTTGGGAGGAAAGTTTGGAAGCTCGGTGTTTCCCACAGCTATTTCCCACAGGTCAAGGAGGAAGATATGATGAGCGACCTCATCAAATTCCTGCGTCTGAATACCGGACTTTACGATTGTATGCAGAAGATCCTAGGTTTCGGCAATGCATTCCCTATTTGTTTCATCTCCTGTTTGAAAGCGATCTGTCTGGACTGTCATATGCAGTGAACCACATCTTAAAAAGTGGTATACAGATGCGAAACATCTCGGCAAGTGACTTTATGCATAAAGTCAATGTCCAAGACAGTATTTTGGATTCTCACTTAATTAATCTCATGGCGTGTCAGCGTGGTACTAATGAGTACTGGTACCGTCGTCATGGTGATTTAAAATGTATGCTGAGGAACTTAGGAACTCCAACATGGTTCCTCACTCTGAGCTGTGCCGAGTATGGCTGGGAAGACTTACTTGAATTTCTACGAGAGGCAAATGGAAATATTGAAAACATTGAATTCAAGACACCTGGAGAACTGTGTTCTTTGGATCCAGTGAATGTATGCAGGTACTTCAATCATAGATTTGAAGCTATGATGTCTTTCATCACAAATAAAAAGAATCCACCTCTTGGAGAGGTGTTGGATTTCTTCTGGAGAAAGGAGTACCAAGCAAGAGGTGCCCCTCATATACATATGTTGTTGTGGATCAAGGATGCACCTAAATTTGGAACAGATCCGGATGACTTAGTGATGAATTTCATCGAACAGTATTCTACGTGTGCTGTTCCAAACGCAACGGAGAAGAAAAGTCTAAGAGAACAAGTTCTACGTTTCCAAAGCCATCGTTGTGGAAAGTACTGTCGTCGTAAATTCAGAAACAAGGACAAGTTCTACACCAAATGTCGTTTCAACTTTCCACGACCGGTGATTTCTAAAGGAAGAGTGAACAGTTTGATGTCTTCGCTGCGACATAATGTGACGAGGAAATCACCCAAGAATACATACAATTTGAAAAGGAACGAAGAGTCCAAGTACATCAATGACTACAACCCAGTGATTTTGTCCATGTGGAATGCTAACATGGATATACAGTTTGTGGCTGACAACTGTATGGCTGTGGCTCGGTATGTGACATCTTACATCACCAAAAAAGAAAAGACCGAACTGAAGGATATGTGGGAGGACATATCCCATGAAAAGAGCCTCAGCAAGAAGTTGTACAGTTTCAGTCTGAAGATGTTGTCGCATCGAGAAATCGGAGCTTACGAATGTTCTGATCGATTGTCTTCAGCAAGTCTCTATGCCAAATCCAGGAGTCTCGTTTGGGCGAGTCTTGGTCTTGCTGCAACGCGAAATCGAGTTCTAAAACCTGTCCGGGAAATTGAGTATTTGGCAGAAAAGGAACCAAACAGTACCGACATTTTGAAGACCAACATGTTGGATACATATTATCCAAATCGAAGCAGTCACCTCGAGAATGTTTGTCTATATGAGGTTCTCCAAAATGATATATTCAAGAGGAACATCAAAGAAGATATTGAGAAAGGAGTGTTTGCTGTAATTGGAAGTGAGGGATGCCTGGTCAAGCAAAGAAAATGCCAATTAGTAAACCATCGAAAATTGAGTGGTGAATCTCCAGAAAAAAAGGAGTTTTTTTATTTAGCACTTTTGCAACTTTTCAAGCCTTGGCGTGCAGAAGAGGAACTGCTTGGAGATTTCCTCTGTTACGAAGACTCTTTCAATGCAGCCAAGGAGTCCATAGAATGTCCTGCTTTTTCTAAATATCAAGAAATGCTAACTTTGGAAATTGAGCAGGAAGCAACGATTGCAGCCGAGATTGCCAGAGACAGTTCTCAGGACAGTCAGAGTTCTGTTTCATTGAGTCAAGATCCACTTGGAGGACCTATTATCGAAAATGAAGCTGCCACTGCTATGAATGAAGTAGAAAGAGCCATGGCACATGCTCAGGAGGATTCAGTTAACTTAGAAGACTTGGAAAAACAACTCAACGTTGAGCAGAGGAAAATATATGATGAAGTTACCAAGGAAATTGAGCACGGATTAAGTCATGAGAAGAACAAGTGCTCATGTACATCGTTGAAGCCTGTCCGACTGTACGTGAGTGGAGAAGCGGGAACTGGAAAAAGTTTCCTCATTAAAGCAATCTCTTGTTATTTGCAGGAAAGGACTGAGTCATCGCTGTCTTGTGTTGTCACCGCTCCTACTGGACTGGCAGCACATAACATTAAAGGTATTACTTTGCATCGTCTACTGATGCTGCCGGTGGAGCATGACAACAAATTACAATACAACAAGTTATCTGGAGATGCTTGCTGTGAAGTTTCAAGAGTCTTGAGGAAAATGAAACTACTTATCATTGACGAAGTAAGCATGGTTTCCAATGTCATGCTTGCCTTTGTGCATTTGAGAATGCAAGAAGTACTTAAAACTGAATATGATGTGTTATTTGGTGGGAAACACATCATTGTTTTCGGAGATCTTCTGCAGCTGACACCAGTAAAAGGTCAACCTGTGTTCAAAATACTCACGCATGAAGATACCAGGAAGTGCCTAGGGAGCATTGGCAACGTCAATATATGGTTAAACTTCAATTATGCAGAACTGCATGAAAATATGCGTCAGGCAAAGGATGAAGATTACAAGAATATTCTACAAGATATTAGAATTGGAAAAGTGACTGAGCATGGGAAAGAAGCTTTAAATGCACGATTACTGTCAAATTTATATCCCAAACAAGAGATTGTGCCTGAGAATATTTTTCAGAAAATTACTGAGAAGAAATCCGGGATATGTCTCATGCCAACTCTTGCAGAATGTGCCATCTTCAACAACAAAATGTTGAATTTAGAAAAGCAAGAGATTGTGAAACTTGAAGCTATCGACAAATTAGAGCATATGGGATCAACAATTATTTTTTCAGACAATTTGAAATCAAAATTGGATTCATTAGAGAAGACTATATCTAAAACAGCGGGTTTTGAAAAGACTTTGAATGTGTGTTTAAATTGCCGAATTATTTTGAGAAGGAATTTACATGTAGAAAGAGGTCTGGTAAATGGATCAATGGGTAATGTTGTTGATTTTGAGAAATACAGAAATAGAGATGGAATAGAATTTTTAAGAATTAAATTTGATGGCATTGAGGAAGTACAGCAAATTGGTCGTTGTTCTGCTAGGTTTTTGCTTGTTAAAGACTTATATGTTCGCCGTAAACAGTTTCCTGTTTGCTTGGCATATGCGGTGACAATCCATAAATCGCAAGGTTTAAGTGTAGACTGTGCATTGGTGAATATTGGCAGTTCTGTGTTCAAGGAGGGTATGGCATATGTGGCATTGTCACGAGTTAGAACTTTATCGGGATTGTACTTAATTGACTGTGATGTCACAAACATTTGTGCGGATCTAGATTGTGTTAAGGAATACAATAGGTTAAGAAGAGAGTATGCGCCACATTTGCCTCAATATCCTTTGTTTGAGAAACGTGTGGTAGGCCGCAAACGTAGAAATAGCAGTAATAGTAGGGAGGTTGTTGCAAAAAGACTAAAAGTCAATGAACCGAAAATTGTTAGCAGAAAGAAAGTGGATTCTGTTGAAGATGTTGTCGGTTTTCAATTTGAAAACAGTTCTGGTGTCAACTGCTATGCAAATGTAGTGGTTAATGTTCTCTTTTCACTAGAGAGTTTAAAAGAACAGATTCTGTTGAATTCTGAACAAATTTTATGCTGTTTGTTGAATTCTGTTTTCGAGAAATGTAGCACTGATCGAACAAAAGTAGAAAGTGTGTCTGAAGTTCGTTATCTGTTAGATGAATGTTCAGGTCAAACAGACTTCTCTGAAAATAATCAGCAAGATTGTCAGGAGTTTTTAATGTATATGCTTGATATATTGCAAGATGAGGGTGTAGATGTAGATCAACTGTTTGGGCTTTCTTATCAATGGCAGCATGACTGCGAGAATTGTAGGGTATCAAGTACTACTAGTGTAGACTCAGAAAGATTTATATATTTAACTTTGCCAGACAGTAAATCAGTCTCCTTTAATAAGCTAGTAAATGCAGCGGATCACAACATGGAGTGTAGCCAATGTAAATCTGAAATGATGTCAACATTACTTATATGTAGATATGGACAGTATGTCATTTTAATGATGCAACGATGTAGGCCTGATGGATCAAAATTGTCAACTTTAATAAAAATTTTTGTGGCTTCTCAGCTTTCAATATCAGGAAGGACTTTTGTAACTGTAGCAATTATCTATCACGATGGTCCTTCAACAACTTCAGGACATTATACAGCTTATTTAAAGTCTCGAAACGGCTGGTCATTCTGCAATGATTCCGTTGTAAGTTTCAAAAAAAAATTGCCGTTTGACCTTAAAAATTCTTACCTGGTGTTTTTAAAACCAAAATTTTAAAGAAAGAATCTCGAGATTTCCTGTGAAGAATTGGAAAAGGTTCATCAAGTTGAGGGAATGTAAGTCTGCAATGCTGTCTAGATTATTGGTCCAAAACTTTTAATTATAATATTATTTTGTAAAATCCGACTATATAAACCTGATGCAAGTAAGTCTGCTTCATAGTAAGCAGTATCAGTGTCATAGGAAAAGGAGAACATGAGTGACAAAGAAGGGTAAGATATTAGTAGTCCTGGATTGTGAAAGTTATCTTAAATGTTTTCTTTTTGAAAGTTGCGAATATAGAAAATGACGGGATTTGATTGGAAGAATTACAAGACTTGTGAATAGCTGCAACATGATTTGGCCAAGTGGAAACATGTGGTAGAATGTGAGAAGTCTTTTCTTGTATGTAGCATATTTTTCGAATCGTTGGAGGTTTTCTTTCAGAAAGTGGCGGGCTGACAATATTTATAGCACAACACAGTGGACGCTGTTCATAGGACATCCTTCGACGTCATTGAAAGTAAGTTAATTTTAAGGAGTTTTGAATTCAGATTTCTTATGTTGAATGGGTTTTTTAAACACAATCATTTTGATTGTGTTTTTTTTCCCCCGCTGTTACATGATGAATACCTTCAAGTCACTGATTTAAGTGAAATTTGATACATTCTGAGAACAGCAAAAATAAACCATTTAACATGTATAATTAATGTTTTGCTTTTTGTACTTATGATATACATTTAGAAATGTGAAGTAGATATGGAGAAACTGAGTCTTCTGTAAGTGTCAATTTTAATGCTTACAGTGCTGTACTTCTGGGTACTGTTTTTTTTTAAAAAAAAAATGAATAGGCCTCACCTCAAAGAAAGCTGTTGAAAGCACACATCTTATTTGCATCCTGAAACAATCATTTAAAATGTTAGACACAATTTTATGATGGCTTTACATCTTTTTTGCGCTGCAATTGCATCACTATTGTGAGACATTAGCAGTGCAAAAAAAGCACCATGTTCCAAAATAGGCCTCAGTTCATCAACATCAAGATACAGTTTCTTTAAAATATATATATTTAGGATTGTGTAGGGGACGTAGAGAAGCAGAGACTTCTGTAAATGTCCAAGTTGTTGAAAAACTGTTTGTTCTTGAACCTTTTCCCTTGTCTTTTCTAATTTTTAAATACATGTTTTAATATTTTTGGAAATGTTTGTTCTCTGTTTTACAGATTGAAAGTATGAAAAAATATTTTAAAAAGGTAACAAGAATTATAAGGTACATGTTTTCTACTCTTTTTACCCGCAATGCACTGCTGATGATGTCACTGACACTATCTCTCATTTACTCTCTATAGCTGTCTTTCTTTTTACATTATTCTCTGTTTACTTCCCTTATACTAACTCTTCTTTTTTTAAAAAAAATATTTTTTTGGTTCGCTTCCAGTTCGCGAACCGGTCAGCGAACTTGAAGCGAACCAAAAGAAATAGAGCTTGCCAGAGTGATAAACATTCTAGCAATTTTATTTGAAAGGGGAGGTAGTTCTGAAAAGAACTTTTTTTTTTGTTTTTGTTGTTTTATATATATTTTTTTTTTTTCTGAACATTTATGATTTTTTTGTATTTTTAGAACAGTTTTATGTTTTTTTTGTGTTTTTTATGGAGGGGAAACAACAAAAAAACAGGCATTGAAAACGGCTCAACAGGAGCAAAAAAAAAATTACTGCTTGGGTGCATTAGGGCACTTATGGTTTTCGAACACCATATTAATCAAGTTGACGCTCATGTTCCCATACGACAACATAGCACCACAATATATACAAGTAAACCTCATATGTTTAAAATTGGGTTGAATGTTTGGCACAGTTTCCTGTGCCTCTCTTCCTGTCAAAGACATTGTTGAGGTAGATCTGGCCACAGGAGTTGTCGGGGGATTGTCTTGTAGGTCCCTTAACTCAGCCCGGCTGTAGTTTAAGGGATGCCACCTGGTCATATGTCGATGCATAGTATAGTTGCCCATACTATATTTTTTCTCTGTGCCTCTAGACAATCTGTAATCACAGATGAGGCAGGTGGCATATTTCGCGTTCACCTTCTTCTCCCCTGGAGGGATGGAAAAAAACTGCCAGATGAAACTGGTTTTTCTCTTAGAAACACGGGGCAACTCCGGGATAAATTGTTGTTGATCTGTATCCTCTTCTTCTTCTTCCTCCTCTTCCTCTTCTCTGTTGGAGGTAAATTGACTTGGTGGTCCTCTCTTCTTATGAGGAGGTGGAGGTGGTGGTGGGGGTGCACCAGCTGCAGCAAGTATGGAAGCCATTGTTGAACTCCAGGTAAATGGTCTTTCTCTCACCAAGATGAAAGTCAGAGTGAGGAAAGAAGGAGGGGTTTACATGATTTGGGAAAAGCAAAAGTTCTGAACCAATGAAAAGTGTTATTTTTAGGTCACATGACCTAGTCATACATCATTTGGAAACCAAAAGTGAAATGAACCAATGAAAAGTTTGATAAACAAGTCACATGACCTGTTCCGCTTACGTTACGCGGTCCGCGCCGCGTCTCGGATCGCTTCCGGTTAGCGGTCCGGAGCACTTCCGGGAGCGCTAACGCAGCGCGTCATTAGACGCATTACGCGACAACGTGATACGTCGCGCTTCCGCGACGCGTCACAGTTCCGCTAACGTAACGTTGACCGGTTCGCGGACTAGGTCGCGGCATCAAGATGAGCTAACGGAAAGCTTCCCGGTTCGCGAACTAGAAGCGAAGAAAAAAAATATTAAAAAAAAAATTATTAATAAACATCTAAAATATATTTTAAGATTTAAAGAAGAATACATTTTACAGCTACAGATGTTAGCTTTTAAAAAACCAATGAAATTCACAGAAAAAACCATAGGTTATAGACCATATATAGTTAGGAATTTGCATTTACAAAACCTTGAAAATTCAGTGAAAAAACCATAGGTTATAGACCATATATAGTTAGGGATTTGCATTTACAAAACCTTATTTTACTCGCATAAAACCATTGAAATTCCATATATAGTTAGTTGCGCTAACTATATATCGCGCACCCGCAATCCACTGCTGATGATGTCACATATTACATCATTCATGACATGGTCAGTGACATCACTGATGACATCACTGATGACAAAATCCAGTGACTGTATGTTTCTGTAAAGTGTAAATATGTCTTACATATTGAAGAATGAGTGGATGTATAAGTGTCTGGATGAAGGATTTAGTAGGTGCATGACTGACTGTATGAGTGAGTGATTAAATATGTCTCACTGAGTGCATGGGTTAGTGACTAAACTGTCTTAATTTGTGCATCATTATGTCTGTTGTTCTGTAAACTGTTGCATGCGTTGATAAGTAGCTATATGAGTAGCTATATGGGTTATTGATTGGTTGCCCAAGTATTTGTATGGGAGACTGAGTGTGTGTATGGGTGGCTGGGAGGTGTATGACTCTGTGCATAGATGTGTGAGCAGTTGATTCACTAGATGTATGGTTTCAAAAGTGCATGTGGAAACAGCTGTATGGGCGGTTGACTGTGTGCATGAGTGTATTGGTGAGTGAATGGATATCTCAGTGCTACATGTCAAAGTAAGTACATATGTAAAAAACACAGTACATGTGAGAGTTGACATATATAAATAACTGTGCATAAGAGCCAGTGAATGTGTGAGTGGCTGTATGGATCATTGTGAACTTGTATCAGGGATTGTATAAGAGAGAAAATATGTGTTAGTATATGTTTGAATAAGTAAAGTTTGTATAACTGTATAGTTGAGGAAATGGAGGTGTGATTGATTCTTTGCATGACTGACTAGGTGTGTGAGTAACTCCATGGATGAGTGACAGTCTTTGAGTGTCTGTTTACACTGATTGTATCTAAGGTTATATTAGAGTCTGAAGAGGTTCATCGTATTATCACATGAATGATATCATCAGTGATGTGATCAGTAATGTCAAATGAGATGTCATTTGAGATGTCATCAGTGATGTCATCAGTGATGTCACTGACCATGTCATGAATGATGTAATATGTGACATCATCAGCAGTGGATTGCGGGTGCGCGATATATAGTAAGCGCAACTAACTATATATGGAATTTCAATGGTTTTATGCGAGTAAAATAAGGTTTTGTAAATGCAAATCCCTAACTATATATGGTCTATAACCTATGGTTTTTTCACTGAATTTTCAAGGTTTTGTAACTGCAAATTCCTAACTATATATGGTCTATAACCTATGGTTTTTTCTGTGAATATATATATATATATATATATATATATATGCAGGAAAACTCCAAGACGCAACCTCCAATCCCCCTCGGATCGGCGAAGCAGGAGACGGACCACCAGATCGGTTTACAGGTTTCTTTATTTCAGTTTCAATTGGTAAAGCAAGACGCGTTTCGGGCTAAGCAAGCCCTTGTTCACATGCAGAGACTGAATGTTACTTTTTGGATTTTATAATGCTAGTGACCCGCCTACATCCAGCTTCTAAGTTGATCATGTGACCATGGAAATACTGTGTAATTGTAACCTTTGTATAAATACAAATGGAATCAACCAGAGTGTGGGCTTCTCTGTTAGAGGGTAACTCTTGTGTTGGAATATTTACATCTAAACCCAAGCCATGGAGGAGCCCTCCCCCGCCCAGTGCGGGCCTGATGCGACGCCAACCGGCGTGCGTGAGTGTCAGGACTTGTGTTTACTTTGGAAGCGCTAAATCTGGGCAGCGCTGCATCTTAAACATTAGCACAGCAACCCACATGGGTTTTAAAACCGGGACAATTTCGTTTGGTGCTTTATGCAAAAAGCTCACTTGAGCAACACAACTACGAAGTCCAGGAGGCCTTGGGAAATGAGGCCACGCCCACTAGGGACGGGAATCGTGTTTCAAATAAATTTGTGACTGTTGGACACTGACCATCCGCACACAAGCCTCTGAAGAAGTGCATCGCATGAAACGCGTTAGGATTTGTTGTTTCATTCGTGCTGTGAGGTGTTTACATTCTGCGCTGTGGCAGCTTCCATTTAAAGGTATGCAAATGGAATCAACCAGAGTGTGGGCTTCTCTGTTCGAGGGTAACTCTTGTGTTGGAATATATATATATATATATTTTCGATTTCACCAAGCATAAACAGTTTATGCAGATGCACTGCACTCCAATTAAAATTACCACTCCAATTGATGTTGCAGGTAAAAAAAAGTTTTCAGAAATCATTCCAGCATGATATCTTGAGTGATGGAAAAACACCCAATGCGTTTCAAAGATAAACTCGTCTTGCTCACGGGTAAACTCTACACAGAGCTTGGTGCAATAAATAAAGTTCATTCAAACAGAGTTGCATGACGAACAAAAAAGTGTCAACAAAAACAACGGACTTACATCAAACATCCCTGCAGATAGCGGCCATCTTGGAAAGGTACTCTGTTACATATAATTACACTGTGGTCCATTTTTTTTCCCACATTGAAAAAGAGACTGGTTAACAAACTGTTTTAGTGCCAAATGAAATCATTGTAATTATAGATGCACATTTGCTTATACAGTTTGTTCATTTGGACATGCTACAATTTACTCGCTGCAACAAAGGAGCTGCTATTATGCCATATAATGATATATCTTTGTCACTGCAAAATTAAAAATAAAAATAAAGATCGCCTTAATGCTGCACATCATGTCAATAACCTTGATAACATTAAATCATTCCAATAACCTGCCGTTAAGTATCTGACTTAGTGGGTGAACAACTAGTCTTGATAAACCTAGTGAAGAGAAACAATTGTTTGCCACATGATAAAGGCTAAAGTACTTCAATCCCCAGTGGGTGGAGGTGAAAAGTGTGTATTGAAAGCAAGTAGGTTGAAAACCATAGGTTTCACACCAGTTATAGTTAGAAATTAGCATTTAAAAAACCTATGAAATTCACTGAAAAAACCATAGGTTTCAGACCAGTTATAGTTAGGAATTAGCATTTACAAAACCTATGAAATTCACTGAAAAAACCATAGGTTTCACACCAGTTATAGTTAGCTGAACATTTTACTGTCATAAAAACAATTGAAATTCCCACGTTATAGTTAGTTGGACTCACTATAACTTGCGCGCCTGCAATGCACTGCTGATGTCCTTTTGATTGTCTGGTCACCATGCTATCTCCTTCTCCTACCAACCCATTGTGAGATTTGCATAATTGGGGGAGAAGGAAACTCCCATTGCGCATCCCCACAGTTGTTGATAGATGTTATGATTAAAAAGGAAAATGTTATTATTCAAGCAGGTTTCAATTAGGGTTAGCAACATGGCTGAGTGTTCCAGTTGTGAGATGTTCCTTTGTTTCAAAAAGTAAGCACATGCATTCAGTCCTATTGTGTGTCTGATTGATGTATATAGAGATACAACATCTATTGTGACCAGTAGGAAGGCAGGATTCCAGGTAATTCCAGATGTCATGAGTGATGTCACTGACCATGTCATGAGTGATGTAATATGTGACATCATCAGCAGTGGATTGCGGGTGCGCGATATATAGTTAGTGCAACTAACTATATATGCGAATTTCAATGGTTTTGTGTGAGTAAAATAAGGTTTTGTAAATGCTAATCCCTAACTATATATGGTCAATAACCTATGGTTTTTTCAGTGAATTTTCAAGGTTTTGTAAATGCTAATTCCTAACTATATATGGTCTATAACCTATGGTTTTTTTCAGTGAATTTCAATGTTTTTTTTATTGCAAATATCAAAAACTGTAAAATGTATTATTCTTTTAAATGAAAAATATATTTTATATGTTTGTAATATAATTTTTTTATGCATCTGCCAAACCCTAACCTCTTAATAGTGCACTGTGGTGGAATTGATTTTGGGACTATGACTGGGGTTGGTCTGGAAATGCTTTTAAAGGACACCTTTCATCAATTGATGACACTTTTTCCCCAAACTGCCTTGGTATATTCCAATATATGCCAATGACAGAAATGGAAGTGGTCCAACCAATTTTTTCCACAATTTGAGAAAGCACGGAAACATGTGAATAGATCTGTTTCTGCTTACATGAGAGAATTTACAATGGGTTTAATATACAACAATAACTTGCGTTACAACATGCAAGACATCTACAGAGGAGATGGTGTGCACTTCTCCGATGAGGGAAATAGAATATTCCTCCTGAATTTAAAACTGTGCATTGGAACCTACTTGTAATTACCTTAATTAGCCACAGAACCCAATAGCTCTTTTCATTGCTACCCTACCTCTGATCATTCAAAACGTTTATCTTTTTCTAACTTTTTTTTTTTTTTTCACCAAAGTACGCTCCCCGGTTTGCTTACTGGTGCGCGTACCGGGCGCTTCCCTCGCGAATTTTTTATTTTTTTTTGCCTATATGAGCGTCCTAAGCCCCCCTCAGAAAACCTAGAGGGTCACAAAGTGTCTACCGTGCCCTCTTCTACCCATTCCGAATATTTTTTTGTCCTCCATCTTGTGTCTCAATTCTACCGATACACAAAATGGAAGACTCCCGTAACGCTGCCGGTTCGCGTACCGGGGCACGCACCGGTGAGCGCTCGCTAAAAAAAGGTGGGAAAGTAATTTACAGAAAAACCACTAGAGACACTTTCATCAAATATAGAATAGACCCTACTACATAGCAGTCCCTACCATTTACCCAAATTTGATGGAATTCCATTGAGAAAATTATGCTGTAGGCCTGACTAAATATCCTGAGGTAAATTACCTAACAAAAACACTTATGAAGTGTTAGAATTGACAACCAATTAAAATGCTACTTTCATTATCTTCTATTATTTCATGACATTTGATTGGTTATGTACCTGAATATATATAAAGAAAGAGAGAGAAACACAGCCATTTTGACTACTACTTCCTGAAGTACATTTCAAGTGCATTTCAACTGACAACTTAAACTTCTTTTTGAAAGGTAAGATGTCATTTTAAAAACTGAAGTATGTTGTGCACTTTAAGTTAATTAGGAAAACATTTTCTGATAGTTATATACTATCCCTCTGTAATAGTTATAGAATAAGATAGACTTCTCTGTTATAGTTATGGATGGAGTTAGGCTTGTCTTGTATAATTATGAATTTACTTAGGCTTTATCACATACACTTTTTTATATTTTTACTTCCACTCTGATACCATACACTTCCCAAAGATAAAATCACTGTTAAAAAACCAAACTACCTGTCTGAACTTAAACCCAACAGTGCCCTATCTCTACTGATGTATATTTTTTAAATTCAAATGACAGCACAAAAATGGAAGGAGAGCAAAAAAATACCATCGAAATTGTTCTGGAAAGCAACAAAGATAAAATTATTGAACCCAATGACTCAGAATTCATGGATGAATCACGGGACTATGAACTACTTCAATGTGTAGAATCAGTAGATTTCCTGATTGAAAATGAGGACATTTCTGACAATCAAATATTAGAAGTTCTTTTAAATTTTGAAAACGAATCTGAGAAATAAATTTATATTTAATAATTCAAAAATTGTTCGAGAAATTATTCATTTTTATATGTATTTTTTAAACTAGTACCAAATTGATTATAATGTAAAGTCAGACTTTAAATATACTGTGCAACTTTTTTGTGTAACATAGTAAGTTTGCTCATAGTTACTTCCTTTCTCCCACTATTTTATCTCCAATGTGTATTTAACATCTCTTTTTCATCTCCTGCCTCCATATTCTTTCTGCTTTCCTCACAGACTATGCTATGAATTCCATATACCACAATAACTTCTGAAACAACATGCAAGATATCTACAAAGGAAACGGTGTATTTTTATTTTTAGACTCTGCATTGGTACCTACATGTTGGTACTTAAATAAAAAAATTTTTAAGAAAAGAACAATCAATATACATACATTATTTGAACCTTCTTTCATTCTATTTTCCCTATATTACACTCCCCGGACCGCTTCCCGGTGCGCGTACCGAGCGCTCCCCCCGCAAAAAAAACGATAATAATTTTTTTTTTTGCCCCACGGGGCCCTTTTAAAGCCCCCTCATCAAACCTAGGGGGTCAGGGAGGATGTACTCTGCCCCCTTATGCTCATTTCCCCCTTTGTTTTTGCCACCTCTTGTGTCTCGATCCTACCGAGACACAAGATGGCGGCCGGTCCGGACTGTTTAGAATGTTCACAGTCACCGGGGAGCCAATCCGCTTCTCCTCGCGAAGTTCCGTTACGCGTCAGGTACCCGAACCGGGGCGCTAACCGGGACGCTGTCACAGATATATCTGTTTTTAAAAATGTTCATTTCTCAAAATCCACTGGAGCACATATATTAAGACATAGCAAAGGCACGTCGGGCAAACCATATCTACAATTTTGCCAAGTTTCGTGTAAATCCATTCAGCCGTACGAGCTAAAAGTGATGGAAAAATGAATGGGAAAACGCGTTTTGGGACCCCCCTTTTTTCTCGCCCCCCCTTGACGAAACCCCCCCAAATTTTTAGGGGCTGCTCAGAAACAAAATGTGCCATTTTCCTGAAAATCACAGCCAATTCCATCCACAAACGCCAAAGTTATTCGACATAGAATTTTCAGAAATCCCATAGGAAAAAAATCCTAACTATATATACCTACTGGCGACCGCCAGTAGGTAATATATATAAATATTCACTGAAAAAAACATAGGTTTCAGACATTTTATAGTTAGGAATTAGCATTTAAAAAAACCTTAGAAATTCACCATAGGTTTTACGGGTGTTATGGTTAGTTGGACATTTCACTGGTGTGAAACCTATGGTTTTTTCAGTGAATTTAATAGGTTTTTTAAATGCTAAATCCTAACTATAACTGGTGTGAAACCTATGGTTTTTTCAGTGAATATATATATATTTCAGGAAATTTTCAGGCAGATTCGTCAACCGGTGCCAAAGTAATTCCAAATAGAATTTTGAGATTTAACATTGAAAAAAAATCCTAACTATAACTACCTACTGGCGACCGCCAGTAGGTAATATATATATATATATATATATATATATATATATATATATATATATATATATATATATATATATATATATATATTTATTACCTACTGGCTATCACCAGTAGGTATATATAGTTAGGATTTATTCCCTATGGGATTTTTGAAAATTCTATGTCTAATAACTTTGGCGTTTGTGGACGGAATCGGCTGAAATTTTCAGGAAAATGGCACATTTTGTTTCTGAGCAGCCCTTGAAAATTTGGGGGGGTTTTGTCGAGGGGGGGCCGAGAAAAAAGGGGGGTCCCAAAACGCGTTTTTCCCATGTTAATTTCCATAGGGCGGTTGGACTCACTTTTAGCTCGAACGGCTGAATGGATTTGCACGAAACTTGGGAAAATTGTAGGGACTGTTAGCCCGATGTGCCTTTGCTAGGTCTCAATATATGTGCTCCAGTAGTTTTTGAGAAATTAACGTTCAAAACAAGATATATATCTGTAACAGCGCTCCGGGCTGCGCTCCGGTCCGCTTACTTTTCGCGAAACGGAACTTTGCGCGCAGAAAGCTGATTGGCTCTCCAGTGTCTGTCAACATTCTAAACAGTCCGGAGCGGCCGCCATCTTATCTCTCGGTAGGATCGAGAGAGAAGAAGAGGTGAAAAACGAAGGGGGAATTTAATGAAAGGGGGCAAGGTATACCCCTCTTGACCCCCTAGGAATGTTGTTGGGGTTATTAAAGGGTCCCGTGGGGAAAAAAAAAAAAAAATGATTTTTCACGGTAGAAGCGCTTCACGGGCCGCGAACTGGGCCGCAAACTGGTAGCAAAACGGGAATTCGCCATTTTGTGCTTCGTTTCAATTAAATTACTAGGTATAAGGGGGTCTGGTGGCTCAGTGGACTAATGCGTCCACTGCAGGGGCCTGTGTTCGACCTCATGGTCACAGGTTCAAATCCCGGCGGGTCCACTCAGCCTTTCATCCATCTGAGGTCGATAAAATGAGTACCATTGAGTTGGGTAACAATAAACATCTGTTATTCAGCGCCAAGAAACCGCTGGGTGAACGTGCGCTTTACAAATACACATGTTATGTTATGTTTTGTTAAGGGGGTGCGGGAGACGTATCCTAATCCCCTATGTTTCCTGAGGGTGGCTGAGGAGGCTCATATATGTTGATACATCTCTTCCAGCGGCTGTGCGTGAGCTTTTTTTTTTTTTTGCTGCGTGACGTCTGTTAACGTTCGATTCGAAGGAAATCAGGAAGTGTTGACCACCAATTTGTCAGTGCGATAAAATATTTTGTTATAAATGAATCCTTATTGATAAACATTGTCTGCGCCATTTTGCCTTTTTTCCAATGCCACAATTTTGTCGTGCACGGCAGCCATTTTACATGCCAGGCCGGTCCCAGGCTATCACCTAGCCCTGCGGATGTAGTTTATGGCCCCAGCTGTAGAGAATCCAGACATGCCAACCCTCCCGATTCAGGCGTCAGACTACTGATTTCAGTGGTACTCTCCCGCCTCCCGATTCCTGCAAGGAAAAATCCGGGGGCATATTACCAACAACTAGCGATAATTTTTGTCTCTAACTTGTTTAGAGACAAAAATTATCGCCGCACATCGGCGAATTTTATCGCAGATAAACCTTGCTATTAGCAAGGTTTATCGCAAATGCGATAAAAAACGGCCGCAATGCATGAATATCGCTGAAAAGTCAGCGATATTCATGCATTATCCAGCAAATGCTCTTAGCCATGTTATCCACCTCCCATTGGATAACATGGCTAAAAACTGCTCAGGGCAGGTGTTAGCTTTTGGAGATATTCGCGCTTAGCGCGAATATCTCCAAAAGTTGGTAATAGGAGATAGCGATGGTTAGGGACTGTTTCCAGTCGCTAACATCTTGGCACGCCCACTTTGCATGTCATTAGTGATAAATATCCCTGACATGCAAAGCGGGGCCCAAGATGGTCGCTATCTCCTTTTAGCTGTGACTAACTGGTGTTAGCGACAGCTTGGTAATAGGGAGATAATTTTATCTCTTTTTTTTTGGCTTTTAAAGCCAAAAAAGCGGAAATAAAACCCCTTGATAATATGTGCACGATTCCTCGGGGGTTTCAGCTGACAGGGCTTGGTATTGTGTTACGTGCTAATTCTTCCAGGAAACGTCAGAGGGTCGATGCAGGGGTTCTAGAAGGGGTGATAAACCATTTAAGCCTCATGAACAAGCGCATGGTCTTTTAAAGATTTGTGAAGTACTCGGGGCGGCGGTGTGTGTGTGCCCTCTTTCAGGAGCGGGCGGGGGGGGGCACTGCCAGCAGTTTGCCAGGTCAGGTAGTGTTCAACACGTGCATCATCCTTTCTCTGCCTGCTATTGCGCTCCATGCTTCGGAAAGGTAAGAAAAAGAACGTGCATTTGAGTTTGAAATGTCCGATCCTGTAGCAGTACACTTGCAAAGCCCACACATGACAATAACCTGATTCAAGGCCCCATTCACCCGATTTTTTAAAAATATATAGCACTCCAACAAAGTTGGATTTTAAAACTTTATTAACTTTGAAATATAACAAACGCAACAAAAACTGTAAATATATTTAAACATTTTTTGAAATTAACCAGAACTATAACGATAACAACAACAACAACAATAATATAACTTTTATGCCTAAATTACGCAAACATTTAGCTAATCTGCTAAAGGGGGGAGTCGCCATTTCTTTACAATAATCAATAATGAAAAATCAACATCAATAGGGTTGTCCGTTTTCTCGATGCAGCACTATAGTGCAACATACACAGCACCTGGGGTGTCAAGAGTGAACAGGTCCTAGCTGCTTAACCAATGACTGACAAATGCTATATTAAACACTTGCTATGTATAATACTTGCGTTCACAATAGTTTTACTTTACAAAACAGAACAAAAGATGTCCCCTGTAAGTAAACCCATATTAGCTGTTTCAGTTATTGAACATCCTAAGGTTTTATGACATGGGGAACAGTGGTGATATCCTGGGCGGGTGATGGAATTGGGATTGTTAATGGAAAAACATCTACAAAGAAAACTATTGGTGAATTATACTTCTCCGGAAACTATAACGATAACAACAACAATAATATAACTTTATTAACTTTTAAATATAACGAACGCAACAAAAACTGTAAATATATTTAAACATTTTTTGAAATTAACCAGAACTATAACGATAACAACAACAACAACAATAATATAACTTTTATGCCTAAATTACGCAAACATTTAGCTAATCTGCTAAAGGGGGGAGTAGCCATTTCTTTTGATAATCCATCCGTAGCCTCTCTAATCTCCATTACAATATGTTTCTTGCTGTCGCTAGCTGATGAAAAAACTAAAGTGATAACTTCCTCATCCTTATTTTGTCTTTCTTTGTTCCTTAAGATGTTATCTGTGTCAACCTCTTCCGAGAATGCTGATGCGTTAGGGATTTCCTTGTGTTTCTTAATAGCATTGGTGTCTGCACACTTCTTTGTCAATTCTGTGAACATGATAACTGATTCATAAACAGACGATATCTTTGTTTAGTCATTAGTGTTAAGTGTGTCTGAAACTACAGTGCCCTTCTGTTTTTCTTTCTTCAGGCTCTACAGAGTTTTGTGTGTTGTTCTTTTGAGCGACAATTATTCCAGAGGTTTCAGGTTCACTTGTTTTGTCCTGCAGTGAGTTAACAGCTTTAGAGACTTCATGTTTATTTGCTATGTCCTGCTGTTCGTCAACTGCTTCAGAGACGTCAGCCTCATTTGTTATGTTTGACTAGATCCTGGACCTGCCCGGCCGCGCCCAAAATGGCGCCGGTGTAAATGGGACTTGTAACTGCTTGTTGTGTACTGGTTGCCCAACCTTGATATCACGAGATACGTATGCAGTTTTGAAGCACATGGCGGAGGCTCGTCTGCTGTAGTGGGGCGCCCCTTTATCGTTTCAGTCGCCATTCCGCCCGCTTTTGCTACACTGTGCCTTTTCCGCCATTCAGCTGTTTACCGCCCGCTCTTACGGCTACAGCGTCTCGCTCACCATGTAGTTGAGTTGCTCCCACTCTTGCGGTGCAGCGATAGGCGGCTGCCACAGGACTCTTAAAATGGCGGCCGGCTCTTCAGATTTGGGCCTGGTCCAGTAAAATGGCCCTGGGACACCTTGGAACTCGGACGCTTGTCTGCCAGGGCTTGGGTTCCATTCTCGAAAGCGTCCCCTCAGCCTTGAAGATTGTCAAAAGTCTTGGGGGCCGTCGACTCCCGCAGGCTTCCGGTGGGGAGCGGCTGCCATGATTGCTTGCGGAATGGCCACGACGGAGCTACGAGATGGTGGTGCTCTCATGGTGACGCCAGCTTCAGTCTGAAACATCCAGAAACAAGGTGGGGCTTTCATCGTTTGGGAAAAAAAATGTTTTAATCCAATGAAAAGTGTTATTTTTAGGTCACATGACCTAGTCTTACATCATTAGGAAAACAAAAGTAAAATGAACCAATGAAAAGTTTTATTAACAAGTCACATGACCTGTTATGCTTACGTTACGCGCTGCGCGGCGCGCTCTGGATCGTTTCCGGGAAGCTGCGCCTTGCGCACCGGAGCACTTCCGGGTGCGCTAACGCGGCACGTCATATGACGCATTACGCGACAATGCAGGTCCAGAATATAGTCAAAATGTCTCCACCAACCAGCGGTGGGAATACAACCGCTTTCAGCAGTCCAAAAAGTTCGGTTAAATCTTAAGAGCGGGAGCAACTCAACTACATGGTGAGCGAGACGCTGTAGTCGCAAGAGCGGGCGGTAAACAGCTGAATGGCGGAAGAGGCACAGAGTACCAAAAGCGGGCGGAATGGCAACTAAAACGGTAAAGGGGCGCCACACGACAGCGTGTCTTCAGGTCAAACGGATTGTGGGACAAGGTTCAGAATGGAAGAGTCATCGAAAGGGAAAAAATTCCGCCGGACCCCGGGAGCCGGCCACCTATGCCGGGGGCGATCTCAGGCCACACCAGGGCAACACGACTTGGGGAGGGGGCAGGAGCCAAGCGCCCCTCTCAGTCCGCGCCATCTCACCGCCCCTCGGGGGCCTCCGTCAAGCGGTTTAGGGGGGCACCGTATCACATTGTTTTCCAATGCAGTCAGGTCCACAAACAGACCCCACTTACTTTGAATAGTGAAGCTGCAGCAGGTGCAAATAAGGTTTAAACAGTGTTACAAGCGCTGCTTAGAACTCTGAAGTATGGCACTCAACATCCAGGACTTATGCCATTTGTGTAAGGCAGTGACATCGAAGCAACTCAGGGACAAAAAGCATGAACGAACATTCACGTATGAAAATCTTATTTGGGGAAGGGGCAGGATCCAAACGCCCCCTCCCAGTTCGCGCCACTACACCATATGTGGAAAATCTGAAGCCATCGTTCTACAAACTCTCAACGCTTGCTATCAGTGCATGAGTTTCATGCTCGATCGATTGAGCTAGCCGGATCGGGCAACAAAAAGTATAAAATAGTTATGTAAATAGTTATTTAATAAAATGTTTTACCCTGTTTCTTTGCTGGTGTGTTGTCTATATTTATAATATTTGCATAGGGTTTGTCGTTATTTTGGGCGGGGTGGGTGGCGGAGTCGAGCTGTCTTGCAGCCCTCATGGTGTGGAGCTCAGTTCATTTCACTATTTTCATATATCTCATGAAGGGTTGTTCCTAATGTTTGTATTTTACCGAGGTCAAAAAGAGATCGAATTAGTGGTCTACTGATTTTGCTCGATTACTTTTATTTTTTTACACGATTTTTCACTATCTGCAAAGACTAAACAGAGTATTGCGACTTTGTGCTTGTTTGTAAATAGAGAATGATCCAAAGAGAACCAATTCTAAAACAGTAAATGCTTGGATAACAATCAATCAAATGGAGAGACAAGCAGGTACGACGGATTACAACGGGGGTAAAGGTCTGCGTTAACTACAGTTCACTATCTGCAAAGAGAGAGTACTACTAAGAGAAAAGAGGGGAGGGGGGGGGCAGCGTTCAAAGCACATCAGCGTGCATAAACACGAAAACGTTTTTACCTATCACGTACTTGACATTTGACAGCTTTTGATATTTGCTATTAAAAAACCATTGAAATTCACAGAAAAAAACATAGGTTATAGTCGATATATAGTTAGGAATTTGCATTTACAAACCCTTGAAAATTCAATGAAAAAAACCATTGGTTTTAGGCCATATATAGTTAGGGATTTGCATTTACAAAACCTTATTTTACTCGCATAAAACCATTGAAATTCCATATATAGTTAGATGCGCTAACTATATATCGCGCACCCGCAATCCACTGCTGATGATGTCACATATTACATCATTCATGACATGGTCAGTGACATCACTGATGACATCACTGATGACAACTCAAATGACATCACTGATGACATCTCAAATGACATCACTGATGACATCACTGATGACAACTCAAATGACATCACTGACAACATCACAGATGACATCATTCATGTGTTAATATGATGAACCTCTACAGACTCTGATATATCCTTAGATACACTCAGTGAAAACAGACACTCACAGATTGTCACTCATCCATGGAGTTACTCATACACCTAGACAGTCATGCAAAGAATCAATCACACCTCCAATTTCTCAACTATACAGTTATACACATCTTACTTATTGAAACATATTCTAACACATATTTACTCTCTTATATAATCCCTAATAAAAGTTCACAATGATCCATACAGCCACTCACACATTCACTGGCTCTAATGCACAGTTATTTATATATGTTAACTCTCACATGTACTGTGTTTTACATATGTACTTACTTTGACATGTAGCATTGAGATATCCAATCACTCACCAATACACTCATGCACACAGTCAACCACCCATACAGCTGTTTCCACATGCAGTTTTGAACCCATACATCTAGTGAATCAGCTGTTCACACATCTATGCACAGAGTCACACACCTCCCAGCCACTCACACACATACTCAGTCTCCCATACAAATACTTGGGCAACCAATCAATAACCCATATAGTTACTCATATAGCTACTGATCAACACATGCAGCAGTTTACAGAACAACAGATATAATGATGCACAAATTAATACAGTTTAATCACTAACCCATGCACGCAGTGAGACACATTTAATCACTCACTCATACAGTCAGTCATGCACCTACTAAATCCTTCATCCAGACACTTATACATCCACTCATTCTTCAATATGTAAGACATATTTTAACTTTACAGAAACATACAGTCACTGGATGTTGTCATCAGTGATGTCATCAGTGATGTCACTGACCATGTCATGAATGATGTAATATGTGACATCATCAGCAGTGGATTGCGGGTGCGCGATATATAGTTAGCGCATCTAACTATATATGGAATTTCAATGGTTTTATGCGAGTAAAATAAGGTTTTGTAAATGCAAATCCCTAACTATATATGGCCTAAAACCAATGGTTTTTTCATTGAATTTTCAAGGTTTTGTAAATGCAAATTCCTAACTATATATCGACTATAACCTATGGTTTTTTCTGTGAATATATATATATATATTCACAGAAAAACCCATAGGTTATACTCCATATATAGTTAGGAATTTGCATTTACAAAACCTTGAAAATTCAATGAAAAAACCATTGGTTTTAGGCCATATATAGTTAGGGATTTGCATTTAGAAAACCTTATTTTACTCGCATAAAACCATTGAAATTCCATATATAGTTATAAGCGCTAACTATATATCGCGCACCCGCAATCCACTGCTGATGATGTCACATATTACATCATTCATGACATGGTTAGTGACATCACTGATGACATCACTGATGACATCTCAAATGACATCACATTTGACATCACTGATTACAACATCCAGTGACTGTATGTTTCTGTAAAGTTAAAATATGTTTTACATATTGAAGAATGAGTAGATATATAAGTGTCTGGATGAAGGATTTAGTAGGTGCATGACTGACTGTATGAGTGAGTGATTAAATGTGTCTCACTGAGGGCATGAGTTAGTGACTAAACTGTCTTAATTTGTACATCATTATATCTGTTGTTCTACAAACTGCTGCATATGTTGATCAGTAGCTATATGAGTAACTGTATGGGTTATTGATTGGTTGTCCAAGTATTTGTATGGGAAACTGAGTGTGTGTGTATGGGTGGCTGGGAGGTGTGTGACTCTGTACATAGATGTGTGAGTAGTTGATTCACTATATGTATAGATTCAAAACTGCATGTGGAAACAGCTGTATGGGCGGTTGACTGTGCATGAGTGTATTAGTGAGTGAATGGATATCTCAGTGCTACATGTCAAATTAAGTACATATGTAAAACACAGTACATGTGAGAGTTGACATCTATAAATAACTGTGCATAAGAGCTAGTGAATGTGTGAGTGGCTGTATGGATCATTGTGAACATGTATCAGAGATTGTATAAGAGAGTAAAGTAAATATGTGTTAGTATATGTTTGAATAAGTAAGGTGTGTATAACTGTATAGTTGAGAAAATGGAGGTGTGATTGATTTTTGGCATAACTGACTAGGTGTGTGAGTAACTCCATGGATGAGTGACTGTCTGTTTACACTGATTGTATCTAAGGTTATATTAGAGTCTGAAGAGGTTCATGGTATTATCACATGAATGATATCATCAGTGATGTGATCAGTCATGTCAAATGAGATGTTATCAGTGATGTCATCAGTGATGTCATTTGAGATGTCATCAGTGATGTCATCAGTGATGTCACTAACCATGTCATGAATGATGTAATATGTGACATCATCAGCAGTGGATTGCGGGTGCGCGATATATAGTTAGCGCTTATAACTATATATGGAATTTCAATGGTTTTATGCGAGTAAAATAAGGTTTTCTAAATGCAAATCCCTAACTATATATGGCCTAAAACCAATGGTTTTTTCATTGAATTTTCAAGGTTTTGTAAATGCAAATTCCTAACTATATATGGAGTATAACCTATGGTTTTTTCTGTGAATTTCAATGGTTTTTTAATAGCAAACATCAAAAGCTGTCAAATGTCAAGTACGTGATAGGTAAAAACGTTTTCGTGTTTATGCACGCTGATGTGCTTTGAACGCTGCCCCCCCTCCCCACTCCCCTCTTTTCTCTTAGTAGTACTCTCTCTTTGCAGATAGTGAACGGTAGTTAACGCAGACCTTTACCCCTGTTGTAATCCGTCGTACCTGCTTGTCTCTCCATTTGATTGATTATTATCCAAGCATTTACTGTTTTACAATTGGTTCTCTTTGGATCATTCTCTATTTACAAACAAGCACAAAGTCGCAATACTCTGTTTAGTCTTTGCAGATAGTGAAAAATCGTGTAAAAAAATAAAAGTAATCGAGCAAAATCAGTAGACCACTAATTCGATCTCTTTTTAACCTCGGTAAAATACAAACATTAGGAATAACCCTTCATGAGAAATACGAAAATAGTGAAATGAATTGAGCTCCACACCATGAGGGCTGCAAAACAGCTCGACTCCGCCACCCACACCGCCCAAAATAATGGCAAACCCTATGCAAATATTATAAATATACACAACACACCACCAAAGAAACAGAATAAAACATTTTATTAAATAACTATTTACATAACTATTTTATACTTTTTATTGCCCGATCCGGCTAGCTCAATCGATCGAGCATGAAACTCATGCACTGATAACAAGCGTTGAGAGTTTGTAGAATGATGGCTTCAGATTTTCCACATACGGTGTAGTGGCGCGAACTGGCAGGGGGCGTTTGGATTCTACCCCTTCTCCAAATAAGATTTTCATACGTGAATGTTCGTTCATGCTTTTTGTCCCTGAGTTGCTTCCATGTCACTGCCTTACATAAATGGCATAAGTCTTGGTTATTGAGTGCCATACTTCAGAATTCTAAGCAGTTCTTGTAACACTGTTTAAACCTTATTTGCACCTGCTGCAGCTTCACTATTCAAAGTAAGTGGGGTCCATTTGTGGACCTGACTGCATTGGAAAACAATGTGATACGGTGCCTCCCTAAACCGCTTGACGGAGGCCCCCGAGGGGCGGTGAGATGGCGCGGACTGAGAAGGGGCGCTTGGCTCCTGCCCCCTCCCCAAGTCGTGTTGCCCTGGTGAGGCCTGAGATCGCCCCCGGCATAGGCGGCCGGCTCCCGGGGTCCGGCGGAATTTTTTCCCTTTTGAAGAATCTTTCATTCTGGACCTTGTCCCACAATCCGTTTCACCTGAAGACACGCTGTCGTAGGGCGCCCCTTTACCGTTTTAGTTGCCATTCCGCCCGCTTTTGGTACTCTGTGCCTCTTCCGCCATTCAGCTGTTTACCGCCCGCTCTTGCGACTACAACGTCTCGCTCACCATGTAGTTGAGTTGCTCCCGCTCTTAAGATTTGACCGAACTTTTTGGACTGCTGAAAGCGGTGGAATTCCGACCGCTGGTTGGTGGAGACATTTTGACTATATTCTGCACCTGCATTGTCGCGTAATGCGTCATATGACGCGACGCGTTAGCGCACCCGGAAGTGCTCCGGTGCGCAAGGCGCAGCTTCCCGGAAACGATCCAGAGCGCGCCGCGCAGCGCGTAACGTAAGCATAACAGGTCATGTGACTTGTTAATAAAACTTTTCATTGGTTCATTTTACTTTTCTTTTCCTAATTATGTAAGACTAGGTCATGTGACCTAAAAATAACACTTTTCATTGGATTAAAACATTTTTTTTCCCCAAACGATGAAAGCCCCACCTTGTTTCTGGATGTTTCAGACTGAAGCTGGCGTCACCATGAGAGCACCACCATCTCGTAGCTCCGTCGTGGCCATTCCGCAAGCAATCATGGCAGCCGCTCCCCACCGGAAGCCTGCGGGAGTCGAGGGCCCCCAAGACTTTTGTACAATCTTCAAGGCTGAGGGGACGCTTTCGAGAATGGAACCCAAGCCCTGGCAGACAAGCGTCCGAGTTCCAAGGTGTCCCAGGGCCATTTTACTGGACCAGGCCCAAATCCGAAGAGCCGGCCGCCATTTTAAGAGTCCTGTGGCAGCCGCCTACCGCTGCACCGCAAGAGTGGGAACAACTCAACTACATGGTGAGCGAGACGCTGTAGCCGTAAGAGCGGGCGGTAAACAGCTGAATGGCGGATGAGGCACAATGTAGCAAAAGCGGGCGGAATGGCGACTGAAACGATAAAGGGGCGCCCCACTACAGCAGACAAGCCTCCGCCATGTGCTTCAAAACTGCATATGTATCTCGTGATATCAAGGTTGGGCAACCAGTACAGAACAAGCAGTTACGAGTCCCATTTACACCGGCGCCATTTTGGGCGCGGCCGGGCAGGTCCAGGATCTACTGAAACATAAAAAATGAGGCTGACGTCTCTGAAGCAGTTCCCGAACAGCAGGACATAGCAAATAAACATGAACTCTCTAAAGCTGTTAACTCACTGCAAAACAAAACAAGTGAACCTGAAACCTCTGGAATAATTGTCGCTCAAAAGAACAACACACAAAACTCTGTAGAGCCTGAAGAAAAAAAAACAGAAGGGCACTGTAGTTTCAGACACACTTAACACTAATGACGAAACAAAGATATCGTCTGTTTATAAAGCAGTTATCATCTTGACAGAATTGACAAAGAAGTGTACAGACACCAATGCATCAGCATTCTCGGAGATAACATCTTAAGGAACAAAGAAAGACCTGTTCACTCTTGACACCCCAGGTGCTGTGTATATTGCACTATAGTGCTGCATCGAGAAAACGGGCAACCCTATTGATGTGGATTTTTCATTATTGATTATTGTAAAGAAATGGCGACTCCCCCCTTTAGCAGATTAGCTAAATGTTTGCGTAATTTAGGCATAAAAGTTATATTATTGTTGTTGTTGTTGTTATCGTTATAGTTCTGGTTAATTTCAAAAAATGGTTAAATATATTTACAGTTTTTGTTGCGTTCGTTATATTTAAATATTAATAAAGTTTTAAAATGTAACTGTCTTGGAGTACTATATTTTTTTTAAAAATCGGGTGAATGGGGCCTTGAATCGGGTTATTGTCATGTGTGGGCTTTGCAAGTGTACTGCTACAAGATCGGACATTTCAAACTCAAATGCACGTTCTTTTTCTTACCTTTCCGAAGCATGGAGCGCAATAGCAGGCAGAGAAAAGGTGATGCACGTGTTGAACACTGCCTGGCCTGCAAATTGCTGCCAGTGCCCCCCCGCCCGCTCCTGAAAGAGGACACACACACACCGCTGCCCCCAGTACTTCGCAAATCTTTAAAAGACCATGCGCTTGTTCAATGGGAAGTGGATAACATGGCTAAGAGCATTTGCTGACTAATGCATGAATATCGCTGACTTTTCAGCGATATTCATGCATTGCGGCCGTTTTTTATCTCATTTGCGATAAACCTTGCTAATAGCAAGGTTTATGTGCGATAAAATTCGCTGAAGTGCTGCGATAATTATTGTCTCTAAACAAGTTAGAGACAAAAATTACCGCTAGTTGTTGGAAATATGCCCCCGGGTTTTTCCTTGCAGGAATCGGGAAGCGAAAGACTAGCACTGAAATCAGTAGTCTCACACCTGAATCGGGAGGGTTGGCATGTCTGGATACTCTACAGCTGGAGCCATAAACTACATCCGCAGGGCTAGGTGATAGCCTAGGTCCGGCCTGGACAATCGGACACAGAGGAAGAGAAGTGTCAGAGGGTGCGGTAGTGAATAGGGTGAAAGGGAGGTGTCGAACGGGCACAGGGTGTGATTCTCAGAGAAGAGCAGCGCAGATGGGGGAAGTATATGGCCCATGCATGAGAGAGAGAGCGGGGGTGACCATTGCGTGGGGGAGATGCGTGCGAGGGTGGGGAGCCATGCTGAGAATCGACGGCGTGCAGAGAGTGGCCCTGGTCAAGGCATCTAAAATGGCTGCCGTGCACGACAAAATTGTGGCATTGGACAAAAACGCAAGATGGCGCAGACAATGTTTATCAATAAGGATTCATTTATAACAAAATATTTACTCGCAGTGACAAAATGGTGTTCAACACTTCCTGATTTCCATCGAATCGAACGTTAACAAACGTCACGCAGCAAAAAAAAAAAAAAAAAAAGCTCACGCACAGAGCGGTTTTTAGCCATGTTATCCAATGGAAGGTGGATAACATGGCTAAGAGCATTTGCTGGATAATGCATGAATATCGCTGACTTTTCAGCGATATTCATGCATTGTGGCCGATGTGCGGCGATAATTTTTGTCTCTAAACAATTAAAACGAAGCACAAAATGGCGAATTCCCGTTTCGCTACCAGTTTGCGGCCCAGTTCGCGGCCCGTGAAGCGCTTCTACCGTGAAAAATCAATTTTTTTTTATTTTCCCCACGGGACCCTTTAATAACCCCAACAACATTCCTAGGGGGTCAAGAGGGGTATACCTTGCCCCCTTTCAATAAATTCCCCCTTCGTTTTTCACCTCTTCTTCTCTCTCGATCCTACCGAGAGATAAGATGGCGGCCGCTCCGGACTATTTAGAATGTTGACAGACACCGGAGAGCCAATCAGCTTTCTGTTATCCAATGGAAGGTGGATAACATGGCTAAGAGCATTTGCTGGATAATGCATGAATATCGCTGACTTTTCAACGATATTCATGCATTGTGGCCGATGTGCGGCGATAATTTTTGTCTCTAAACAATTAAAACGAAGCACAAAATGGCGAATTCCCGTTTCGCTACCAGTTTGCGGCCCAGTTTGCGGCCCGGGAAACGCTTCTACCGTGAAAAATAATTTTTTTTTTATTTTCCCCACGGGACCCTTTAATAACCCCAACAACAATCCTAGGGGGTCAAGAGGGGTATACCTTGCCCCCTTTCAATAAATTCCCCCTTCGTTTTTCACCTCTTCTTCTCTCTCGATCCTACCGAGAGATAAGATGGCGGCCGCTCCGGACTATTTAGAATGTTGACAGACACCGGAGAGCCAATCAGCTTTCTGTTATCCAATGGAAGGTGGATAACATGGCTAAGAGCATTTGCTGGATAATGCATGAATATCGCTGACTTTTCAACGATATTCATGCATTGTGGCCGATGTGCGGCGATAATTTTTGTCTCTAAACAATTAAAACGAAGCACAAAATGGCGAATTCCCGTTTCGCTACCAGTTTGCGGCCCAGTTCGCGGCCCGGGAAACGCTTCTACCGTGAAAAATAATTTTTTTTTTATTTTCCCCACGGGACCCTTTAATAACCCCAACAACAATCCTAGGGGGTCAAGAGGGGTATACCTTGCACCCTTTCAATAAATTCCCCCTTCGTTTTTCACCTCTTCTCTCTCGATCCTACCGAGAGATAAGATGGCGGCCGCTCCGGGCTGTTTAGAATGTTGACAGACACCGGAGAGCCAATCAGCTTTCTGCGCGCAAAGTTCCGTTTCGCGAAAAGTAAGCGGACCGGATCGCTGCCCGGAGCGCTGTTACAGATATATATCTTGTTTTGAACGTTAATTTCTCAAAAACTACTGGAGCACATATATTGAGACCTAGCAAAGGCACATCGGGCTAACAGTCCCTACAATTTTGCCAAGTTTCGTGCAAATCCATTCAGCCGTTCGAGCTAAAAGTGAGTCCAACCGCCCTATGGAAAAATGAATGGGAAAAACGCGTTTTGGGACCCCCCTTTTTTCTCAGGCCCCCCTTGACGAAACCCCCCCAAATTTTTAGGGGCTGCTCAGAAACAAAATGTGCCATTTTCCTGAAAATTTCAGCCGATTCCGTCCACAAACGCCAAAGTTATTAGGCATAGAATTTTCAGAAATCCCATAGGGAAAAAATCCTAACTATATATACCTACTGGCGATAGCCAGTAGGTAATATATATATATATATATATATATATATATATATATATATATATATATATATATATATATATATATATATATATATATATATATCCAGAAGCTTGGCGAAGTTCATGCCTGCACCTCCTTTCCGTGGCGGGCCTCGACGGGGTTTCGCCTCGCCCCATTAAATCCAGACAAATTACCGTCACAAATCTTTGACAGAGAGTCGAGGCCCAGATCAGCTTTGTTCAAGTGCTATTTATTTGGCAACATCAACACCCATTGATGTTGCCAAATAAATAGCACTTGAACAAAGCTGATCTGGGCCTCGACTCTCTGTCAAAGATTTGTGACGGTAATTTGTCTGGATATATATATATATATATATATATATTTCACCTCCCAGGCAGAAAGACTACCAATGACGAGACTTGTGCAGACCAAAGTGATTTATTTCTATGTCGCCCTCGGACGCGTTTCGCCTGACCAGCAGGCTTGTTCACCTGCTGGTCAGGCGAAACGCGTCCGAGGGCGACATAGAAATAAATCACTTTGGTCTGCACAAGTCTCGTCATTGGTAGTCTTTCTGCCTGGGAGGTGAAGTGTTGTCGGGACTGGCTCCGGAGGTCCCGTGTGAGACGAGACGCCCGCTGTTCTGGAAGGTGGCAGTTTTTCTTCTGGAGAAGGAGGAGTAGAAATTATATATATATATATATATATATATATATATATGTATATATATATATATATATATATATATATATATTACCTACTGGCGGTCGCCAGTAGGTATATATAGTTAGGATTTTTTCTCTATGTAACTTTTGAAAATTCTATGTCTAATAACTTTGGCGTTTGTGGACGGAATTGGCTGCAATCTTCAGGAAAATGGCACATTTTGTTTCTGAGCAGCCCCTGAAAATTTGGGGCAGTTTCTTCAAGGGGGGGCCGAGAAAAAAGAGGGGTCCCAAAACGCGTTTTTAACATTGAGTTTTCCATAGGGCGTTTGGCCTCACTTTTAGCTCGAACGGCTGAATGGATTTGCACGAAACTTGGCAAAATTGTAGGGGCTGGTAGCCCGATGTGCCTTTGCTGGGTCTCAATATATGTGCTCCAGTGGATTTTGAGAAATTAACGTTTTAAAAAAATGATATATCTGTGACAGCGTCCCGGATAGCGCTCCAGTTCGCGTACTTTTCGCGTAACGGAGCTTTGCAAAGTGAAGCTGATTGGCTCTCCGGTGTCTGTCAACATTCTAAACAGTCCGGAGCGGCCGCCATCTTGTCTCTCTGTAGGATCGAGAGAAAAGAGGAGGAGAAAAACGAAGGGGGAATTTAATGAAAGGGGGCGAGGTAGACCCCTCTTGACCCCCTAGGAATGATGTTGGGGTTAATAAAGGGTCCCGTGGGAAAACAAAATTGATTTTTCACGGTAGAAGCGCTTCCCGGTTCGCGAACCGGGTCGCGAACAGGTAGCGAAACGGCAATTCGCCATTTTGTATTTCGTTTTAATTAAATTACAGGGTATAAGGGGGTACGGGAGACGTATCCTGACCCTTTATGTTTTCTGAGGGTGGCTGAGGAGGCTCATATATGTTGATACATGTCTTCAAGCGGCTGCGCGTGAGCGTTTTTTTTTTTTTTGCTGCGTGACGTCTGTTAACGTTCGATTCGAAGGAAATCAGGAAGTGTTGACCGCCATTTTGTCACTGCGAGTAAATATATTGTTAAAAATAATTGTTATAAATTAATCCGTATTGATAAACATTGTCTGCGCCATCTTGCCTTTTTTTCAATGCCACACTTTTGTCGTGCACGGCAGCCATTTTAGATGCCTTGACCAGACCCACTCTCTGCACGCCGCCGATCCTCAGCATGGCTCCCCACCCTCGCAAGCATCTCCCCCACGCACTAGTCACCCCCGCTCTCTCTCTCATGCATGGGCCATAAACCTCCCCCATCTGCGCTGCTATTCCCTGAGAATCATACCCTGTGCCCGCCCGACACCTCCCTTTCACCCTATTCACTACCGTACCCTCTGACACTCCTCTTCCTCCGTGTCTGATTGTCCAGGCCGGTCCCAGGCTATCACTTAGCCCTGCGGATGTAGTTTATGGCCCCAACTGTAAAGAATCACCCCTCTTCAAAGGAGTTACAGTAGATCAAGGCCCCCACCCCATGAGATCCGTCACACCACACGCGTTCCTATTATCTGATAACGATCCTGTATTGTGATTGGGGAGGGGATTCTCACTGTGAGGGTGTGTGGGATCGAGCCTGAAGCGGAAGATTCCAGGGATGTCTTTTTGTACATTAAAGTCTTCACAATTATGCGTCACATTAAAAATATATAGCACTCCAACAAAGTAGTATGATTATAACACTTTAATAACTTATAAATATATACAACGCTCCAACAAAGTAAACATGTTAAAAAAACATTTTAAACAAAGCAACAATGGGCTGCTGTGAGGTGGCGTCAGTATTGGTCCTTTGTGCGAATAGGCCGAAGGCAGCACAACGCGCCGAGATTCGGACGGCAACCAGGTGATGTCCAGTAAGTTGCTGCACTGGTCATGGCATCCTACAATGCTGCGCCGAAAAACGGCGTGGGGCGCCCCGGGAGGGGGGGGGGGCGGAACGAACGGGCCCCCCCCACCTCCCAGGCTGGAGGCTCCTCTGCTGCAGTGGGGCGCCCCTTTACCGTTTCAGTCGCCATTCTGCTGTTTACCGCCCGCTTTTGCTGCACTGTGCCTCATCTGCCATTCAGCTGAGTTGCGCTCGCTCTTGCGGCTACAGCGTCTCGCCCACCATCCAGCTGAGTTGTGCCCGCTCTTGCGGCTACAGCACCTCGCCTACCATCCAGCTGAATTGCGCCCACTCTTGCGGTGCAGCAATAGGCGGCTGCCACAGGACTCTTAAAATGGCGGCCGCTCTTCGGATTTGGGCCTGGTCCACTAAAATGGCTCTGGGACACATTTGAACTCGGACATTTGCCTGCTAGGGCTTGGGCCCCATTCTCGAAAGCGTCCCCTCAGCCTTGAAGATTCTACAAAAGTCATAGGGCCCCCGACTCCCGCAGGCTTCTGGTGGGGAGCGGCTGCCATGATTGCTCGCGGAATGGCCACGACGGAGCCACGAGATGGTGATGCTCTCATGCTGACGCCAGCTTCAGTCTGAAACATCCAGAAACACTGTAGACTACCAATTTATTCAGTTCCGGTGGAGCCCCAACGTGACCCGGTAGAGAAGAACTTGCCCTCCCCTCTTTGACTAATGGTTCTTATAGCCTGTCCCTTCTGTTGTCATTTAACAGAACTTTTTGGACTGCTGAAAGGGGTTGTGTTCGGACCGCTGGTTGGTGGAAAAATTTTGACTATATTCTGGACCTGCGTTGTCGCGTAATACGTCATATGACGCGCCGCGTTAGCGCACCCGGAAGTGCCCGGTGCGCGAGGCGCAGCTTCCAGGAAACGATCCAGAGCGCGGCGCGCAGCGCGTAACGTAAGCATAACAGGTCATGTGACTTGTTAATAAAACTTTTCATTGGTTCATTTTACTTTTGTTATTCTAATGATGAAAGGCTTGGTCATATGACCTAAAAATAACACTTTGCATTGCTTTCGAACATTTTTTTTTCCCAAATGATGAAAGCCCCACCTTTTTTTTTCTCACTCTGACTTGTAAAGCAAAGGACCCAGATGCATTTACAGTTTATCACTAACAATGTTCCAGGCTAATGTATTTTCCCGGGAAATTTACAACTGTCCTGCAAGTAAAATATTCCTATTTCGAGAAAAAGGGCGTTTCTTCGTCCCATGAGGGAGCCGTTGAACAAAAGAGGCTCGGCCTGCTGTCTTAGTCGCTGATAGGCATGAATATCGGATTCTTATCGATCACTTTATGTTGCAGGAGTGGAAAACACAACAGCCCTTGACCATTTATCTTTACTGCGTTCCTGCGTATTATACCTTTTAACCGTCATGTAATCGGGCTGCTTTATTTCACTTGCCTTTTACTGATTCGAAAACAGTGGCTATTATTCAAAACTTTACCAATCTAGGTACTACTACCATGTTTTGTTTTAAAAACCTTTATTGTGAAAATGCCAGTATAAAAATACGGGCCTATAACCACGTGGGCCGGCCACGGAGCAAACTGGAATCGTATATGATGAGGGGACATTTACACTGTAGAAGAACGTAACGGGCGACCCATTAGGTTGCAAGAACTAAGGTGTCTAACAGTTGTGGAATCGGTGGACGTACATTTTATAATTAAAGTACGACAGGGCCAGTTACAATAAAATTATCTAGATATACATTTGCGGGCAAGTACCATGGGTGACGTTAATTCGAACGTTTCAATAGTACAGTAATCAATAACACATCAGAACTTAATATCAATAGGGATGTCCAAATGTTCAATCAGTATTCGTCCCCGCCCGCCATGTGCTTCAAAACTGCATACCTATCTCGTGATATCAAGCTTGGGCAACCAGTACACAACAAGGAGTTTCGAGTCCCATTTATACCGGCGCCATTTTGGGCAAGGCCGGGCAGGTCCAGGATATAGTCAAAATGTCTCCACCAACCAGCGGTCGGACCAGAACCTCTTTCGGCAGTCCAAAAAGGTTCCATTAAATGACAACAGAAGAGATAGGCAACAAGAACAATCAGTCAAAAGAGGGGACGCTTTCGTGAATGGGGCCCATGCCCTAGCAGGCAAGCGTCCGAGTTCCAAGGTGTCCCAGGGCCATTTTAGTGGACCAGGCCCAAATCCAAAGAGCCGGCCGTCATTTTGAGAGTCTTGTTGCAGCCGCCTTTCGCTGCACCGCAAGAGTAAGCGCAATTCAGCTGGATGGTGGGTGAGACGCTGTAGCCGCAAGAGCGGGCGCAACTCAGCTGAATAGCGGATGAGGCACAGTGCCGCAAGAGCGGGCGCAATTCAGCTGAATGGCGACTGAAACGCTATGGGGCACCCCACTGCAGCAGAGGAGCCTCCACCTGGGGAGGAGGGAGACGCCCGTTCGTGCCGCCCCCCCCCCCCCCCCCGGGCACCCCACGCCGTCTTTCGACGCAGCATTGTAGGATGGCCACACCAGTGAAACTTGCTGGACACCACCTCGGTGCCATCCGGATCTCAGCGCGCTGTGCTGCCTTTGGCGTACTGTAGCAGCAAGAGTGACCGCAACTCAGCTCGACACGCCGTCTTTCGGCGCAGCATTGTAGGATGGCCAGACCAGTGCAGAAACTTGCTGGACACCACCTCGGTGCCATCCGGATCTCGACGCGTTGTGCTGCCTTCGGCCTACTGTAGCAGCAAGTGCGGGTGCAACTCAAGTGGACGGCGAGTGAAACGGTAAGAGGCGCCGCACTGCAGATGAGGTGCCTCCACCTGGGGAGGCGGGAGAGGCCAGTTTGCACCGCCTCACCCCCCCCCGGGCACCCCACGCCGACTTTCGGCGCAGCATTGTAGGATGGCCACATCAGTGCAACTTGCTGGACACCACCTCGGTGCCATCCGGATCTCGGCGCGTTGTGCTGCCTTCGGCGTACTGTAGCAGCAAGAGTGACCGCAACTCAGCTGGACACGCCGTCTTTCGGCGCAGCATTGTAGGATGGCCAGACCAGTGCAGAAACTTGCTGGACACCACCTCGGTGCCATCCGGATCTCGGCGCGTTGTGCTGCCTTCGGCCTACTGTAGCAGCAAGTGCGGGCGCAACTCAAGTGGACGGCGAGTGAAACGGTAAGAGGCGCCGCTCTGCAGATGAGGTGCCGCCACCTGGGGAGGCGGGAGAGGCCAGTTCGCACCGCCTCCCCCCCCCGGGCACCCCACGCTGACTTTCGGCGCAGCATTGTAGGATGGCCACACCAGTGCAACTTGCTGGACACCACCTCGGTGCCATCCGGATCTCGGCGCGTTGTGCTGCCTTTCTGCCTATTCGCACATCGGTCCGCTACTGACGCCGCCTCACAGGCCAACGGATTTTGTAGGCTTTTTATAGCCCAAAGCCGCATAACAGGTCATGTGACTTGTTTATAAAACTTTTCATTGGTTCATTTTACTTTTGGTTTCCTATTGATGGAAGGCTTGATCATATGACCTAAAAATAACACTTTTCATTTTATTGAAACATTTTTTTTCCCAAATGATGAAAGCCCCACCTTTTTTTTTCTCACTCGGCAATCCAAAAAGGTTCCGTTAGATAACAACAGAGGGGACAGGTAACAAGAACCATCAGTCAAAAGAGGGGAGGGCAAGTTTTTCCCTTACCGGGTCACGTTGGGGCTCCACCGGAAGTCATCGAATTGGTAGTCTACAGTGTTTCTGGATGTTTCAGACTGAAGCTGGAGTCAGCATGAGAGCATCACCATCACATCCAGGACTTACGCCATTTGTGCAAGGCAGTGACATTGAAGCATCTCAGGGACCAAGTAACATACCATATGCAGAGTCCTTCCCACATCCTCTGCCTTCCTTCTTACCTAGTTATTGTTCTTTCACTCCCACTCCAGGCTTTTAGTCTGTGGATGGAAAACCATGAACCTACACTCACCTATGAAAATCTTACTATTGATGGTTTATTTTGAGCCCAAAATACAAAGGCTTGTTTGGATCGATGTTGCAGCAGGCTGCCATGTAAATAGTTATTTAATAAAACGTTTTACCCTGTTACTTTGCTGGTGTGTTGTATATATTTATAATATTTGCATAGTGTTCGTCGTTATTTTGGGTGGGGTGGGCGGCGGAGCCGAGCTGTCTTGCAGCTATCATGGTGTCGAGCTCAGTTCCTCTCACTAGTTTCGTATTTGTCATGAGGGGTTGTTCATAATGTTTCTATTTTAGTGAGGTCAAAAAGAGATCCCATTAGTAGCCTACTGATTTTGCTTGATTCCTTTAGTTTTTTTTTACGATTTTTCACTATCTGCAAAGACTAAACAGAGTATTGCGACTCTGTGCTTGTTTGTAAATAGAGAATGAACCAAGAGAACCAATTCCAAAACAATAAATGCTAGGATAACAGTCAATCAAATGGAGAGGGAAGCAGGCACGACGGATTACAACGGGGGCAAAGGCCTGTGTTACCTACCCTTCACTATCTGCAAAGAGAGAATACTCCTAAAAGAAAAGAGGAGGGGGGGGGCAGCGTTCAAAGCACATCAGCGTGCATAAATACGAAAATGTTTTTACCTACCACGTACTTAACATTTTACAGCTTTTGATATTTGCTATTAAAAAACCATTGAAATTCACTGAAAAAACCATAGGTTATAGACCATATATAGTTAGGAATTAGCATTTACAAAACCTTGAAAATTCACTGAAAAAACCATAGGTTTTAGACCTTATATAGTTAGGGATTAGCATTTACAAAACCTTAATTACTCGCACAAAACCATTGAAATTCGCATATATAGTTAGTTGCACTAACTATATATCGCGCACCCGCAATCCACTGCTGATGATGTCACATATTACATCATTCATGACATGGTCAGTGACATCACTGATGACATCTCAAATGACATCACTGATGACATCACTGATGACATCTCATTTGACATTACTGATCACATCACTGATGACATCATTTATGTGATAATACAATGAACCTCTTCAGACTCTAAAATAACCTTAGATACAATCAGTGTAAACAGACACTCACAGACTGTCACTCATCCATGGAGTTACTCACACACCTAGTCAGTCATGCAAAGAATCAATCACACCTCCATTTCCTCAACTATACAGTTATACACACCTTACTTATTCAAACATATACTAACACATATTTACTCTCTTATACAATCCCTGATACAAGTTCCCAATGATCCATACAGCCACTCACACATTCACTGGCCCTTATGCACAGTTAGTTATATATGTCAACTCTCACATGTACTGTGTTTTACATATGTACTTACTTTGACATATAGCACTGAGAATCCATTCACTCACCAATACACTCATGCAGACAGTCAACCGCCCATACAGCTGTTTCCACATGCACTTTTGAACCCATACATATAGTGAATCAACTACTCACACATCTATGCACAGAGTCACACACCTCCCAGCCACACACACTCAGTCTCCCATACAAATACTTTGGCAACCAAACAATAACCCATATAGTTACTCATATAGCTACTGATCAACACATGCAGCAGTTTACAGAACAACAGACATAATGATGCACAAATTAAGACAGTTTAGTCACTAACCCATGCACTCAGTGAGACACATTAAATCACTCACTCATACAGTCAGTCATGCACCTACTAAATCCTTCATCCAGACACTTATACATCCACTCATTCTTCAATATGTAAGACATATTTTAACTTTACAGAAACATACAGTCACTGGGTGTTGTCATCAGTGATGTCATCAGTGATGTCATTTGAGATGTCATCAGTGATGTCACTGACCATGTCATGAATGATGTAATATGTGATATCATCAGCAGTGGATTGCGGGTGCGCGACATATAGTTAGTGCAACTAACTATATATGCGAATTTCAATGGTTTTGTGCGAGTAAATTAAGGTTTTGTAAATGCTAATCCCTAACTATATAAGGTCTAAAACCTATGGTTTTTTCAGTGAATTTTCAAGGTTTTGTAAATGCTAACTCCTAACTATATATGGTCTATAACCTATGGTTTTTTCAGTGAATATGTATATATAAGCTCCAGGTTTTCGCCTCTACACTCTTGGGTGGGTGCTCGACTGTGTGAGACTGAAGTTGCGGATAATGTAATTGCTCCAATAGATAAATGGTCAGCACTCACGGGAGAGGGTTATCCAGCTAATAATGGATAGAATGGATAGAAGGTGCAAACAGATGTGATTCAGCAAACTCCTTTCTCAATGGAGGCTAACATTGAGAAAGGCCTATGCCGAAACGAGTCCGTATATTAAATGCTACTTGACTAGATTCCGGCTCTGCACTTTACACTTTTTATTGGCCTTCCCCAAACAGGCTGGTTGGTGCAATAACTTCTCTCCTTGTCCGTGCGCACTTCAACAAAACAAAGCACCTTGCACCTTATTCTATTCTGTGCACTTTATAGGGATCCAAGGGCCCGGTTTCTTATTCCTTTTTAATAAAAAGCTTGTCCTTGTAACTACCAGGAGGGTTTTAATCTTTTATTATCCTTATCGAATGAAGCAATTTGCACTGTAGTCATACATTTTATCAGGAATGCTTTCATAATAAGGAAACGGTATGAATCATAAACAAAACTGACGTCTCCCATTTATATTTGTACAATTTTAGAGTTCTGTATTCTAATAATTTTATGAGAAATTGTGTTTTATTTGAGTCAAATAACATTTTATTGTATTAACTTGACATTAAATATTTGTATATATTGTGTACGAATATCTTACTTTTATGGTTTCTTTAAACCGAATAAAGTTATTTGACTGACTGAAATGCTACTTGTAGGCTTGCAGCATTTTTTGTGTTAAAACATGTCTCAGGCCTGACTGAGCAGTGTGTACAGTTTTAAACTGCCAGTTCAACCTAGCAAAATAAACCTTTTGCCAGATTGAAACCTCCCTTTTTAATACATATAGGTCACCCCAAAGGTAGTCCCTAAACAGCCCATATGGCAATACACAGTGTATTTAAAAAGTTGGACATGTACTTTTGTGTTTTACATGTCCTGGGGGTGAAAAACTCCCAAAATCATATTTCACTAATGTGAGGAATACCTCTACCATAGGATAGCATTTTTTACATTAATACATACATGGAGTGATACATTTTGATTGGGATCAGTTGGAATGTCATGTTTACAGTCAAAGGAATTTTTATTTAAAACCCTCTTTGATGGTAAAGTCAGATTTTAAGTTACAGTTCTGAAAATGCATTTAGACAGTTTAATTTTCTTGTCCTAACCCTTTGGTGATTGCAGCCTGTGTCCTGGGCCAGATGACTGTAATTAGCATAGTATTTGGCCTTTGTGTATTCCTCCTAGACCTTGAAACAAAGGAGGACTTCATGTTGGCAGAATGGGCTATCCTACCAGGATGTGTGGAGTGGAGCAGTTCCCTTCCTAACTTACATTTCAAAGGAGCTGGCTCAGCACACTCACATAGAACTTCACACTGGCCCTTTGTCACTCTAAATTACTTGGAGACTGGGCAGGGAGGACAGAAATTCCAGAACCAGATGCAGGGCGAGGTCCAGATGCTTATCCCACTTCAAAGCTGGCACCAGGTATAAAAGTAGGAACCTAGGACCCACCCTTTACTACACTCCTGACCGTGTAGAAATTACAGAAAAATAATTACCCTGCTTCCAGAGGACTGTCCTGCTGCTTGAGGCCTGCTCTGCTCTCTGAGAAGGAAGACTAGACCTGCTCCCTTCATCCTAGGCTTACCTGGCTGACTCCACACGTCAGCCAGCTGACCTCCAGATTTGAGCTACAGGAACACAACAATCTTCAGAGGCTTACCTGCAACTGTCCTGCTGGTGCAACTGGACCTGTCTGAGCCCTGCTGGGCTGTGTTAGATTGGAGTAAATCCCTGATCTCCAAGAAGTGCTTCCCTGGTCCTGGACCTTTGACTGGTATAAGAGTACACTCCTCTGAAGAAAAGGGAGAAATTCTGATGTTTTGGGCTCTGCGCGACTGGGAACTGGGCGTTCATGCCAAGATCTTGCCACCTGTGACGACTGCCAACAGGAAGCTCCAGTGAACTTGACTCTTCACGATACAGTGAACGACAGTGACAGCTGGCAATGCGAGATCTGCCTTTCAGGCCACAGCCTCAACAGTCCACGGTGACCACGGATGAGAAGCTCCAGCAATGACCCTGTGTGATGCTCGATAGGACCTTCGCATTACAGTGAGTATTGTCCACGACGCCCAGCCTGCTCTTCACGCTACAGCCAAGACCCTCCGTGACACTCTCCCCGTGGCTTCCTCCATCGTGAAATAGACTCTTCACGTCAGACTTTGAGAACATAACTTTTTCAGTGGTACTAATCTGCTCTCCGTATCTGGCACACTCTCCGTCGCGGTCGGCCTGAACTTGTGACTTTCTCCCGGTCTAGCACAACCAGAGGCCTGTGAGTAGCGCTTTGTGCTTTTAGGTGCTATACTTACTTAAAACGTTGAAATTGCATATCTTCAGTTTTACTGATTGGATTTTTGTCATTTTTGTCTAAACTTGTTTAATACATTTTACCTTATTTTTCTAAATTGGTGTGGGATTTTTCTTGTTTTATGTTTCGACTTTATTACTGTTTGTGTGCTGCATAAATAATTTACACACAGCCTCTAAGTTAAGTCTAATTACTTTCGTGCCAAGCGACTAGATGGTTAAGCACAGGTTAATTTAGTGACCTTTGAGGTTCACCCTAACAGGGATTTGTGGTTGTTGCCTGAAACGGGTCTTCACCCCCCCTCCCCCAAATCAAAAAACAAATTTCCTACAATGGGTAATCTTTTTTATTGCTAACATGCGGCAGTCACGTTTAGACTGCTGCAAGTTTTCTTTTTTTCATTTTTGTGTCACATGCTTGCAATAAAAAATGTGAAAAACAAATATAATCAGCGCACCTGCTTTCCGAGGCCATACCTACTGGCTTTGCCCTAGGGTTTTCAGTATAAAGTGTAATAATACAAAATAAGTTGAATTAAGTCAAACTGCCAATGGGGTCCGATGCTACTAACAAATCTTCATTGTATTTTACAGTTAATTCGTATGAAATCATTCAGATCTCACACATTCACGAAAATAAGCACAAGGTACACCTCCACTGCAGAGGCTCAAAGCAAAACTTGCCGAGCAGGTTTATGAGCGCTCTTCAAGGAATGCTGGGGGAGGGAGGAGATGACATTTCGTGTCAGGTAACCGCTTTGGACTGGTTTGGGGGCACTGGAGAAACTGAAATTCCTCACAAATCTTGCTCGAAGAGTCATTCTGTCAGGCAAATTCCATACGGCTGCCAATTTGGTCTTGGTGATATCAACTGACTTACTGGAATATCAACTGTGTGTTTTTAAGAAAATAGTGCGAAGGCCTACCTATTCTAGCTGCACATTGTAAAGCAATGAGGTCCACGCAAAATGGTGCTCGTTTCAAAATGCGGATGAGTACACGAGCAACCTAAATATTATAACCGTCTGGTAATGACTGACTAAGTCAGTAGGTGGGGTTTTTGTAGTGTGCACGCGCAGGGATGTGCAAACATGAACGATGGAAGAATGTTCGGGGCTTCAGGCAAAACATTGAAGCACATGAAACAACAGCCATGAAGCCTCTCATGATGTACCCCGCCTGGATTGGAACACATATTGTTATATCATGTACAATACTGCTAAGACAGCTAGGTACAACGTTGGTTGAATTAGTACCATTTTTATTAATCAGAGCAGTGTGAGAAGGTCACTGTCCCCGGCCACGAAAAAAATTCAAATTTTATTGTACCTGAAGTATGAAAATATGAGTTTACCCTTGTGGTGCAATGGAATGTCACAACATTATCGAGTCTGAATCCTAAAATCTCTATGGTATATGTTAGGGTACTTGATACGTGCACCTGGGCCCGGGTATGGGTTAATGGAGTACTGTCAGATGTGAGGAGGGGCGCCAGGCAGGGGTGCTCACTGTCACCGCTCTTATTCGCGCTCGCCATCGAGATGCTGGTGGTGTGAATCTGTTGCGATGCTCAGGTTTGGGACTTTGACGTCATTTTATTAATTTCTACAACAGTTGACTCAGGGCCCAGAATTCTTTAAATCCTGGGTACTTTCGGGGAGACATCAGGGCTTCGGTCAACTGGGGAAATCCCTACTAGTTCAGTTGAGGGGAGACTGTCAGGATGAGGCCTGGCAATCCCGGATTCCGGTGCGTTTTGGGTAAGCTATCAATACCTGGGATTGCAGATATACTGAGAGCCGGCCTGGAATGGAGCTTGAACCTATCTCCTGTGACGCGCAGGGCCAAGGAGGACCTTTCACCTTGGAATAACCTTCCCCTCAATACTATGGGTAGGTTTGCATTGTACAATATGAAAATCCTTCAAAAATTGCCCTATGTTTTACAAAACTATTCTTTACACATACCACAAGCATGGATTGACTCCATTCTGTCTCTGGGATGTAAATTTATCTGGCCTGGTGGCACTCCCAAAGTAGCCTTTGGAAAATGCATCCGGGCGATGTACGAATGGGGCCTAGCCATGGCGGTTATCACCTATACTATTGGGCGACACAAATACTCCCAATCAATGTCTGGCTACATGCAGGAATGACCCTGCCCATAGAAGCGAATTGGATACACTGGGACTGGACAATGTACCCTACATCCTTTACAGTGCCCCCATTCCCTCCAACATCCCTGAGGTAACCAAAGTGGTGTTTAGAGAATGGAAAGCTACTCGCCGGTGGTTGGGATGGAACCGCAAACAGACAAAGGAAACCCCGCTGTGGGAGGGGAGGTGGCTGGATTAGGTGTCCACCCTAGACAGATTTACGGATGGGACACTGTTGGAATATCAAGACTGGGGAGCGTTTTGGGCAGAAGCCACACAAAATCATTCCAAGATCTATAGCCACTTGGAAAACAATATTCTTATGGCTGATATAGGCAAGGGAGGGGTATCCCAGATGTATAAATCCCTAGTGATGCACTTGCCTATATCACTGACCCCTCTGAAAGAGAAGTGGGAGTGTTGGGTATGGGTCCTAGGTGTGGCAGACTGGAGAGATGTCTATATGGCCCAACGCACTTTAACAATATCTGCCAGACTCCGCTTTATACAATTCAAAACTTTTTTCTTGGAACATCAATGGCTTGGGAGATAAGACATTGGACCCAGAACTGCAATCTTACTTACAAAAATTCGATATCATCTCACTCCAAGAAACTTGGTGCGAGTCACCTACAAAGAGTGCAAACCTCGGCCATAGCAAGGGAGGCCTTGCTACATACAGCTCTATAAAGAGCATCTATGCAGTGGAGTCATTGGCACACAATTTAGCTCCTCCAAATGCAATGCAAGCACTACGAATTACCATACAGGAGCCGGAAAAAAATTCACATATAATACTTATAAATCTCTGCTTACATCCGCGTGATAAAACTAAAGGCAGTCAGCAGCTGGATGAAGAGCTGGTGAAAATATTAACGGAGGAGAAAACAAACAGCTTGATTATCACTGGGGATTTCAATTTAAACATGTTCAGTAACACAGCCGAAGACAACCATACAGAGGACGACTCATTTGTATGGAAAGCAATATCGCAAGACAACAACACAGGCGGAAGACATACGAAACCGGCTCAGAAGCTTCTTGTGACATAAGAGCAGCTGTGCTTTCGTGCATTAAATGGAAGATTTCCAGGAGATCGCCCAAAGGCAGCAACATTTCAAAATGCAGTAGCAAGCACAATTGATTACACTTTTTCCTCTCGCTGCATGTTCCCAAAAGTAAAGGTCTACTGCATTGGTTATAGTGATCACCTGCTTCAGAAAATCATGATAGAAGGACCACCAATACCTCAATCATGGGAACATCCATTACGACGCAGTGTTTACACCGCACTACCATTACAACGCTGGTTTTACAATGCAAGTCGTTACCACGACTTGTGCTGGAGGGTGCTCTAGGCTAAGTAATCGTAGATTTACTATTCCAACACCTTCCCTACTGTACGTAGGCTGGAGTTGGAATAGTAAATCTTACTATTCCTAAGTCCAGCACCCTTTAGCGCAAGTCGTGGTAACGACTTGCGTTGTAAAACCAGCGTTGTAATGGTAGTGCGGTGTAAACACTGCATTGTATTCACATACAACCCCTCAATCACTGCCAGTAAATGCATACTGCCTAGAATACTCACCTAACGAGAAAAGAGTAAAAAGCAGACGATCCAAAAAGCCTCCTCTCTCTCGCAAAGCAACTATTTGGAGAAGTACAAACAGCAGAGCCTGATAGAATTGGAAGCTGGGAGATGTTTACAAAAATACTACGAAACAGCTATGGAGCCAAAAAGGGAATCCCCCAAAACAAGAGAATGGCTTACCTGCAAAATGAACAGCCATACCACAACATCAGAAATATTGCTCAATTAAAAAAGCTAAAAGCACTGATAAATTGCGTGCTTCGGAGAGTGAAGATAGACCCCACGGTGCAACAAGAATTGAGGCAGTTAAAAGCCACCCGTAGGAAATTAACCTGGCACCTCAGAAAAGAAGCTGATGAGGCTCTTTAGGCTAAACTCCTACATGACATCAAAAATAACAACAGCTCATAATTTTGCAAAAGATCAATACTCTGGCCAATCTGTTGAGCCAGGGAATCAACTCAAATGTCACAGAAGAGGTTTTGACAATCTTTTTCGAATCAGACTTTAATAAAGACCAAGAAACCCGAACCTGCATAAATAACCTTTCGCCCGAATTGGAAGTTCGATCATCTCAAATCGACCCGAATTCAACACTGGATTAGGATATTATAATTACGAACAAACAAATCTGAAAAAGAATTTCCAAGGGCAGAAGTGAGGGAGCTCCAGGTCCAAATGGGATCCCTCCTCACTGTTCAAACAAGATCCGGAATGCTGGGCCTCAGAACTCAAACCAATCTTCGAATCAATCCTGCAAACATCAACGATACCTTCATCATGGAGGGGCTCGATCATTTTACCTATTTACAAAAAAGGCAATAGGAATGACCCAAAAAGCTACCGGTTGGTAGCCCTATTGGATAATGAGGCCAAATACTCTGCAGGATTATTACTTCAAGAGTTAACGTCCTGGGCCACAGAAATCGCAGCAATTACTCATAACCAAACCGGCTTCTGCAAGAATATGGGGACCACTACTAACATCTCAGCCCTCTCACAATGATAGACGCCACTCTTGCAACAAAACATCCCCTGTACCTGTGCTTTATCGACTATAGCTCAGCGTTTGACCAGATAAATAGAAACCTACTGTGGCAAAAACTAAAAAGGCTGAACATTTCACAGCTGCTCTTAAAACAACTAACTATTTTGCACAGTGATACCTGGGTGCAAGTAAAACTGGATGCAGGAGATCATCTAACAAAGAAGATTCCACCAACTTCTGGACTAAGAAAAGGCTGCATTCTTACACCAACACTTTTTAATCTTTTTATGGCAGAGTTATCAACCTTCCTGAATGAAAGCAACTCACATGGTCCTAAGCTAGGGGGCCTCCAACTATCCAATTTACTCTATGCAGATGACCTGGTGCTCATCAGTTGGACTCCCATAGGCCTACAGCACTTGCTCGACATTACATCTTGATACTCGGAAGACAACAAACTCAGCATCAACCAAGAAAAAACAAAAGTCACGAGTGTAAACATCTGCAAAATAAAAACTAACCAGAACAGGTACCTGGCAACTCGCAAGCTGGAAGCTGTACAAGATTATAAATACCTGGGAGTTATCATCAATAACTAAGGGAACTACACAGCACTACTTGATGCCATAAAAAAAGGGGAATAATGACAGCAGTGGCATTAAGAAACCTAAAAAACAAGATCTCAAGCCTTTGTTTCCTCCCCTAACCAGGGTGATACAGGTGAAAGTAATACCATCTATCACCTACAGAAGCAAAGCCATTAGAGGGAGAGACGCTGAAAAACTGTATGGCACCATAGTAAGAGCATTGCGAATGACCTACTGGTTACCAGGACAAACATCCCCGCACAAATGAGGTTAGAATTCAGATTACAAAGAGAAGAGCTAGCCCACAAAGGAGCATTTACCAAAAGCTAGTACAAAATCAGAAGAGGAGAGCCAGAATCGCTAAATGCCTACCTGTGGAAAGAACTGCAAGCCAAAGAGGCATGCCCTGCCAGATGCTATTTGGACACCGCACTCGATCAACTGGGGTTCCAGCACCTTTGGGAGCTATCAGGGACTTACAAAAGTAAAAAAAAAATAGTAAACAACATTGTTAAAAAGGAATCCCTCATACAAGACAAAGCCACCCTGCCAGAATGCGCACATGGCTGGTTTACCATACAGTCCTACAGCAAAGCTTTACTCCAAGAATACCTTCACACTAGCTTCTCTAAAACCACCAAAGGGAAGTTCCTGAGTTTATGCCTAGGATTATTGACATCTGCACACCATATGCTGCTGTGGCTACGCCCCCGAAGCCAGCAATCTGTCGACTTTGCGGGGAAGGAGAGGAGGAAATAGTGCTCCTCATCACTATATAAAAGGAATTAACACTGGAGCGCCAAACCCTCCTCAGACCACTCTTCAATAAGAAACATATACAGACCTGTAGGCAAGCGATACTAGCAAGCTTCTCCGACAAGGACGTCCAACTAAGCTGCTGCCTGGTAAAATTCCTAATCGCAGCAGAATCTAGTATAAAAAAGCAAACTGATTGCCTGGGAGGTGGCATTGTAGCTGCAGCAGGGCTGAACTTGGTACCCTGACCCATTTCATGCAAGACTTGGACGGCATTTCCACTGCACTTAGAACCCTTAAACTTTGACGAAGACAACCAACACACTGAACCCAAATCAACCACCCAACACCCTGAAGTCAGTGATCGACAACTGGACAGCCCTCGCCACGAAGATACACTGAAGACGATGAAGTCAATCCACTCTGGGCCCCCCACGGACCCCTGCCTCCACCACATTTTCAACAGAGCCGCTGACACCATCACACGCATGCTCTGCCACACCATCAACCTCTCCCTGGCAACCGCCATGTTCCCCGACAACTGGAAACATGCCGAGGTCACACCCCTCCTGAAGAAACCTTCGGCGGACCCCACCGACCTCAGAAACTAAAGAGCAAAACATCCTTGACTCTTCCCAATCCGTTTCAGAAAAAAACACCGTAAGGAAACCGCCCTCCTTGCTGCAACAGACGACATACACACCCTACTGGACAAAGGAGAAACAGCAGCACTCATCCTCCTCGACCTCTCAGCGGCGTTGGACACAGTCTCTCACCGCACCCTAATACGCAGACTCCACGACGCAGGGTTCCAAGACAAGGCCCTCAATTGGATCTGCTCCTTCCTCCCCGGTAGAACGCAGCGGGTCATACTCCCCCCTTTCTTCTCCGTCCCTACACCTACCACCTGCGGAGTCCCCCAGGGGTGCTCCCACAGCCCTACACTCTTCAATGTCTACATGGCTTCGCTCGCCCCCACCATCAGAACCTACGGACTCAATATTGTGTCATACGCAGATGACACCCAACTCATCCTCTCCCTATCCAACTAACCCAATACCATCAGACACAATTTTAGAGAAGGCATGTAAGCAGTCACCAAATGGATAAAAAACAGCTGGCTACAACTAAACATCAACAAAACCGAAGTACTCATCATGAGCTCAAACCCCGATGCATGGAACACCTGGTGGCCCCTGTCCTCTGAAGCGCGCCCACCCCCACGGACCACGCACGCAACCTGGGAATCATCCTGGACTCTGATGTCAAAATGGACCACCAGATCAACTCCGTCTCGTTCTCCTGCTTCCACACCCTCCGCCTCCTACAGAAGACCTTCAAATGGATCCCCCTCGAACACAGAAATACCGTCACTCACACCCTGGTCTACAGCAACGCACTCTACGCCAGAATAAACAAAAACCTCACTCGCAAGCTACAGAACATCCAGAATGCCACCGCAAGACTGGTCCTCGACCTGCCTAGACACTGCCACATCTCCCAGCACCTGTGCACACTCCACTGGCTCCCCATCGAAGCTAGAGTCACCTTCAAGATGCTCACCCACAAGGCCCTCCATGACACCGGACCAGCATACCTGAACAGCCGACTCAAAATCCACGCACCTAAGAGGACCCTACGATCTGCCCAGCTCTCCTATGCTGAGGTCCCCCGCCCCAGAAAGACCAGATCAGGAGGCTGCTCCTTCTCCTTCCTCGTGGACCGAGCTTAGAACGCCCTGCCGCTCCACCTCAGACAGACAACATTGTTCCCCATCTTCGCAAGAAACCTCAAAACCTTGCACTTCGACTGACCCCCCTCCTTGATGGACTGGAACCTGCTAACCCCATCCCCAGCGCCTTGAGACCCTCACGGGTGAGTAGTCGCACTTAACAAATACCTGATTTATTGAACCCGTGTGCAGGCAAGTCCTGGTACATCATGCACTTCAAATGAAACAACCAACTCTGAATGGTTGAGGGGGCAGCCCACCTACAGTCCTCCAAAAAGCAACCGGGCCAGGAGCTTTATGCTGTGGAACGCTATCACTGAATTTTCAAATCAGTTGTTTGGACCCTATCGATTCACAGAAGCCACCTCTATTTTGCACAATCAGTCTTCTCCATCCTTTTAATGGTTTTAAATGAATGTATTTGTATTACCCTAATGCATAGGTTTTAATCAAGTATGAACTGAAATACAGAAGATAGCTTAATGTACTCTCAGAGCAAACATCGGACAAAACAGCGGGTCAACCTTGGCCACCTTGTACTCAGTCATGAAGTCGTTCTTGCACTCTGCACGTTCCCCTGCACACTTTTGCACTTGCGTCTTGCTGCTTTACTCATCCTGCTGCTAAGTATCCAACTAAGGAGGTTAATTTGTCCTGCTTTGCTACTAATCTTTTGTCTATAAAAAATATCTGTCTGCTTTTTTGTCCACCAAGGTTTTAGGGGGCCTATTTTAATGTCTTTTTTCAATGGTAGCCCACACTTTGTTTTAAATTGTCATGTTGAAAATACGATATGAGATGTATGTTTGTAAAGGTTTTAATTAACTGTTCAATAAATAATACTTACTTAATTACTTATACAATTCAAGCATTTACACCAAGCCTATATGACTCCCCTCTGACTGCGGAGAGCGGGCCTCACTGACTCCTCAGCATGCCACAAGTGTAAAGACCCTATAGGGGATTTATTCCATGTTGTATGGCAATGCCCAGCGATACAAGTTTATTGGACTGCCATCCTTGCTATCCTATGCCGTGGTGAGCATGATTGTTGACACCGACCCAAGGATTGCTCTGCCTGGTATCCTAGATGACATGGGGGACCTAGGGGGATAGGACAATGGTGGGTCTGGACACTTTAACCCCTTCCCGGCTGCGCACATTCCCCTGCTGTGCTGGGGGGCGTGGGCGCGCACAGCGCCCCCATGCTCATGACGAGCTCAGCTCTTCATGCAGTACAGTGCTCCTGTGCTCATGACGAGCTCAGCTCGTCATGGCCACACCCGTTTCTTTAGAACGCTCAGCACAGCAGGGGAATTAGCCCAGCATGCAAGCTGTTGTGTCGTTGGTAGAAAGACACCAGGAGTCAGGATGTATTCTTAAGACTTCTTTATTAAGTCATCAGATAAGGTAACAACATCGCTGTACTCCAGCCAGCCTAGTGTGGTACCAGCCCCACCAGGAGCAGCCTCCCTAGCTTCTCAGCCCATCTTCAACTGCCACATTCACCCCACTCAGTCACCCAGGCATTCTACGCATCACAGTCACACCAACATTCTAAAAGCAAGACACACTCTGGCTGAGCAGCTAGTGGCAGCAAGACTGGAATACATGGTAAATAATTATGTAAGATATAACACAAGCATTCTAAAGGCCATGACGAACTCAGCTCGTCATGAGCACTGGAGCACTGTAGCTCATGACGAGCTGAGCTCGTCATGAGCATGCAAGGGGTTAATAAGCTAAAAGGGACATAGCCCGCAATTGGACCTCTCCAACGGCCCCTTCAGTCGAGGCCTGGACCTGGGCTATGGACTGGTGGAGCAAACTGGAAGAAACGATTTAGAAAGACATGGGAATGCCCCAGCAAGTATGATAATATTTGGAAAAAATTGTGGGTCTGCCATGGCCTGATAACTTAGATGAAACCCAGGGAGCTTCTCGTAACAATGGGAGGGACACTGTGCCAGACCTGTTCCTGGAACCAGGATGACAGTGAAACAATGTGTCTTAGTATGCAAAATGGCCATAAAATGTTACTATAAGATCTCTTTGGGGAATATCATGTTTCCACACCAAGTCCCGCATATTTATCCTTGGAGTTTCATTCAGATATTTATGCGGCTTTCAGCAACCAGAGCCCCCAGGTGAAATGTGGTAACATGTATTCCCCATGGTGTGAATAACTTCTATTACCCACACCATCGGGCTTAGCAGGCCACTAAACACGAAGTACTTAGTGTTTTACCCCCTCCTCCATCTCTCCCTCTCTCTCTCTCGCAGAAAATAAAATTGAGGCAACGGATAGGGTGGACTATGAATGCACCTCAATACTTGTTTTTTTCTAGTGGAATAGAATGCCTCAGTCTACTTTCCTTGTGTCCTACGATGAGTAAGTCTACTGACTATCTGTGGTCAAAGAGTAAATAAAATGTCGAAGTGTGAACCACAAAATGTCACTTGGGAGGTTGTGAGATTACATTACAGTTACCCTCTGTTGCCTGCCGCCATTCACTTCTTTATTCTATGTTAGATTTGGGGGTCTCTAGTTTTAAGTAAGTAAGTAAGTCTTTATTGCTCAGTTAATTAAAACCACTGTAAATGTTAGCATATAAAACAAACAACAACAAAAAACATTAGTTAAATACAATTTAAAATGTGAATAACTTCATATTAAAAATAAATAAATAGTCATTAATACAGGCATTTCTGCTTGTTTCAGGCTCAGCATAGAATTAAAATATCAAAAGATTGAAGCCTTTGCAATGACCATTTAAGTCTTAGATTAGCGTCATCATGTTTCTGCCCTCTGTCGGTCTTGTTTCTTTTCTGCTTCCGCCAGGAATTTGACAACATGACTTGCTAGTTGAATGTCCGTTCCATTCATGAATGTTCGTTCGTTTTTTTTTTGTATGCTAACATTTGCAATGGTTTTAATTAACTGAGCAATAAAGACTTACTTACTCCAGTTGGCACAGGTAGGTACTTGTGACAAATAGGGACCCTTGCCTCTAGTCAGGGTAAGGGGGTACACTCCTAAAATAACTCCTGCTCACCCTATTGGTAGCTTGGCACGAGCAGACAGGCTTATCTCAGAGGCAGTGTGTGAAGCATTTGTGACCACATACAGTAACCCAGTGACAACACTACAGATGGACACCACACAGGTTTTATATCAAAAATAAGTATTCTTTATATAGACTTAACACTAGACCACAAACAACAAAAATCCACAGTACTATACTTAAAAATGGTAGTTTTAGCTTAGTTCAGTTCAGTTCTTAAGATGCGACACTTTGCGTCAATGTACCTTACGATGCGTTGATCTTCCACAACAGGCAATGTTGCAGCGATGGAAATGCGGCAAAGTTCCAGTGCAAAGAAATAAAGATGTGAAGATCTTCCAGATGAACTTTCAGCCACAATAATATCACCATTCACTTAAGAGATTTCACAAATTGCAACACCTGTAATGTGATCTATGCTATTGTGTGTCCATGTCCTTTACTTTATGTGGGGCAAACGACCCAGAAAATCAAGACCAGAATTAGCCAACATCGGAGCCGCATACGTTGTGGAACCCTGAACGCTCCGTTGGTTGAACATTTTACAAATCTGAACCACTCAGCAGACGACTTGAAATGGACCATCCTCAAAACGGTCAAGTTACCAAAAAGAGGTGGCAACCTACAACAACTGCTCAACAGGGAAGAACTAAAATCTATCATCCAATTCAATACGATCCAATCGGGTTTGAATCGGAGTGAGGATTGGACAACATTGCTCTGAGAACGTCTGGGCTAAACAATTCTGGGCACCCTAAGAGAGTGTGAAAGTGAAATCGGGATGCACAAGGAGACCTGATTGATCCCACTCAAGACTTTACAAACTGCATGTGATGTCGAACATTTTTGAATGCATAAAGGCATCTGAAGTTGATGATTGAGAACTTATTTCAAATTTTTAATTTTTTCACTTATGCACAATTGTCACTTTGATTGCACATATGTCACTATCATCTGATTTGTCGCAAATAGGTTCTTAATAAGTCTCTGTAGACATTAATCCATGAGTACCCACACAATGGCCTTGCTCTTAACCTACAGGCCATTTGTAGCCCTCCATTTACCCTCCACTCTAAGATGGCCGACACTCTAACGCAGATGCCGACCCATATTGACGCCTTCCGCTCACATCACGTGATCGGTTCCTGTCTTACAAACCACTCACTGGGACATGCCTCCATTCTGGAACCGGCATTGTCCGAAGCACCCCTGGGAGAGGCGGATGGCGTATTATGTCCAAGTAAGTTAGACGCCCTTGCCCAGCGGCAAGCTCTGTTTCCAATTACCAAGGCTAGCGCGACGTTTTCGCCGCACGCTCTGACGCGGTAATCACTCCTTTTTTCAGCGCCCTTTTCCCACATTGTTGAAACCCGGGGCACAGCAAGTCTGAAACTCCAAATTCGTAAGTACCCTGCGCATGCCCGAGACTAGATCACGGTAATTGGCCACCACGGTATGTCTGGAGTAAAACCGATTCTCCGCCTTATTTCCTCAGAAAGGAGTCGGAAACACTGACAATTAACATGATACCATTGATGTCTGTATTCTTATGAGTTCCCGCTAGCACGCGAAATAGAAGGTAACCACTTCCTACAATCTTGGGTACTTCTCACTGGTTTTGCGTAAACTTTCTGGTCTTAAATCCCTAATTGATTCCTTGATTCTAGTGCAGCTACCTTCAGACTGTCGTTGAAGTTTTAAAATACGATTATATTGAGACAACCACTGATCCCCAGAGAATCGTATGCACAAGCTCAACCATATGGTATGTTATATATTGTTTTCTGTCCTATGTGTTTGCTAAGCCATTTTCCACTAGACCTTGGAAGGCTTCCCTTCACGTATCTGACCAACTTCATACGAAGGCACCTGCCATTGCCCATTAGACTTAGACCAGGCTCACTATCACCACGTAGCCCCAGAGTTATGAACCTCACGCATGCCACTGCGATTCCGGAAGTTATTTATGACAATGTGCTTTGCTTAAACTTTTAAGTTTAAAACGATACACTTTGCACCGGGTCACGCACTGCGATTTCGAATGTAACTACAATATGGGCAGTTAAAATCTTTATAATATTCTTTGTTTCCTTTTGTTCCTTTTCTCTAATACAGGCCTTACTCATTTCAGGCATGTTTTGTTACTTAAATAAGTCCTGATGATGATCCCGTGCATCTATTAGAGCCTTTAGGGATCGAAACGTCGACACCCAAGAGTGGGTTGACACTTGTAATATCCTAAAAATTTGTGTAAACTCCACTCCAGGCGACACTGCTAGCAATCCTTGCATCTTTTCGCAGTGCCCTGTCTTTGCTCTCCTTTCTTGCCTGAAAACCACCCTCTCTCTCACCCTATATCTTTTTTCTCCTTTCTTGTCAGTACGGCACAGGCTTGTGTCTTGTAAAATTGTATTGTATATTTGACAGTGTCTTTTGGTAATAAACTCCTGCCCCGGCTGGGTCAGGACAACCTGAATTGTATAGCTTCCATTGAGTTCCTATACTATATATTGTATTTATTTTTGAATAAGCTAAGGTCCGTTGTCTCACTATAACGATCTTCCAGATGAGGCACGCTTCTCCGATGATGCAAGAAGTCTTGGTTCGATGTGTCAGCTGCAGCGGCGACACCCTTGTTCCGCAATGCGACGGCAACAGCTTCAGCTGCGACACTCTTCTCCAACATTGCGAGAAGCTTCCGCACGATGCGACAACTACAGCAGCAACATCCAATATGCGATGGCAGCAGCTCCGACGGCGGTGCGCTTCTCCGGGGGGATGCGAGGCGCTTTCCTCACAGCAGTGCAATACGACAGCTACAGCGCCGACATTCAAGATGCGACGGCGACAGGCTACTTCCTCGTTGCGAGACACTTCTCTCGATGCAGTGGAATACGACAGCTACAGCGGCGACACCCTCCTTCGGAGTTGCGCTGGCATTCACAATGTGACGGTAGCAGCAGCGACGGTGACACGCTTTGCCCTTGTTGAGTCGCGCTTCCAGCTCCTTGCGACACGCAGTCCCTCAGAAGGCCCAAAACAGCAGCAGGCACTTCCAAAGAATTCTGGGGAGATGGAGGGTGAAGTCTGTTGTCCCTGAGACTTCAGCAGGCAAGGCAAGCTCTTTTCCAAGCCCTTGGAGATTCTTCACAAGTTGAAAGTAAAGCATACAACGTTCTTTCTCCTCTCTTTTGCAGTCAGGCAACCACTGCAGGCCAATCCCCTAAGCAGGACTTCAGCTTAGGAATAGTCTCTCCTCAGTTTCTTCAGGTTCCTCTCCTCAGCAGAGGTTTCTTCGGGTAGTCCAAAAGTGATCTGATTTCTTGGGATCAGGGTCCCAATATTTATACCCCAAGAATCCTTATTCCTCTGACGGCAGAGGGGCTTTTGCCCAGTCCAAACCAGTTCTGAAGCACTCTGTTTACATGACTCCTTCTTTCCTTTCACAGTGCAGGGCAGAGACATCCGCCGCACCACAGGAGGTGGAGCCAGCATTGTGGAAGGCAGGCACACCCCTATTCAGGGCCCAGGTGCAACTCCTCCCACCCACCTAGATGTAGATATCTCTTTTCACCACTGGGCTGATTCATTCTGTCTCATGGAATCCCCTAGCCCTGTCACTTCAAACTCCAGACAAGGAATACACAACCTAGCAGAGGCAGGCTTTGGATAGTTGACAAGAAAATACCTCCTTTCTAAAAGTAGTATTTTCAAACACAGAATGTTAAAACCAACTTCGCTAAAGATGTATTTTATCATTCTGAGTTCAGGCATACTAACTCTAATTTCTACAGTGTTCCCTAAGTCAGTTAGGATTATAGAATGCAATAATCTAACTGCCCATTCTGGCCTATGGAGAACAGGTAGCCTTGCAATAGTGAAAAACGAAAACGGCTGTAATTCACTATTAGGACATGCCACACACATCAGGGCGTGTCCTACCTTATACTTACAATGCACCCTGCCAGTGGGCCTACCATAGGGGTGTCTGATATGAAGAAAAGACAAGGTTTAGGGACTGGCAAGTGAGTGTACTTGCCCAGTCAACATGACAGTACCAGACTGCACACAGGCTCTGCAATGGCAAGCCTTAGACACACTTTTACAGGCTGCTTTTGCGGGTGGCACAACCAGTGCTGCAAGCCCACTAGCAGCATTTGGTTTTACATGACTTGGGCACACTCAGTGCACTGTACTCGGGTACGACAAGTAAACCAAATCAGTCAATTATGAAATTACAAATTCATACATTAATTTACAGTAGGGAACACTTGCACTGTGGCCCTGGGCAGCAGTGGCACAGTGCCCAAAGCATCTAACACCAGCAATAACACATGAGGCAACAGCAAAAATGGAAGGGAGACCCACGCCAATGGTGCCAGGTCTAACAATTCTCAAGAGAATCTTTCTTCCACCGAAGGACCACCTAGTGCTAGGTATCAAACATGAGTATGCACTCAGGATTACTAAAAGATGGATTCCAAATCTCAGCACCCACTAAGAATTACTAAGAAATCAGTGATAAATCTGGACAAGACCTGAGAAATAAGCCTAGTCTGGAAAAGGAAATGTTGCATGGACCTTCCAACACCCCCCCCCCCCCCCCCTCACACATGCAGCAGAGCAAAATTGAGTTCTGGGTTCAGCCCTGATGGCACTGAAGAGTAGGTCATGGGTCCACCTCCAGTGCCCATGTGGTGACCCAAAGGGATAGAGCGTGGCCGTAATGGCCTCATAGTGAGCTTGGGGGCCATGCTGGAGAGGACATGCCCCCTAGAGTACATCAGATTCTGAATGGTGGGGGTGATGCTGCACTGACCAGCAGTCTGCCCCAGAGACACAGGGGTTCCAGTGCTTGCCAATGATGAATGAAGGGCCCCTGGCCTTCTTGGATGCCTGCACAATGATGAGAGGTGCAGGATGATGCCACAGACTTTTGGGGTGAGACAGAGACAGCATTCACTGGCTAGCTGAGCATCGCTGTCTTATATGGAGACCCCCTGAGGCCCTGTGTCACCTCACTGCGAAGGAGAATCTTGGAGTGAGTTGCTGGCTACTAACAATGCCTAGAATCAGAGGTGAGAGATAACTCACAGCGATTAGCGCTCTGCTGTTCTTCCACCCCTTTACTGAGACTAGAGATACAGTTAGATCCACATCTAGCCTGGTGCCCAGGCTGTGAAAGACACCATGAAGAACAATGCATCAAAGGGGTGGGGGTGGAGGTGCAAGAACAGTCCAACACAGGGTTCCTTGTGGCGTGGATTTAGGGGCTCAATAACTTCCACTTTGGCTACACCCATAGGGAAGAAAGTTAACGTACAGGACATGAAAACACGATCTACTATTATGTCCACTAAAGAGGACACATCATCACTGCAGGAGCCAGATCACAGAGTATCAGGTGGACGATGCTGCATCACTCGTAAAATAGTTAATTGAATTCCTGTTTTACTTCCTAAGGGTGAAACTATAGACAGTAAAAGTAAGCTCACACTGGAGCTGCAGGATGTGAGACACAATTTGGGAGCTCTGGAGGATAGAGTTCCCACTCGGGAGGATAACAAGTCAGCGCACTGCGGAGAAATTGAACAACTCCAACAAGAGGTGCTTTGCCTACAAGAACAAAAAGCCAACCTCCAAATGCTCAAGGAGGATCTGGAGAACCATTCACATTGAAATAACAGTCTACAAAGGGTGCCAGTGGGCGCTGAGGAATCAGACAGCTTGGGTTATGTGAGTGCTATATTCCAGCAGATACTAGGGCTGGACATAGAAGGGAACATTCAACGGGACAGAGTCTATAGAGTGGGCAGCTCAGGAGGAAACAATGCATGACTGACAGATGTCCTAGCTTGTGTCCACAACTTCCAGCTGAAGGAGTAGATATTTAGGAGGGAGAGAGATATGCATCCACTCATTTTCCAGGATAATAAGTTGGCCTTGGTGCAGGATGTCTCTGCAATCACTCGTCAGTGCCCTGGAGACATTCGAACCATCACTGACTTTCTACATTGCAAGAAGGTCTCTTATGACTGGGCGCACCTGTTCTGGATCATATTTCGCCGGGAGGGCCAGCTACACCAGATCAGATCTTTTGCCAAGGCTCATCGGACACTGTGTCCCCTGAAACAGACCCTCAGAATTTGTCCAAGAAATCTGATAAGGTCCAGACCACCACATATATCAGTGGAAGTGGTTATCAAGTGCACCAAAATGATTGTGGTCAGACCCTGGCACAATCATGCAGGAGAGGCAGGCAGTTCTGGACAAATTGTTGAAAGACATGGGTCACTAGGTGGTCAGGCCACATAGATAATTCTTAGTAGAATGGGACTCCCTGGTTTATTCTGAGGATGGATATGCCTCCTATGCACAAAACTTATGGAAAAGTTCAGGATCAATGGAGAGATGTCAAGAGCATTGGAATTGGAGCGAGGTACTAGACAGGGTTGCTCTCTCTTCCTGCTCCTGGCAGCCAGGGTGCGGCATCTATACTAAGAACATGCTGTCTGGTATACAAATAGACATATATTGATATCTCTCTATCATGACGTCATAACCCTCTTTGTGTGCAGGTTAAACAAAATCCTTAACACCATACTGTGTGAATGTATACAATTCGCGTCTCATTCAGGCATACATGTCAATTGGGAAAAATCATGGATATTCCCGCTAACAGCTAACACTCCAGAATTTGTACCCGATTACCCGCCGCACTGATGCATGGAGGAACTCAAATAACTGGGGGATCTTGATACATTGCAACAGAGAGGTTGTGCTGTGAATGAATAATGGAGCGCCCACGAGGCTGTAACTGCCTAGGTCTCACAATGAGTTTCACTCCCGCTCTCTTTAGCTGGTTGCACCGGCTAATCAAGATGGTGGTGCTCATTAAACTGCTTTAGTTATTCATAAATATGCCCTTCCCTCTGTCTACTGCTTTCTTCCGGATGCTAAAAACACAGCTGGTTCGCCTGGACTGTGCCAGAAAGAATCCACAGATAAAATGGGAGAATCTTATAAACGGGGGATTTGATGTCGCAGACTTGAAACTATACTATAAATGTGCACAAGCTCATTTCACTTTACACTGGCACTGACCTACCCACTTCCTTCAACACCTGCCAGTGAAAGCCATTTACATGTCGCCGGTCCCAATATACTCCCTTATCTGCATCCCAGTTGTGGTCAACTCCAGCTGCTACAATGCAGTAGAATGCACAATTAAGGCATGGGACAGAATAAGAGGAATAATTGGGGCACAGGCTCTTTACTCCCCTTGACTCCCGCTAAAAGCCCCTCCACTGATTCCAGCTACACATGAGAGGTTAGCGCAGACTCACTTGCAGTGTAGGGATCTGAGACACGGATGGGGGGGGGGACATATATAAGCAAGGAACCTACCTGACACTGACTGAGTACCTGGGGGATGCCCTGGGCGTCCCCCTGGTGGTCCTCACATACTATCATGTGTGGGGCAGCTGTAGGAACAGAATCCCTGGATTTCCTATGGAGCCACTGACCTACTTTCCACTAGATTGCCTGCTGGAGGCGCGACCCACAATTCACCTGTTCACCATTCTCTATCGTAAAGCTCATAATAAGACCAAAGCTCCGGCTCTGGTGGTAAGGAAGGGTTGGGAAGATGAATTGAGGAGTGAGATCCCAGATCCTGTCTGGAAAAATGTCTTCATCCAGATCCGGCAGTACTCTTCTTGCGGCAGATTTGATATTATACATTACAAATTCCTGCATCGTGGTTAACCTGTATCTAACAGATTAATGTCACTGAACTGATATGTCTCTTATGCACAGGACTGCTATGTGTGCCTATTACTCGACACTTACTCTGACTGTGCTGTACTTTGTTCTGTTTAAATGATGTGCATGCCTCAATTTATTGTTCATGCTTCTTTACGTCTTCCCTTCCTTAAGGTTTGTTCTCCTGCGGTGATTTCTATGCTGCGGTAATGTTGTATGCTTACATCAATAAAATTTTGTAAAAGCAAAAAAAAAGCCTGTTATTGTCCCTGGCATATTGAAGGTGATTGTTCTCTTATAGAGACAAAAAGGGGAAATTACTGGGGCTGGCATACTTGCAGCATTTCTTAGCATAACAGACACCTGTGACAAAATACTGCCTCTGGCACACTGGGTGTAATTCTTGTTATAAAGGACACTGGTGCTGGCATACCAGAGATAATTCATGGCATATATAGTGTACCCATTGAAAAAAACTGACATGTTTCAGGATATTATTTGCATGTGAGCACCAGTGGGAAAATACTGCTACTAACCTAACACAATATAGGTAATTCTTGGCATAAAGGTTGACAACATGGCATATCTGTTTATGTCCTGTTCAAGCGCTGGGATGCCCTAGGGTAACTGTGCGCTATATAAAATTTTAAATAATAATAATAATAATAGGGGGTGGCATTCGGGACAAAATGCTGGTATTGCCATACTGATGAAATTGTTGACATAAGGGTCAGCTATGGTATGTGGATGGCATAAATGACAAAATTCTGTCAATGGCAACTATGTCATTTTTTATGTAAGGGGGCACAAATGACAAAATAAAGGTCCTGGCCCAATGGAGGTAATGTTTGACATATTGGGGCACCAATACCCCATTTTGGACACATTGTGGTAAACTCCTGGATAATTTTGGGTTTCATTGGCTCTGGCACACCATGAAACAGTTTTAATATTTAATGAGTGCCCTTTCATCACCTCTTTTCAATTTTTTTATAGGGAGAAGCCACCTCGAAGAGGTCTAGTTTACTCGCTCATAGACGAGGTCAGATGATTTCACTTTCTGAGATGCATTAAGGTCAAAGGGCATGTGATGTCCCTTCCACTACTTCTGGCCTTTTGGTGCATCCACAGGTATGACATACGCTCTATCTCTTTTTTGCTCTATCTCTCTCTCTCCCCTGCAGGAGGAGATTTCTAGAAATTGTTATTCTTTATATTTATCTAAGCTAATCTGCTCAAAAGAGGATCATATGAAACTGCTTTTATTACCTTGATGTGTCACTTAATTCTAACACAATGAGAATGGAATGTTTGTGCTCGAAGATCAGCTTTCCTAGACAAATGTGGGTGTTGTCTCAGAATTAACAGAACAAATTGTTAAGATTACTATGTACCCCATCTTTGGGAAACATTTGAGCCAAATTAGGACTGCCTTGCCCCCAAACGTTTGCACTTCCTGACTTTTAAGATTTATTTGGAAAAAACTTTCCACCATATTTAGGCGTAGGCTATATCTTTTTTTTAAATTGAATTAGGGATGGCTGAGTGTTCTGAAAAGGACTTGTTGACTAGAAATAAAGGACTTCAAAAAGCAGAGCATTAGATATAAAGTCGCCTTGTCTCCACTCCACGCCCTGTGCTCCCATCCACCCCCCAACTCTACCCCATCGCACAGCAGTTGAAAGGTTTATCAGGCCTCGCCTAAGCAAGTGGCTCTTGTTGCCTGCTTGGTTGCTCAAACCACAGCTTGTGTCCTCCCTGCAGAGGCGTTCTGTTGTGTTTTTTAAAATGAGCTACCTACACAGACCGCACCTTTTGCTTAAGAGCCAGTGTTTGTTTTGGAGCTGAGTCAGTGGCATAGGGAAATCTCAGGGCCTCCTTTAAAGTAATATGAGGAGGAAAGGCATCACGCTCCCTATTTACAATATACTAGGAGCCTCATTAAAGAGAAATTGGGGTAGGGCAGCGCTACAAGTCTTCTTGCTGTGCTGCCCTACGCCAAAGTGAAAGGGCAGGAATGCACTGTATTTATGAAATAGGGTGCATTGTGTCCTTACCCCCTGCGCTGGTGCACAATTTGCTGCCTAGCGCCAACGCAGGCGCTATTGCACCATGGTGTAAGGGTGTGTATGCATTGCATGCAGTATTGTTTTTGTCTAGGAAGGGGCACTTTCCTGCCCAGAAACAGTCCTGAGAGGTGTTTTCCTACTGAATGCAGCACACAAAGAAAGAGGAAAAAAACTAGGAGACACCAAAATATTTCTTCTCATTACACCTGCTCTGAGAAGGTGTAAGGTTTTGGCACAGCCCCAGGTTTACACGATTAAGTGAATCTGAGGCAGCACCAAAATCCATTGGTGTTGCGTGGTAAAACCCACTGCAAAGTCCAAGGAACGCCTCCCTGGCGCAGAGTAAGGCAAAGCAGTGACTTGCGCTGCTTTGTCTTACTTCACATCTATGAGGCCATGCAAAGCCACGCAAAGTGGCTTTTCGTGGCCTCATACATATGATGGAGAGGCTTGTGCATCGAAAATATTGACGCTCCGGCTGTGAAAGCCTCTCATAAATAAGCCCCTAGATTTTTGGGGACATTCATATGTTAAGAATCCTTTTTTTTTAAAAAAAAAACCTTTATTGAAAAAGACATGAAAATACAATAGCAATCAAACAGCCACTCCGGGTAGGCTGGCAACGATTCCAAATCAAAGTAGGATGAAAAAATACACAGCCCTTCAGCCGACAACCCTAGGGCCCGGCGGCGATTAACAAATCATGCCAAGCAATACGTAAGTGTACAGGAGAACTGAGGTTTTGATTTTATCTTTTTAAAAACAACCCCCCAACCAACAAACATAAGACAACTACTGCAAGGGCTAAACAAAAAGGGAACGACCTTAGTGAATCCTTCTGGAGAGGGGTACCAAATCTGCAACTATACATAAGCAACAAAAAGAATGTCCGGGATGGGAAGAGAGAGGGAACAAGTAGTAGGCAACAGTACATAAACAAAATCTGGACAAGAGGAAACGTCATGCTAAGGGGACTGTAACCGCTCTGGTGGAGGCTCAAAAGGAGGGGTACAAATCTCACCACGGTATTGATTCCACTGACTCCATATCTTTCCCCACTTCTTGGGTCTGCCCCTGACAATGTATACTGTTTTTTCACGGAACATGCACCAGTCCATGTTCCTAGACCAGGCCGACAGACTCGGTGGCTTCGCCGACCCCCACAATTGCGCAATGTCACGCTTAGCAATCATGTTACCCAAGGCGGCCCACTGCGTTTGGGCCACATTATAGTTGTTGGCTCCCATACATTTAACAGACATCTCCGGGCCTCAGGCAGAAGCAAGACATTCGTTACCTCAGACTTGACACCATGCACACGAGTCCAGAAGGATGCTACCGCAGGACATTCCCACATAATATGAAGGAATGTACCCACCATACCACAGCCACGTTTACACAAAGCATCCGAAACAAACCCCATCCGCAGCAATCGAGGACCCGTCATGTATACTCGGTGTAAGATTTTTAGTTGCACCAATCTCAGACGAGCCGAGATCGCCACCTCCTTTGGAGAGGATATCGCCACCTGCCAGTCCTCATCGTCAAGCTCCAGTCCATCGCAGGTCCAAGACATGCGAAGCTGTAAAAGAAGGTCCGCTCGGTGGTTTATCAATTTTTTATATATGAGTGAAATCGTACTGTCCGGGATGTGCCCATCAAGTACTCTGTCCTCCAGGGGCGAGGAGTCTGGAACGGGCGTCCCAGGCACCATAAATGAGGAAAGGGTGTGTCGAACTTGCAGGTATCGAAAGTATTTGCGAGGGTCGAGCTTAAATTCTAGTTGCAACTCCTCAAAGGATTTAATCTTGTCCTTCCGCAAAAGATCACCCACCGCACTGATTCCGATAAGGTCCCATTTGTCGAACCCCTTAGTCGTCCACAGATTACCCAACTTCTCAGAAGCATAGAGTGGAGTTGCCCGAGTAAGGGTATCCGACCAACCCGTGGCAGCGGTAGCATTGTACCAGACCCGAACCGCGACCTTGGTAGGCCCGGTTAATTCCACGTCAGACCGTTTCGAATAAAGTGCCCTCTTATAATCTCCGCCCGGAAGCAGCCATTTATCCATCGCAAAGGCCGGGTTAGCAGCCGGACCGTACATCGCATGGTTAACTGGGCTCAGTTGGGAAGCCCAGTAATACCGTCGGATATCCGGTAGCGCAATACCGCCATCGTACCATGGCAGCGTAAGCTTGGCCAAGGCAATCCGGGGACGACCGGCCCACACCAGTTTCCTTTGTAGGCATTCAATCTCATGAAAATAGCTGGAGGGCACTAGATCTAAAGTATTCTGGAGAGCATACAAGAATCTGGGAAGGGACATCATTTTGAATAAGGCTGCCCTACCCACCAGGGACAGAGGCAGTCTGCTCCACGCCTTCACGTCCGCTCTTAATCGAGCGAGCGGGGGAGTAAATTGAGTCGGTATCTAGCAGTCGAGTCACGTGAAATATGAATGCCTAAATACTTAAATCCGGTGAACGAGATTTGTATAGGACAGTTGCGCGGTATAAGTGGGACATCATCCATGAGCGAGTACACACAGGACTTGGCCCAATTAATGACCAGTCCCGAGTTCCTGCCAAAGGAGCTAAGGACATCAAATAGTACTCCCAAGGATTTCCGGGGGGAGGTAAGGTAAAGAAGAATGTCATCCGCATAGAGCGAGATGCGATCTTCAAAACCGGGGGTCCACCTAATGCCCTTAAGGGATGGCTCCCATCGCAACCAGGCCGCCAAGGGCTCGAGAGCCAGAGCAAAGAGCAGCAGAGAAAGGGGGCATCCCTGCCGCGTACCTCGACCCAGAGCAAAGGGAGCCAACACTCTTCCGTTTACGACCACCTGGGCCAAGGGCTCCCCATATAACAGACGGACCCAGCCAATGAACACTGGTCCAAAGCCAAACTTAGCCAGAGCCGCCCATAAGTATGGCCATTCCACAGTGTCAAACGCCATGGTGGCATCTAACGAAACCAAAATGGCCGGTTCACGCAAAGTATCCGCCCTCGCCAGCACGCCGTGAAGGCGACGCAAATTCAGCGCAGTGTTACGGGCAGGAATAAAGCCAGACTGGTCCGGGTGCACCAGATCACCTATCACAGTTATCAGTCGGTTGGCCAATACTTTTGCCAAAACCTTAGGTTCAACATTTAGGAGCGAAATAGGTCTATACGAAGCACAGAACTCACGTGGTTTACCCTCCTTAGGAATCACCACAATAGACGCAAGTCGTTGATCACGAGGAAGCTGGCCTCTCTCTCTAGATTCCAGAAACATCGAGCGAAGATACAACGCCATTTTGTCCGGACACAACTTGTACAGCTCGATGGGCAGGCCGTTTGGACCCGTAGCCTTACCCGAGCGAATGGAGCGAATAGCGAGCGCTACTTCATCAGTGGAAAAATCCACCTCCATTAGCTCTCTATCAGAGTCAGACAGACAAGGCAAGGTGATATCCCGAAGCAAAAGACAGGAGTCTTCCTCTGGCCGGTCCGAGACCGGCGCATACACCGTTCGAAAGTGAGAAGCAAACTCCTCCACTATCTCCAGTGGATCCGTCCCACGTACCCCATCCACTCGCTCGATCACAGGCACCACACGATTCAATCTCTCCCGTTTGTCCAACCACGCTATCAACTTCCCGGCTTTATCACCCACATCATACAGACGGCCCATTTGCTCCAGACTCATAGCTTTCGCTGCAGTCGTGACCAAAGCCTTATAATCAGACTGTTTTAATTGCAGAACATGCAATTTCTCCCACGTGACTCCATTTTCAAGATCTCTCTCTAGAGTTACCACCTCGGCTCCAACCGCTCAACCTCCTCATTGTGTCGCGTCTTGGAGCTAGCGATAAGCGATAGCGCCTGGCCCTGTATCACAGACTTGAAAGCTTCCCAGAGGGAGACAGAGGACGACAATGATCCCACATTCTCAGCAAAGTAATGGTCTACAGCTTTAATCATCCCCGCTCTAGTCTCCGGAACCCGGAGATGCCAGGGATTGACTGGGGCGACCCGGCCCCCGGCATTCAAATGGAGATCAATATGGACCCACAGCGGGGAGTGGTCCAAAATGCCTCTAGGCAAATGTCGGGCCTCTCACACCGTCGTGGCCTGGGCAGCGGGCACAAGAAGATAGTCAAGCCTAGCCAAGCTCCCGTGTGCCCCGGAGTGAAAGGTATATTGAGCCTGTCCAGGGTGAAGCATCCGCCAGCAATCTACCATACCAAACGTATCCAGGAACCCACCAAGACAGGACTGTGATTGTGTGAGAACCCTGGGAGGATGTCGATCCAGCGAGCCATCAATCACTGAGTTAAAGTCTCCTTCCATCACTAGAAGCCCCTCAGGAAGCCCCAGCAACAATTTACTCAAGTCGACAAATGTGGTGGCCTGCAAACCGGGGGGTACATATACCGAAAGGACGACTACGGTTTTTCCCTCCCATCTCCCAACAATTGCTGCATATCTACCCCTGTCATCCAAGATCGTGTCGTCACTCTCCAAGGGAAGGGAACTACGGAGCATAATACCAGCTCCTCTGGAGCCCGAAGTAAACCCTGAATGGGCCACCAACCTGTAACCCCTCCGATTCATAGCATGAAACGTATTCCCCACCAGGTGTGTTTCCTGCAGGAGTACAATGTCAGGAGAATGACGTTTCACATATTGGAGTGCAATCCCCCGCTTTATTTTGTCCCCCAAGCCATTGACATTCCAACTCAAGACCCGTAACCCCCTACCCCCCATCCCGGAAGTGAGTAGTCAGGTCCACCAAACCCCATGAAGGAAACACAGAGTATGCAGCAATACGTACCCCCAAATGCAGTATGAACAAAGAAAGGAAAACCCAACCCTCCTCCCCCAAAGCCCCAGAACAACAACCCCCCACCCTGCACCCCTGCAATGAACCAAGAAACCACCCCATTCAGCAGTGTGCCTGTCGCCCTACCCCAAAAACTAAACTACAGATAGAAAGGAAAACACCCCCGGAGGAGGAAAAGTCCTGAACACCCCGCTGCCCCAGGGCCCATTTTGGGATAAAAGTCATCGACCCAAACAAGGAGAACAGCCCATCGTAACACAGTACAATGGAAGCATACACCGGTGCCTCTACTCCTCCTGGTCCCGTCGGCCACCTTCAGCACCACTAGTTTGATCCGCATTGTCCCGTGGCATGGATAGTGTGTCTAACCAGTCACTGACCACCTCAGGCATATCGAAGAAGAGCACCCGCTCATTGTGTTTAATGCGCAATCGGGCGGGGAAAAGCATGGCATATTTCATGCCCAGATCTCGTAATCTTCGTTTCACCCCGGAGAACGCCAGTCTCTGTTTTTGCACCAAGGGGTAAAATCCGGATAAAAGTTGATGGAGGCATTCTCAAACCTTGTGGGACCGCTGGTCCTCGAAGCCTGCAAAATGGCGTCTCTGTCTCTGTAGTTGAAGATCCGCGCAATGATGGGCCGCGGGGCCGTCCCCTGCTTGCAACTGCCACCCGGAATCCTATGGGCGCGTTCCAAAGCAAATAGCTTGCTCAAGCCTTTAGGGGCAAGATGGTTAATGATCAGGTCTTCAACAAGAAGGTCTGTCGATTGATCTGCTGATGTCTCCGGAACTCCGACTATGCGTATGTTGTTGCGCCTAACACGACTTTCAAAATCCTCAAGCCGGCGGGCAAACTGATCGCTAGAGGATCGAAGGGTACGAACCTCAGTCTGGAGCTCGGAGACATCCGTGGTGAGACTGGCCGTCTTGATATCCAACGACATCACCCTCTCGTTGGTTTTAGCCAGATCTGCCCTGATCAGGCCCACATCCCCAGCCACTGTGTCGATCTTCGCTGCCAAGGTTTCATATTGTTGGCCCATCGACGATTGAATGCTGGCGATGGCGCCCATGACGTCTCGAAGAGTCGGTTCCTCCGATTCCGGGGGGCCACTACCCAGGTCCTCCGAGGTTTTACCAGTCTCACTTGGCGAGCCCTTATTACGTGCAAATTTGTCCATGATGGAGGTTTGGGTCCCGCCACCACGAGTTGTAGTCTTGAGAGACCGCTTGTCACCCTCAGACTTGGCCGCCATGGTGGGTTGCCCGCCCCTCTGGGGCTTTCAGGACCTGGTGTAAATGGCTCCCCCGAAGGAAAAATCCACAGGGTATTGAAACACGGGGCGTCGATAGGGATCAGTCAGGAGGTTGCAGTAACCAGCAGGCTCGAGCACCCAACAGCTACCTCCAATCCTCGCGGCCAGGGAGAAACGAAACCGAAAGTAGACCCCGGGCAGCCGTCCCTTGCCACAACCCGTTGTTGTTCAACTACTTTCGGGGTGCTCCTGATGTCCAAGGCCCAGGACGAGCCACGGTGTAGGCCTCTAGGCTCCGGGAAGGAGCAAGTCGGACATCCGGCATCCAATTCAAATTCTGAAAAGGGTCTTCCAGATCAGGAGAGTCGCGGCTAAAAGAACCCGTCGTCCAAAACAGGATTAATGCCAGGATAGTCTGTGGAGGCGGCGAGGGTCTTGGGAGCTCACAGCTCACGCGACCATCTTGGATGCGCGCTAAGCTCCTCCTCCTTAAGAATCCTTTTAGATCAAAGCCTACCAGACAGTGCAGCTGTCTGGTTGCAAAGACATTTTGGGAACATGCTAAAAGTTTACCTAGGAATGCATTGACCATGGCTTAAGACTGGCTTTGTGTTATGTTACTCACAGTTCTTTGCTTTCTATTTGCAGTCTCTACAGCAGCGGCTCCTCTGTTAAGGTGAAGGAGCATCGCCCCACTGCTCTTTCGGCAGTGCACACCGGGAAAAAAAATGCTTATAAAACAAGATTTTATCATTTTATTTTTCTTTGCTGCCACGGTACCGAGTTTTGGGGGTGTGGCTATCCTGATGGATAGTCAGCAACAGGGAAGAGGAATGGTGGGCACTAAGTGTGCATGTGGGTTTGGGCAGATGTCTCAGCCTTGCCAAACCGACAAGCGCACTTAGCCTTTTCCAACTGAGCTGTATTGTACAGGAGGGTGGAGAAGAGAAACAGGATTCCAGTCCCTGTCTGAGCTCCAAACCAAGTCTTTCAGAGCAATGCAGGTGCTGCTTTCATGCTGGTAATAACATTACCAGCATGAGAGCAGCGTCTGGATTTGTCATGGGGTGTCTGGGAGCCTGTGCATTGGCTGCTGGGAGCAGATGAGCAGAAGACCACAGAGGCAGAGGCCAGCAGGTAAGTAATATTTTCTCTTCCCTATTTTTCTCCCCTGCACTGCCACCTCTGCTGCCCCTCCCCCAGTTTGTCTTTACAGTAGCCACCACTGTGTCTCTATTTGTTTTAGCCTGTCCAGCAAGTCTTTGTGTATCCGGTTGAGCATAGCCTCTTTATCGCTGCTCTGATTGGGTTCTTCTGTTCTCCCATCAGCGCTTGTTTTTGACGAATCTTATTTCCGTTTTCCTGAAGCACTCTATTCGAATGCATGTTTTATCCAGCTAGCCAAACAGGTGAAATATTGAAAGAGCCAGTGGAGATGTCTAGGATCAATCTGGCTGCGATGTTCTGGACGGTCTGGAGTTTGAGCAGTAATTTCTAGTTGATTCCGGTGTAGAGAGCGTTGCCGTAGTCCAGTCTGCTACTGATGAGGGTGTGTGTGACCGTTTTTCTGGATTCGGTTGGGATCCATCTGGAAGTTTTTCGGAGTATGCGGAGGGTGTTGAAGCAGGCCGAGGATACAGTGTTGATCTGGCAGTTCATTGTGAGCGATGAGTGTAGTATTATGCTGAGGTTTTGTGCATGCTCCATCGGAGTGGGTTGTTTCCGAGTGGGGTGGGAGGAGGGCTTCAGGTGTCATCCTATACGGATGGGGTGGAGACAAGGATGGATCAATAATAGAGAGTGTTATTCATAGCTCATGCTGACAGAGCTCTTGTTCACAGAGCTGTAACTTGTGATTCGTTTGCCCAAATAAAGGCCACTCTTTTTATTGACCAGACTGGTTTCTCTGACCAGAGGTATGATACCTTTCTGTCTCTCTCCAGCAGTTTCTTTAACCCATCGGGCTATCTTGCTAAATTTGGAGCGTATTTAAAATCACACCAAATTGCTTATCTTTTAATTGTGTGCTTTTTATATATTTATATTTTAATATATTTATGTAGTAAAGGCTGTTCTAATTCTTCTAATTCTTAACTATGTTTAACCATGATCTTTGAAAGGCAATTCGTGATAGGGTTGCCATAGTTCCCAGAGAGAAATTCCAGCCTTTTGTTAACGTTTTAGACTTTGCAAGGACCAGGACATGATACAGAAATAGAATTGTAGAAAACGTTCTGTATTTATTCATGGATCATTGCGGCAGCTCTGGAACATGTTTTCAGTTGCTTAGTCCTTATATCCACACTTTAAAATATATAAAAGGGGCAAGCAACAAAGTAAAACAAAGGTGTGGCGATTTTATCGCAGGGGTTTGCTTACGTGGTATGCATAGGGCAGTCGCAACATCAGAGCATTGATTACAATGACATCAGCTCAGTGGTAAAATTGTCATGAAAACAGTAGTGAGGGACAAAAGTGATGACCAGCTGGAGTCTTTAGGGTGAAATGGTCCACACATCCGACCACCACAGCTTTTATATAGCTTATTTTCACTTTTTTATTTGCTTATATTCTTTCTTTTTTTCTCATGTAATGTTTTGTAGGGTCTCGTTCTAGGGTTTCAACACAGTGCTGTTGTAGTTGTAGGGGTCCCAATTGTTTTGCGTATTGAAATGTCATGCTTTGTCTGGGATGGGGAGACTGGTGGTTTCCAGGGAGACACTTATAACCATCCACCCGGCTGCCTGATCTTGTGGAGTCAGCAGGGCTGGAGACAAAAACATACCTTACTTCCTTGTGAGTAACACTTCGTTCAGGAATAAGTTTGCAACCAACTGTATCCATGTTGTGATAATTTCAAGGTCGAGTTTGGTACAAGGGATGTGTTTGGGGATGAAATATCTTCTCATGAGCCAAGACTGCTATCAAGCAGAGAACACTCCCGCACCCACTAGTTTGAAGTAAGGAGGGCTGATCATGTAGGGGGAGCGTAGGGTAGGTATCTGGAACCTTGCAGTCTTGGTCAGAGAGAGGATGAGACCTCAAAACCCACAGTGCCCCCATCAATCTCTTCTGTTTCCTTGTCCAGTGGTACACCTTTGTTCTCGCAGCTCCTCCAGCATCTCTTCTTCTGCACACACCCTCCTGCTCCCTTCAAGGAGTGTCATGAGTGATGTATTATGTAAGGTTATAAGCAGGGCATTGTGTGGGCATGAGTTAGAGTTAGCTCAGCTAACTGTAACTGCTGAATATCTCTGGTTTTGTACGAGTGAAATATAAGCCTAACTGTAACGTCCCTGTAAACTTAGTTTTTTTCTACATTAAAAAAATTCTATTTCTTAATTGTAACATCCATTTTTTTAAGTGAAGCTTTAAGATTTTTGTATTTTCTTTCTATAATTGTATATTGTATATTATATTTATATTTTATACCACATGTTTTTTGATTTGGTATGTGTTCATCAGAAAGTACATTAATAACTGGTTTTATTATTAACAATTTTTTGAATCGGCACAACATTGTTGTATTCACAGTGGTGAATCTGTGATCAGTTAATGTATTTCACATACTGAAAAATACACCTAAAGACATTTTTTAAATAAAGTTTAAGTCAAATATTTAGTAAGATATTGTTTTAACTTTTCATTCGATTATCAATTTAGGAGAAACCCACTTTTACATAATAGATTTATATTCGCAACTACCGACGTCATTGCGGTGTAATCCGTAGACACGAAGAGCATGTGGTTTGTACAAAGTGTAAAGCATATATATAGACACATTCTACAGTATATTTAACAGTAGAGCAGTATTAGTGTACTTTTTAAAGTCATATTTGTGTAGTGAGTTTCCAGAAAACTCATCTTCAAAGACCATTTTTCATTTTGGTGGTGACACCGGGTGCCAGAATCGAGACGAATACGTTGCGAAATGACAAAACAAATGCAGGCATTCAATAGTCACCACCACATTCAAAACTTATAACTGCAAAATTGATTATAAACAACACAGTAAACACATTACTATCAAAATGACTGTATAGTAGCATGTACAAATCCCTTAAAATCTCTATAACACAGTGTATACATTTTTCAGTGTAATCCATGACTGCATGCATCACTGTATCACTAAGTCTCTCATTCACTGTATAAGTATTTGAGAGGATCTTTGAACAAGTGCATCAGTCTAGCAATACTTCTGTAACGAAATGCATGACTGCATCAGTACAACTATGAGTGGGTGCATTAGTATCACAATGGGTCTGTGTTTGGTTGCGTAAGTCTCTCACTCAATCTCTGAGTAGGTCCATGAGTACCTTTGTGCATACGTAGGTAAGTATGTAACTTTCTGACTGGATCTGTGAGTGGATACATGAGTGTCTAAGTGGGTGTCTCAGTGGGTGAGTGAGTGAGTGGACGTATGAGTATCTGAGTGGATCTGTGAGTGAGTGCACGATTCTCTCAGTGGGTCTATAACTGGCAACATGAGCATCTGAGTGGTTCTATCAGTGGGCGTATGGGTCTTTGAGTGTGACTGTGAGTGGGAACATGAGTCTCTGAGTGTATAACTGACTGGGTGCATGAGTCTCTGAGTTGGTCTATGAGTGACTGTGTGAGTGACTGTATGAGTGTGTGATTGTCTAAGTGGGTCCATGAGTGGATTTATAAGTGTCTGAGTGGATCTATGAGTGGGTGTATGAGTGTCTCAATGGGTCTGTGAGTGAGAGCATACCTCTCTGAGTGGGTGAGTGAATGGGTGCATGCATGAGTATCTGAGTACATCTGTGACTGGGAGTGTGAGTGTCTGGGTGGGTCTGTGAGTGGATGCATGAGCCTTGACTGGGTGACTGAGTGGGTGCATGTTCATCTGGGTGAGTTTGTGAGTGGGTGTGTCTGTGTGTTTCTGAGTGTATGAGTGACTGAGTCCATAAGTCTCTGAGAGGGTCTGTGACTGAGTGTGGGTGTGACTGTACAGGTGTGTGAGTGGGTGTATGAGTGTCTAAGTGGGTCTGCAAGTGGGTGTAAGACTGTGTCAGTGGGCCTGTGAGTACATACGTGAGTGGGTCTGTAAGTGGGTACATGAGTATCTGAGTGGGTCTCTGAGTGGGTGCATGAGTGCCCAGGTGGGTCAGTGTGTGGGTACAAGAATCTCTAGGTGGGTATGAGACTGTATGAATGAGTCTATGACTGAGTGGATAAGTAGGTGCATGAGTCTCTGAGTGGGTCTGTAGATGAGTAAGTCACTCTCCGAGTGAGTCTATAAGTGGGTGCAAAGGTACCTGAAAGGGTATGTGAGTAGGTGCATGAGTATCTGAGTGGGTATGTGACAGGATATATAAGTGTGTAAGTGGGTATGTGAGTGGGTGTATGAGTGTCTGAGTGGATATGTGAGTAGATACATACATTTGTGACAGAGACTGGCAAGTGTGTACAAATATATATATTTATTGTTATATTTCCACCAATATTCGACATCCCCACGACGATATATGGGGGCTGCGCTGGCGGCTGCATCTTCGACGCAAATATCATGCATGATTTAAAAAAATCTATTTTGGACACAACTTGTGTCACTAACACACCCAATTCTCAAACATGGGGGTCAGAGTATCACCACCATGAACCCTTATGATAGCTTTCACCCAAATTTTGAGCCCCGGGAAACGGAAGATAAAATGGTGGCCACAACTTTCTGTTCAGGTTGCTTCCAGCCAATCAGAGCATTCCGGTTGGCTCTCGCATTCGCGATTCATTGTGAAACCACCACGAGATATCTACAGCCAGAAATATATCTATTATTTTTTGCTTGCATTTCTGAAAAACTACTGGAGGATTTGCACCAAATAACAAAAAGCACAATCTGTGTAACAAAATCTACCTTTCAGCCAAATTTGGTGTAATGAATTATCTTTATCACACAGAATGTTGAAGCTAAACACCAAGACACACACCTTGTTCCCCAGTTCCAAAGACAGCAGCCATGGCCATAGCAACATGTCCTTTGTCCAGTAGCAGCTGCTCCTGGGGAGTAGGGGTGAGGTGGGCAGGGATAGGGGGTGTAGGACCTTTTTGCCTGGTGCTAAGCTGTACTATGACTAGTCTGACTGGGATCCTGCTAATCAGGACCCCAGTCTATCTGCTTTCTCCCTAAATTGATGTGTTGAGTACTTAGGTACACTCCAGAATGGATACTGGTGTACCCTTACCAGTCCCTAGTATATGGTACTAAGGTACCCAGGGTGTAGGAGACCCAGAGGTCTCCCATGGGCGGAAGCATGCATTAGGCCACCCATGGGAGACCATGCAAAATGGATTTACAGGCCTGCCATTGCAGCCTGAGTAAGCTAGTGCTTGCACTACTTACCTAAGATATAGGTTTACTATATCTAAGGGTCACTGCACTTAAAATACATAAGTCACCTGTTAGTCCTGGTACCATTGGTGTGAGTCTACCTTCCATTTTTTTGCTGTGGTCTCCTCTGTTTCTGATATATTTTTGCTAGTTAGATGCTTTAGGCACTGTGCCACTGCTATTCAGTGCCACAGTGCAAGTGCTCTCTATTGTAAAGTACTGTAATGGATTAGTGACTCCATGATTTGCTTATTTGATTTACTTGTCAGACCCTAGTACAGTGCACCATGTGTGCCCAGGGCCTGTAGATCAAATGCTGCAAGTGAGCTTGCAGCACTGATTGTGCCACCCACAGAAGCAGCTTGTAAAGTGTGTCTCAGACCTGCCATTGCAGAGCCTGTGTGCAGTCTAGTACTGCCATGTCGACTTGGTAAGTGCACCCACTTACCAGTCCCTAAACCTTCCCTTTTCTACATGTTAGCCACCCCTATGGTAGGCCCTAGGACAGGGTGCATTGTAGGTGAAAGGTAGGACATGCCCTGATGTTTGTAGCACGTCCTGAAAGTGAATTACAGCCAATTTCGTTTTTCACTATTGCAAGGCTACCTGTCTCCATAGGCCTGAATGGGCAGTTGGATTACAACATCTTATAATCCTAACTGACCTAGGGAACATGGTAGAAAAATGAATTTAGTATGCCTGAACTCAGAATGATAAAATATATCTTTTAGTAAAGTTGGTTTTAACATTTTGTGTTTGAAAATACCACTTTTAGAAAGAAGGCATTTTCTTTGCCTAAACCATCCAGTCTGCCTCTGCTAGGTTGTGTATTGCATGTCTGGTTAGTGAGTGGCAGGGGCTGAGGGGGCTCCAGGAGGCAGGATGAGTCAGCACTAGGCTGAATAGACCTATGTGCATTGAGAGTGGTGGGAGGAGTAGCACCTGAGCCTGAATAGGGCTGTGCCTGCCTTCCACAATGCTGGATCCACCTCCTGTGGTGTGTCTGATGACCCTGGCCCCCACTGACAAAGGAAGAAGTTGTGCACTGGCAGAATGCACTCAGAACTGGTTTGGACTAGGTACAGACACTCTCTGCCTTCAGAGACAAAGGATTTGTGTGTATAAAAAGGGGGACCTAGAACTTTAGATCACTTCTGGACATCAAGACGGACCTTTTGCCAAGGAGAAGAGCCAGAGAATATGCAGGAGTTTTGACTTCCCCTGTGCCAGGGTGTTTCTTTCTGGGGTTGGCCTGCAGTGGTTTCTTTATTGCCAAGGAAAGGAGAAAGACTTTTATTTTCAATTTTCATCATCTTGAATAAGAATTTCCAAGGTCTTGAACTGTGCTTGCCTCCTGCTGCAGTCTCAGGGATACAATACTTCAGCACCAGCTCCCCCCTGAATTTTCTTGCTGGGAATTATGTTTTCAGTAGCCTGCTTGTTGTTGGGAGCTGGAAGCCTGACATTATCAGAGAAGCTTGTCGCTACCACAGGGGTCGCCTTTGCATCACTGGAGAAGCGTGTCTTGGTCGCAGCTGTGTGTCGTCGCATTACCGGAAAAGCGTGTCGCTACCGCAAGGGTCGCTGTCTCATCACTGGAGAAGTATGTCGCAGGGCCTGTCACAGCTCCAAAGTTACAGAGTCGTCGTACGACCGTCGGACGTGCACGTATCGCCTTCACGTCGTCGCATCGCATCAAAGATGCCATCTTGTCACATCGCACCGGATCATCGCATCGTATTGAGACACCATCTTGTCGCATTGCAACCGGAACGCACCACGAGATCGTCGCATCAGCTCCTCTCCGGTAAGTAACAGACGCATCGCCTACTTTGCACAAGCACTGAGGAACAGACGCATTGCCTTCCCCGAATCAAGGAATGGACGCATCATTCTCCCTGCGAACCTTTTGTTTATCTTGCGTGACGCATCCTAAGGTACTTTGAGAGAAACGTGTCGCATTTACCATCATCTTTGAACTTAGCTATTTCTACCATGTTTAAGTCATTTTTTGAATACTGTATTGTGGATTTATGTTGTTTGGGTCTTGTGTTAAGTCTATATAAAGAATACTCATTTTAATGAATCCTGTGTTGTGTCCATCTGTAGTGTTTTCACTGTATTACTGTAGGTGTTCACAAATGCTTTACACACTGCCTCTGAGATAAGCCTTCCTTCTCGTGCCAAGCTACCACAGGGTTCAGCAGGGGTTATTTAGGAGTGTAGCCCCCTTACTCTGACTAGAAGCAAGGGTCCCTATTTGGACAAAGGTGCAAGCCATTGCCAACTAGAGACCCCCAGTTCTAACATCACCCCTATAGCAGGCCTTTGCAATCCTGAAGGCAGGGTGCTTGGTTCTAAGTGAGAGAGTGCCCCTGCATGAGCCGGAGAACCCTACAGACTATGGAGTCCAATCTCCCGGGTTGTCAGTAAAGCAGGCATATACCATATTGCGATGACCATCTAAAAAACGGCTGCAACAAATCCTACCATGTTTCGTATGAAACATGTTGGAACCATACCCCCACACGGTAAACAGGGTTAAAGGTATGTTTCCAAGCACTGGAAGAGCCGTCTGTTAGGCTCTCATTGTTCCCGGTACCAGTCTTCTAGACCCGGACAGCACAAAATGGATGTTAAGACACATTTCTACCCTCCTGCCACTGAGCCAAGCTTGAGCAAAGGAAGGTGGAACAATAGGCATCCTGTCACAGGGAGGTGTGACCTCTTCCTAGATAGTGATAAATGTAATGGGGCAACCCAGTGTCCCTCAGAACCTGAGTATACCTATTTTAAAGAAAAAATGGTTCTGTCAGGGTATCAATTACTTTGGAAAAGTAGCAACAGTTTACTTATAACCAATATGAATGATTTGCAAGGAAAAAGAAATAGAGATATAATCCTCCCAGACAGGATTTAGTGTATTGGGACCGGGTGGGTGTGCTTGCCAGCACGAGAAAATCAGCATGAGGGTCACACTTGGTGTCCCCAGGCATAGTCCAGTTCAAACCAGTTCTTGGAGCGATTGGCTCCTGCTCTGGCACAAAACAGGACAAAGGACATGGGAGTACCCTCGCCCCTGCGAAGACCCTCCCACAGTAGTGTCCCCTGAATCTTCCCAACCCTTTCCCTAGGGTACGTAAGGGCTTACCTGGGTGTAGATCCCTAGATTTGTCATGGGATAAGATTTAGATCTGACACCACTGCACTTCTACCGTCTGGGTACTCTGGACTTTGCTGGACTTCGCTTGGGCCAGACTTTGTCTCCCTTCCAGTATGCTGCATTGTCTATGCCTGTGCATCATGTCAAGGCCTGTGAAGCATCAAAGACACCTGAAGTAATCGCCCTTGGAGTGATGGAGTCACTCCCCTGCATTTGAAGACACCACACCTAAGTCGACCGGTCTGCAGATCCTGAGCCCCTCTGGACTCTGTGGGCTCTGCAACACAGGTGGTGGTTTTCCATAGCTCCCGATGTCTTCTCTACCCTCTCACAAAGTTTGAGGCCAGTATGCCTTGTGGGGGTTCCAATATCGAACCCCTGTGCACCGCATCTAACTTGCAGTTGCAAAGTCTTGTTGGCTTCTTTGCAAAAAGTTCTTCGTGCTCTTAGTGGCCCCAGCCTCGAGCATGTCCTGTGACCAGAATTTTCAGCCATACCACATTGTGTGCATCGTGGCCTGCTTCTTTTGGAGAGCTGCTTGAGGTTCTCTCGCGGCTCCAGTGCCTCCAGCCTGTGGGTCCACTTGAGGGTCACACTTGTTACATTTGGGCTCCCCTAATTGCTTGGTCCTGCCCTGACTTCCCTGCCTTTGGTGAGTCCCCAGGACCTTGCTGGTCCCGATGTTGCTCCTTATTTGATTACTGTCTGGCTTGCTTTTGCCAAGGCTTGTTGGTGCTCCCGCTAGGCACTGACTCCTCAGCACTCAACATCCTTCATGGGACAGCTCGTATCCGTGTCCTGGTCTTCCTCAGCATCGCATGGTCCTCACAGCTGCAGATTCAAAGTTGTCATCTACGTCCCTGAAGCATCCGACATCGGACGGCATTCGTCTTCCAAGTCTCCTGGTCACTCCTAAGTGACATAGACTCTGTTTCCTCTGCTTTCAGGTACTCCTCTTCAAGAATCCATGTTTGGCTTCCCACAGACACTTTCTCTTCTTCCAGCAACGGTACTTTCCTGAAGTCCTCCATTGGGCCGACTGTGGTTTCCGACACCACTTTACACGTATGCACCCGGTTTCCCTGGTGTAGGTAACATGGGTACCAGGGTATTTATGGGCGGGTTGGCTGTCCAACCTTCTGTCTTCCAATGGGGTTCTTCAGGTTCCACAATGAAGGGTCCTTAATCTTTAAAAATCCAACTGCAACTTGCACATAGAGTTTTACGGAGCATGCAGTCGTGTTTCCACACTGCACACACTCTCCGTGGGGTCCCTAGCTACTCACCTTGGGTGGTTCCTTGGGGTCCCAGCACTTCTACGTCCTCTTGACACTGTCTTGACTCAAGTTGTGGTTCTTATACCACTTTCTTAGTATATGGTTTAGCCACCCCTGAGGCCACTGCGTATTTCGTGTGATTTACCGTGTTTCTCTGCTAAAGTATTCGTAGTTGGGCGCTTAGACTGGGAATGGGAGCCTGGGCATGTTCCTCACCAGGCTGTGTAATGCACCCTGGTGAAGAACATGCAAAGTGCGCATGGCTCTTTGGCAGGCACAAAACGGCCGGCCAAACAGTCATGCACACTTTAGAGTGTGCTCTTCATTACTCACCCTGCTCTGCGGCTGGCACTGCCCCGCCCACACCTTTAAAGCGCACAACAATAGTGAAAAATAAAATAATAACATTGTTATTATCATTGTATTTTTCTGGTGAGGAGATACTCCTCCGCCTTAGCGGAGGAGCCGCCACAGCATTTCTCAAAGCCTGTTGCCACAGTATGCATTGTTTAGAAAAGGGTGGTGGCTGGCTGACTAATCACTGCACAAGAAAGGAATCAGTCATTTAACACGAAATACCTCGAAATGCTCATCAGTTCTCTGGAGAGTCTGTTTCTGCTGACAAGTTAGGGCAGTGAGTATAGACCAGAGCTACCAGCAGAAACAACACTCATTCAAACCACTATTCAACCCAGCCCTGCAGAAAAAACCTTTTAGCTTTCCGAGATTATGACAATGAGTGTCTAGTTGTGTTTTTTATACTTTCAAACACACAACATTTCTTGAACGAGAAAGACAATATTTAAAAAAGTATAATCAATTGACTCACTTTCTCAGCAAATACGAGGCTCGCTCGGGCCCCAGTTAAACTTTGGAAGGAAGCGACGAGCTCTGATCTGCAGTTTACAATGTTTTTTAGAGGCCACTAACAGATTTGGCGTCAAACTTGATTGTGTTCATATTTTAGAACATGTTTTTAGTGTGTAAATACAGCAAATCGCCTTTGTTCCATTTTTTTTGCATGGATGATAACATCTTTATGCAGTATGTACTGAAGTAGAGTAGACCCAGTGGGACTGATTCCACGAGACAAGCAGGAAAACGGATCCAAATGAGCATTTTGTCGAGGTTTACACCAGTGCAAAACAGATGCAATGTGCCCCCACTTATTAAACCATCAGGGGAAACTTCGGTATATTTCTCCCATACAGAAAGGACAATATTGAACAAAATGTTCAGTTCTCTAAACTGGAATGTTTTGCAGTGACCCGAATTGGAAAAGTATGATTCTCTTACCCAAAAAAGGAGGTGTTTCCTGAAAGTAGGAAAGGTTCCAAGGCTGGTTACCAAAACATGCCCCCATATGCTTTGCAGTCCGTCATAGCTGCCAAATAGTCCCTTGCCATGTGACACTACAGCAAGTCTGGCTTTTCAGACCACAGCATGTTGAATTCTGGGACTTGTAGGTCTGCATTATACATTTTGGGTAACAAACCAAACAATCTAGTGCTATTGGATAAAAGTAGGATTTACTGACAGTGCCATACATGAAATTCAACGACACAACTTCCAGCCCTCCTGCTTCTAGTGGTGCATATTTGCCAAGGGGTGTTTGAGATCATGCAGTAAAGTGTTGTTACATCAAAACAGGGAATAAAGACGTGGGCATGTAAACTGCTCTGTATAAGTGCTCACTCTGAGAAGAATAGCAGGAGTGTAATGGGCCCTAATACAAGCAAGGAAAACTGCGCCCTTGCTTATTGCACGGTATTAGACAGGCATAATTTAGGTAGGGGTTCCCTTGCACCCATGAGCACCAACACTGCTGTATCTAATGTAGTAATAATAGTTCCACCCCTGTTTATGTGTTTTTACATTTATAATTCTACCTGATGTTGCTCTCTCTACCCTATTGTTTTTTTTCATTTCGTCTCCCATCTTTTATTGTTTCTCTCCACTATCAAATCTCCCCTCTCTTTTGCCCTTCTCCTCCATATCTTCTTCGTGCCTCTTGCATCCCCTCCCTCCCTCCCTCCCTCCCTCCCTCCCTCCCTTCCTCCCTCCCTCCCTTCCTTCCTTCCTTCCTTCCTTCCTTCCTTCCTTCCTTCCTTCCTTCCTTCCTTCCTTCCTTCCTTCCTTCCTTCCTTCCTTCCTTCCTTCCTTCCTTCCTTCCTTCCTTCCTTCCTTCCTTCCTTCCTTCCTTCTCCTTCCTTCCTTCCTTCCTTCCTTCCTTCCTTCCTTCTTCTCTTGTCACTGCCCATTTTTTCTTTTTATCCTCTCTGCCTTTCGAATCTTTTTCTCTCTCACTTCCTATCTCTCCCTTTCCATATTTCCTATATCCTTTGTCCAACTTCTCTCTGTGTCATTTCTCTTGTTATGCTCACTTGGTGGAATCCTCCTGGTTCATATCAACTTCCTCCTCCTTTTTATATCTCCTTTCATTCCTCTCCTTCACTTCCCCATCGCGAGGCTAGCTGCCTCTTCTTTAGACTAACTCCTGACCTCTTTTCGTTTGTGTCTACTGCCTTCCTCCTGTCTACAAGCCTCATTAGGTCTTGCCTAAGACAGTGCATGAGCTATCAATTGTGAGGTGTATTGTCTACAGTGGGCTTAGAGCCTGCTCATTGCTTACCAGTGAATGGCTTAATCGGCTCTCTCATTTGCTTGCTTCTTTATTCGTTAGCTGTGTGGACTTTCTTTCCTTTTCTTGCATTTCCCCCTCCCCTGGAGCATGGACAGTGTTGGGGTACCAGTAAACATTTCAGTTCAGGATAGCGGTGCATTATGAGAGCTCTGTGGGTGTTTCCAAACTGTGATAATGGAGTATGATGGCTATCAGAATGGAGGAGGGTTCTTATGGCTCTTTTTCCTTTTGTCCTTCTCTTAAGATGGTCGCCGCTCTTCCCGCGAGATTTCGCAATCGAAATCTCGCTCGCCTGACCCAAATATGGCCGCTTCTCCTATCGCGCGTCTGATTGGCTCAGCCGCCTGATCCCAAAATGGCCGCCGAGACTCTCGCGAGAGCTCGCGACTCTATTTTGAAATTGCGCGCGTTCCTTCGCGCTTACCGCAGTTTCGCTGGTAATTCTTCAGAGGCGGTCGGGTGGGCTCCGATGTCGCTTCTCTTCTCTCTTCTTTCCTGCACGTCCAGGGTGGGCACCTGGTTCTTCAGATGGCGATGGCGTCGAGATGCACGTCGGCTCGATGTGCGTCGGCTCGTCGCCCACCTTCGTCGCCAGTTGTCGTGTCCTCTCAGTGGGCACCACTCAGCACAATGACCACCAGGACACAGGTTGGTGCGCTCACATCTCTTTATTGTATTCTTTGTACAGCAGGCTATGTGCACGTCCGCCCCCGTTGTAGTCCTGCTCAAATCTGTCCTCTTCCTGTCCCCTGACCGGATGTGGTGTCCGGTGACCTGGTCACCTCCCTCATGACCCACAGGGTCCTAGCGTCCTTGGTCCCTACACGTCAGGTCACTACAACCCTGACAACTAAAAGCTATTCAATTGTGAAATACAAGGCTAAAATGTTACATGAAAAACAAAACTGCAGAAGCATAGCATATGGGAAAAGAAAATGTTATTAGGAAATACGGACATTTGCAGTGGGGGAATAAAACTTGAGGGGGCCCCCCTGCAAAGTAGATGGAGGGACCCCCTCTGGACTCACTCAGGAGCTCTCAGGCCAGGTTACTGTGCTGAGGGCGCCCCATTGGAGCTCGCCTCCCAAGCATTGCAGGGGCTAGGAGGGGGGGGGGTTGGTTGTTACATCACTAGACATATGTAACATGAAACATGAACTAAAACGCGAATTGTAACAGCAAGATCACCACTGAATTCGATTACCTAATGGGTTCTATACACATTGGGGCCTTTTCGCAAACTGCATTTTATAATACATAAACACTATTTCAAGTACTTATTATGCATATCAAATTCTAGTCTCAAACCTATAGGTGAAGACCTCATTCTCCCATATCCTTTCTCTGTGGAGATCTCAGCAAAAGTGGCAGAGATCCCCGCACATGTAAGCATAAATGTTGATAGTAGATATGGGAGGGACAAAGGGTAATGTCTGAAACACGTGGACTAGTTACTAGAAAAATGAGTGATATTTAATTTGGGGTTTAGGAAGGCCCTGCTTATACAAATTCACCCACAAAACACAAAATTAAAACAACATTCTACTCAAAATGGCGCTGAAAGCTTATCATGCACTCTGAGGATTCTCAGATGCGTCACAAACTATTCTACCAACTAGTCGATATTTTAATTTGCAGACAAATTTCATTAGTGAAAGTTACACAATAGCTACGATCATAGTGCTCGTTCGGCAGCCAAGCTACAGTGAAGGCAGGCAGGCCCTCAGGGCTTGGACAGTTTCAGAAGTGCTGAGCACAGCCTGGTTGCAGGAGAAAATAAATGCTGCAGGTTGGAGGGGCAAAAATGAATCACCGCACCACCAAGTGGAAGATAGGAGTGTGCAAAATTAGCATAATTATCCAAATTTCAGGGAAATTACATGAACTTACACAAATAATAAGAAATGCAAGTTATTATTTTTAGCTTTCCATACCGATTTGTGACGAAAGGATATCTGTTGTGCTTAAATTAACGCAGAAAACGCAAGTGCCACCAGCAACAGCATCTCACATTCGGGCCATGCTCATTGGTCTCAAGAGCTCACAGTAGAAGCTTGCCACTGGTCTCTTCTTTTGTCCTCTTTGATGCAGGTTGTTCAGAACTGAGGTTCTGGTGTCAGTGTTGTCCCTTAAATCTTATAATTAGGGGCGCTAGGGATATGTGAGTAAGTAGCCAATGTGCTAATAGTCCCTGCAGCTAATCTGCCCCTGAGGTGACCACATCCTGGGGTGCTGGTCACCTTTTCTACCCAGAACCCTCTATTCTGCCACTCCTAGATGGCAGAAATCTAATTTAAGTGTACAGAACAGGCTGCTTACCCAAGAGGTGTGGCTAGGCTTCTAGGGGTGTACACCTAACTAATTCCCCACCTGTCTGGGTGCAAATGTGCTTGGACCAGGGGGAGGATTGTTTCCTCCTCTGGGAGTCAGTCCTGATGCACATCAGAGGCGGTGCAGCCTTTGAAGCCCACCGCCTTGATGTGCCACTTCACTAGCCTTCTTGGGAAGAGGGAGGTGTGACTGCTTCCTGCCCAAACCTTTGTTACTGACTCTGGGAGTGATCCCACTGCCTTGCAAGAGGTCAGTATCCTGTCTTGGCGGCAGGAAATGTGGGCTTGCCAGCCAGAGCACAGAGAAGCTGGGGCAACCAGGAGGGAAACCTCCTGGTTGCTCCAAGATAACCACCTGGATACATCACCCTCAATATGAGATTTGTGGTAGGGGTGAGATGGCACGTTGTTTGATACCAAACATGACATATTTAGGCATTTCCATAATGGAGCTGTCAACCTCGGGTTTGCCCAGGTGGCAACCCATGTTATCCTATGAATTGTCTATCACTTATAGTGGCCTTTAATGGTAAAGTGCACCATAGGGCCAAACAAGCTTGCACTTATATGTCCATGTCATTAATATAATGCACCGTGCCTCTTGGGCTTACGAGGCCTTCCTCAGAGGGGACTGGCATATAGAAAAGACAGTTCATTGACTTTCCCATTCATGGTGAGGACAAAGTCGAGTAAAAGCAGTGTGTACTGCTCCTGCAGTCTGCAATGGCATGCCTGCAGTCAATAGTTTCTTTGGGTCACTCAGGATGGCACAAACAATGCTGCAGGCCCTGGGGACCTCTTTTCCACCCAACTTCTTGGTACCACTGGTACCATATAATAGAGACTTATAAGGGGGTAAAGTCCTATGCCAACTGCGGATGACATTTCAAACCCATCAGTTTTAGGGAAGGAGCACTGGCACTTGGGGCTGGCTAGCAAGCCCCAGTGCACTGTCAGAGTTGAAAACCAGCATCTAGTAGTCCAACTGGGGGCAACATGTGTGTGTGGGGGGCAGTGGCGGCTGGTGACATTTGAAAGTGGTAGGGCGTAAAAGTCGTGGATGTGTGTTATATTGCATGCTGAGCAAGGTAGTTTGACTATCATAAAGGAGGTTCTGGGTAGTTTTTGGGCAAATCATTGCTTTATAAAATTATCAGTAGAAGTGCATGATTGTTTTTTTTTTTAAAGCTTTATTTTTCAGTTTTATACATTCATGACCAAAATATATAGTACATTGCAGCATATAGTATTGGCATCAACAGAAATAAATACATTGTGATATGTACGACATGATTCAATCCCTGGTGCAAGTGGACAATGGAACGTGAGGGAAAATCAAAGACATACCATAAGTTATTCCACAGGGTATTTGCAATACAAGGAAATATCTGCTTCCCTGAGCCCCCCCGATACAAACAGAGCTTAAGTGTGAGTGACAGCTAATAAAAGACATTCCAACTCCATGGGTGCCTGTTGCCGTCCATGCTCCTAGCCAACTCACTCGGGAACAATACCACTAGCCGTCTGAGAGTCATGTTCAGTGCGTTTCTTAGCAATGTAAGCTTTGTATGGTCCCCAAATATTCACAGGTCGTAAGGGGCTAGGAGCCAATGTGGTGTATTCCTCGCAATTTATGTTGCAAAATGCTAAGCTGCGAAGCCATGACTGCAGTGAAGGGGCCCTCTTGCTACCCCATAGCAATGCCACCTCATACTTGGGTAGCAGGAAACCTAGAGCTGCTAATTTCCTGATCTTCTTAGGAAAATTAACCCCATACCCCAACAATGCAATTTCAGGAGTTGGGATCAACGACATGGAGAATATGTCCCCTAATGTGACGTGTACCTGAATCCAGTGTTGCTGTATTTAAGGACACGTCCAGGAGAGGTGGGCAAAGTCAGCAAATGTAGCTGAGCATTTCTGGCAGTGGGAAGGGCTAGTATGGTCTATCTTGTGGGACCATGCAGGGGTGTGGTACATTCTACAGAGAAACTTAAAATGAAGCAGCTTATGCCTGCTATTCAAGGACACCTCTTTAGTTGCTCTGCAGCACTGTTCCCACTGGTCATCTGTAATAGGCCTTCCTAAATCCATCTCCCAGGCCGAGCGTGTTTTAGCATCAGAGGACGGCCGGGACATCACACTTTGTCTGTACAGTTTTGAGATCAAATGTGCGCCTGCGGGACATTCAATAATTAGGGTCAGTGGTGGGGCCGGCTCAGGAGCAGCCAGGAATGAAGCGAACATGGCCCGCAGGATAGGAATACATACGTTTCAGTACAAAGGTGTCCATAAAGGAGCGTTCACTGAATCGGGCCTCCTTCAACACCGAGAAAACATAATCATCTGGAAACAGGTCATCTATTGTGCGGATGTGAAATTTCTCAAGTGTGCGTTGAATCAAGATCTCACCCGTTATGGGGAGCAATGAAGGATTTGGTAGAGGCAACGCCTGAGAATATAATTGGCCTAGGCCCAACAGTCTACGCAACCTGTCCCATGCCCAGCAAGTGGTAGAGACAGTCTAGATGTCCCAAGGGTCCCTGGGGATGCCCGTGAGTAGAATGGAAGCAAGTTTCTGTGGGAGTACTAGGTCAGCCTCTGGCTTCAAATAAGGGACACGTGCGTCCGGGTGGTACCAGGCATATGCATAGCAGCATTGTGCAGTCAGGTAATACAGATACATGTCTGGAACCCTGAAGCCTCCTCTTTCATACGGCAGGTCTGCCAGTTCACATGCGGCCTCTTGTCACCCCAAACAAGACGCAAGAGGAGTGTACGCAGCTGAAGAAAAAAGGACTGAGTGAGAGGAATAGGGATATTGTTAAAAAGATATAAAAACAGAGGAAGGACCACCATTTAATTATAGCCACTCTCCCGGCCATTGACAGAGGCAACCGCAACCATTTTACAATCTGCGAATCCAGGGAACTAATTGCCCTACTGTAATTTAGTCTGATAATAGTGGCAGTGTCTAGATGGATATAAACTCCGAGATACTTGACAGCGTCTTGGCACCACTCAAGCTGGAATTCGCAGTCCCAGGAAGTCGTGCTAGCAGTCAATGGGAAAATAACAGATTTGTGCCAATTGACACTGAGATCTGAAAACCTGCCGAATCGAATAATTTCCCAAATAAGGGGTTCAAGATTAAGATGTGGCAGTCTGACATATAAGATGGTATCATCAGCGTAAAGGGAAACCAGAAGAGGCTCAGTGCAAAATTGTAAGCCGCAGTGTAAATGTTTTTCTTAAAAGTGTCGAACTAGTGGGTCCATTGCCAGTATGAAAAGTAATGGGGACAGGGGGCAACCCTGCCTCGTGCCGTGAGATAAGTGAAAAGGACCGGAAAGAGTACCATTCAGGCGTAGTCAAGCTGTAGGTTCGGTATATAGGAGAGCAACAGTAGAGACAAAACACTCAGGCATTCCCATACGACGCATAACAGACAGAAACAAGCATTTGCAATGCAATAGGTCTCGCATTAGGAAAGTTTGAGCTATTGGTCTTTTAAATGACAAATATTTTATTTATGTGTTGGTTTTGAAAATTGCGAAATTAATAGCTTTGTCATTTACAATGCCAATACTTTTAACTTTTGCAAATGTGACACCTATAGCATTTTTAATGCAGCATATTTTGTATTTACGTGACTTAGATGTATTGATATTACAAATAACAATGGCTTTTAATTTTTTTAAATAATTAATACTTAAATAAATGTTATTGTAATTTATAATGGCAATAGCTTAAAATGTAGTAAATAACTTTTGTGAAGATTATGTTCAGTGTATTTTATTGTGATGAAAATCCAAGAACAGAAGTGAAATATTAACATCTTTTTGTGACATTTGTAATAAAGCTTGAAACATTGAGAGAACATGTTTGAACCAGTTGTTGTTAAATAGTTGCACAGATTGATGCTGTGGTGGCGCTGAGTGATGTTGTGGTGGCGATGAGTGATGCTGTGGCGTTCAGTGATGCGGTAGTAACGCATAGTGGTGTTGTGGTGCCCCTGAGTTATGCTGTTGTGCCCCTGAGTGATGCGATAGATAGAGGGCGATAGATAGAGTGAGGGCGACAGATATATAGATGGAGTGAGGGCGATAGATAGATGTGTGCGCTTGTGTAGTTGTGTGTGTGGTTGTATCTGTGGTTTTGTGCGAGGTTGTAAATGTGAATGTGCAGGTCTTTATTTATATAGCGCAAATCACCAACCGGTCTCTAACCGGTCTCTAAGCAGTCTCTAAGCGCTTGCTTAGGGAACCCGTCCTGGTATTCCCCTGTGAGATAACCCCAGCAGGGTATCCGCAAGGTGAAAGCCAGGCATCCCGCCGCGAGGGGCCGTTGTGGAGATTAAGCAAGCTATTGCCCAGAGTCACAGAGTGTGAACCCGTGAATCGAGTAGGCACCGGAGCGAGAATTGTCAAGTCCGTGGACATTTTAGGACTCAAGACCCCGCCGAGCCGGGAATTGAACCCTGGTCCCGGGCTGACCTCTGCTTCCAGGTCTGCCTCCTCTAACCAGTGAGCCACACTTCTCTTGTGTGTGTGGTTGTATGTGTGTGTGTGCATGGTTGTATGTATGTGTGTGTGTGCGGTTAGAGAAGGATGTATGTGGAAGAGAGCAGCAGATCAGAACAGCAGAAGAGAACAGGGAGTTAAAGAAGGAGGCGGTGGAAGAGAGCAGCAGATCAGCACAGGAGAAGAGAACAAAGAGTTAGAGAAAGAGGTGGGTAGAAGAGAGTAGCAGATCAGCACGGGAGAAGAAAACACGGAGTTAGAGAAGGAGGCTGTGGAAGGGAACAGCAGATCAGCACCGGAGAAGTGAACAGGGAGTTGGAGAAGGGGGTGGGGTGGAAGAGAGCAGCAGATCAGCATGAGAGAAAAGAACAGGGAGTTAAAGAAGGAGGCGGGGTGGAAGCGAGCAGCAGATCAGCACAGGAGAAGAGAACATGGGGTTAAAGAAGGAGGCGGGTCGAAGAGAACAGCAGATTGGCACAGGAGAAGAGAACAGGGATTTAGAGAAAGAGGCGGGTGGAAGAGAACAGCAGATAAGCACAGGAGAAGAGAACAGGGAGTTAAAGAAGGATGCGGGTGGGATAGAGCAGCAGATCAGCACAAGAGAAGAGAACAGGGAGTTAAAGAAGGAGGTGGGGTGGAAGAGAGCAGCATATCAGCACAGGAGAAGAGAACAGGGAGTTAAAGAAGAAGGCGGTGGAAGAGAACAGCAGATCGGCACAGGAGAAGAGAAGAGAACAGGGAGCTAGAGGAGGTGGTGGAAGAGAGCAGTAGATCAGTACGGGAGAAGGGAAGAGAACAGGAAATTAGAGAAGGAAGTGGGTGGAAGAGGGCAGCAAATCAGCACAGCAAAAGAAAACAGGGACTTAAAGAAGGAGACGGGTTGAAGAGAGCAGCAGATCAGCACAGGAGAAGAGAACAGGGAGTTAAAGAAGGAGGTGGGGTGTAAGAGAGCAGCAGATCAGCACAGGAGAAGAGAACAGGGAGTTAAAGAAGGAGGCGGGTGGAAGAGAACATCAGATTGGCACAGGAGAAGAGAACAGGGAGTTAGAGAAAGAGGCGGTGGAAGAGAACAGCAGATTAGCACAGGAGAAGAGTAAAGCGATTTAAAGAAGGAGGCGGGTGGAAGAGAGCAGCAGATCAGCACAGCAAAAGAGAACAGGGAGTTAAAGAAGGAGGTGGGGTGAAAGATAGCATCAGATCAGCACAGGAGAAGAGAACAGGGAGTTATAGAAGGAGGCAGGGTGGAAGAGAGCAGCAGATCAGCACGAGAGAAGAGTAGAGAACAGGGTGTTAGAGAAGGAGGTGAGTGGAAGATAGGAACAGATCAGCACAGCAGAAGAGAACAGGGAGTTAAAGAAGGAGGTGGGGGGGAAGAGAGCGGCAGATCAGCAGAAGTTAACATGGAGTTAAAGAAGGAGGCGGGTGGAAAAGAGCAGCAGATCAGCACAGGAAAAAAGAAGAGAACAGGGAGATATAGATGGAGGTGAGGTGGAAGAGAGCAGCAGATTAGCACAGCAGAAGAGAACAGAGAGTTAAAGAAGGAGGTGGGGTGGAAGAGAGCAGTAGAACAGCACGGGAGAAGAGATTAGGGAGGTAGAGAAGGAGGTGGGGTGGAAGAGAACAGCAGATCAGCACGAGAGAAGAGAACAGGTAGGTAAAGAAGGAGGTGGGTGGATGAGAGCAGCAGATCAGCACATGAGAAGAGAACAGGGAGTTAAAGAAGGAGGCGGGTGGAAGAAAACAGCAGATCAGCACAGGAGAAGAGAACCAGGAGTCACAGAAGGAGGCAGTGGACAAGAACAGTAGATTAGTACAGGAGAAGAGAGCAGGGAGTTAGAGAAGAAGGCGGTGTGAAAGAGAACAGCAGATCAGCACATGAGAACAGAACAGGGAGTTAGAGAAGGGGGCGGGTAGAAGAGAGCAGCAGATCAGCACGGGAGAACAGAATAGGGCGATAAAGAAGGAGGTGGGTGGAAGAGAGTAGAAGTTCAGCACAGGAGAAGAGAACAGGGAGTTAAAGAAGGAGGTGGGTGGAAGAGAACAGCAGATCAGCACAGGAGAAGAGAACAGGGAGTTAGAGAAGGAGGTGGTGGAAGGCGTGGTGGAAGGGAACAGCAGATCAACACAGGAGAAAAAAACAGAGTTAAAGAAGGAGGTGGGTGGAAGAGAGCAGCAGATCAGCACAGGTGAAGAGAACATGGAGTTAAAGAAGGAGGTGGGTTGGAAGAGAGCAGCAGATCAGCACAGGAGAAGAGAACAGGGAGTTAAGGAAGGAAGCGGGTGGAAGAGAACAACATATTAGCACAGGAGAAGAGAACAGGGAATTAGAGAAGGACAGGAGAAGAAAAGTGAACAGGGAGTTAAAGAAGGAGTTGGGGTGGACGAGAGCAGCAGATCAGCAAAGGAGAAGATAACAGGGAGTTAAAGAAGGAGGTGGGTGGAAGAGAACAGCAGTTCAGCACAGGAGAAGAGAAGAGACCAGGGAGTTAAAGAAGGAGGTGGGGTGGATGAGAGCAGCAGATCAGCACAGGAGAAGAGACCAGGGAGTTAAAGAAGGAGGTGGGTGGAAGAGAGCAGCAGATTAGCACAGGAGAGGAGAACAAGGAGTTTAAGGAGGCGGCATGGAAGAGAGCAGCATATCAGCACAGCAAAAGAGAACAGGGAGGTAAAGAAGGAGGTGGGTGAAAGAGAGCAGCAGATCAGCACAGGAGAAGAGAAGAGAACAGGGAGCTAGAGAAGAAGGTGGGTGAAAGAGAGCAGCAGATCAGCTCGGGAGAAGAAAAGAGAATAGGGAGTTGGAGAAGGAGGTGGGTGGAAGAGAGCAGCATCACAGCACGGCAGAAGAGAACATGGAGTTAAAGAAGGAGGTAGGGTGGAAGAAAGCAGCAGATCGGCACAGGAGAAGAGAACAGGGAGTTAAAGAAGAGGCGGGTGGAAGAAAGCAGCAGATCGGCACAGGAGAAGAGAACAGGGAGTTAAAGAAGAGGCGGGTGGAAGAGAACAGCAGATTTGCACAGGAGAAGAAAACAGGGAGTTAAAGAAGGAGGCGGGATGGAAGAGAGCAGCAGATCAGCACAGGAGAAGAGAAGAGAACAGGGAGTTAGAGAAGGAGGCAGAGTGGAAGAGAGCAGCAGATCAGCATGGGAGAAGAGAAGAGAACAGGGAGTTAGAGAAGGAGGTGGGTGGAAGAGAGGAGCAGATCAGCACAGCAGAAGAGAACAGGGAGTTAAAGAAGGAGGTGGGGTGGAAGAGAGCAGCAGATTAGCACAGGAGAAGAGAACAGGGAGTTAGAGAAGGAGGCAAGGTGGAAGAGAACAGCAGATCGGCACAGGGGAAGAGAACCGGGAGTCACAGAAGTGGGCGGTGGAAAAGAACAGCAGATCAGTACAGGAGAAGAGAACAAGGAGTTAGAGAAGGAGGCGGGGTGAAAGAGAACAGCAGATCAGCACCGGAGAAGAGAAAATGGAGTTAGAGAAGGGGGCGGGTGGAAGAGAGCAGCAGATCAGCACGGGAGAACAGAACAGGAGATAAAGAAGGAGGCAGGTGGAAGAGGGTAGCAGATCAGCACAGTATTAGCGAAGAGAAGGAAGTTAGAGAAGGAGGCAGGGTGGAAGAGAGCAGCAGATCAGCACTGGAGAAGAGAAGAGAACAGGGAGTTAGAGAAGGAGGAGGGTGGAAAAGAGGGAGGTCGATAGAGGGAGTGAGGGCGATAGATAGATAGAGGGAGGGAGATAGATAGATAGAGGGAGGGCGATAGATAGATAGAGGAAGGGGGATAGATAGAGGGAGCGCGATAGAGGGAGGGCAATAGATAGAGTGAGGGAGGGCGATAGATAGATAGAGTGAGTGAGGGAGATAGAGTTAGTGACGGCAATAGAGTGAGTGAGGGCGATAGAGTGAGTGAGGGCGATAGAGTTCTAGAGTGAGGGCGGTAGAGTGGTAGAGTGAGGGCAGTAGAGTGAGTGTGGTAGAGTGAGGGCGGTAGAGTGAAGGTGGTAGAGGGAGGGCGTGTTGGTGGTAGAGTGAGGGCGATAGAGTGAGGGCGTGAGGGCGGTAGAGTGGTAGAGTGAGGGCAGTAGAGTGAGGGTGTGAGGGCGGTAGAGTGGTAGAGTGAGGGTGGTAGAGTGAGGGTGTGAGGGCGGTAGAGTGAGAGCGGTAGAGTGAGGGCTTGAGGGCAGTAGAGCGGTAGAGTGATGGTGGTAGAGTGAGGGCGGTAGAGCGAGGGCGGTAGAGTGTTAGAGTGAGGGCGCTAGAGTGAGGGCGCTAGAGGGTAGGATGAGGGCTCTAGAGGGTAGGGTGAGGGCGGTAGAGTGGTAGAGTGAGGGCGGTAGAGTGAGGGCAGTAGAGAGGTAGAGTGAGGGCGGTAGAGTGAGGGCAGTAGAGTGGTAGAGTCAGGGCGGTAGAGTGCTAGAGTCAGGGCGGTAAAGATGAGAGTGGTAGAGTGAGGGCAGTAGAGTGAGGGGGTAGAGTGAGGGCGGTAGAGTGAGGGCAGTAGAGTGGTAGAGTGAGGGCGGTAGAGTGATGTAAACCTTGAACCACTCAGTCTCTTGCAATAAGCTAGTCATCCAGTTTGCCAAGTCATTCCTCTACACCCCAATGCATAAAGGCATGTTCCTCCTCCCAACCACAAACTCCAATAGGTAACTTCATGATGGCGTACTTTGCACCAGAGGTTCTATTTGACATGAGTGCACATGTTGGGTAGCAACTGCTCTTTTTTCTATGCACCCTCCATTTTGTACATTAAACAGACCTGGATAACATTTCTACTCTAGTATGTGCAATATATTTTATTAACAATAGACAGTTTGTAAAAAATAAAAAGGCCACTTAAATGACAGACCCCCTGGCTACAGTAAGAAACACCTTTCTTGCAAACCTGGGTCGAGAAAAAAATAAACTGAGCATTGAACCACTAGTCATTGAAGGTCCAATTCCATGACGCCGAGTGAGGGCAGCTGCTTGTGATGTCTTACTCTACTATGAATACCCCAGCAGTGATGGGATAGTGTGCTGCGGATTCGCCTGCTCATGATCTCATTATCATAACTGATGATGTCATACTAAGGTGCGAACACGCCATCTGGTGTTATGACTGTGCTGCAGACATCTGAGGGCAATGGGGTTACTCTAGCTAGTGATGTGTTACTATGAGGCGGATACCCCATGTGGTGGCGAGGACCATGGGGTATCCGCATTATATTGCAGATACAAGGTGGCCTGGAAAATGACCCTCAGGATTTCAGGTGCTGGGCTACAGAAGGGTCTGTTCATGTGGCTGTGTGTGTTGGTAATATGATCCGAAATCAGCAAACCATGTTTATAGTTCACAACAGTGGAAGAAATATTTAACGAATACACAGTGCCAGCTATTAATCGAATAGGGAATTGTTACTTCGCAAGCATCGTCCATAAAATGTTCTTCGGGTTCGTTTTATATTATGTTTTTAATACAGAATCCAAGCACATGAAGATAGAACATTGGGGGCAGCAGAGAGTGAAAGAGCAGTGCCTGGGGGAGACAGCGGGAACACATGCACTCTTGTGGAGTGCTTAACAAACAAGCATTGGCCGCGCGGCCGGGCCGCAAACAACAGAAACAAAAAAACGTGAGTAGAAAAACAAGAAGTCTATGGTGGTGTGAACGGATGCAATAGTTTCACCATTTGGCACCAGTTGAAGCTGAGCAGAGGAAAGGCAGCGCTGGGAGGGGGGCTGGGCAACCATGTCAGCATTCCGATTCACGCACAGATGGTCATGTTTATGACCTGAGGACCGCGTGAAGTGGCTGCTGGCAAATGGCTTTGATGTTCTTGTCTTGCTTTGTGGGAGGGGTAGGGGGAGCAACACCGAGGGATAGTAATTTATAAGTGTCATTTTTGCTCAAGGTGAGTAGTTAACCGAAAAGGTGTATGGGACTGGGAGGGTGTTTCATTCCAGCATAAGTTCATCCTCTTTATATTAACCTTCAAGATCTGCAAAAATTCCAGAAATGCACTAACTGCCTGTACATGTGACAACTTGTGAACCATTTTCAGGCTAATGTAAATAGCACTTGAAGACTATATGTATGCATTCTCTTCTTTATTACTCATTAGCAGGTTTGAAGGAAATATATGAAAATGAAAGAAACGCTGACGGTCGGATATGAGAAATCGGTAGCCAAGCCTCGTGCACTAATTATGAAAATGAGCCTGCGTGATCATTAAAGAATAATAAGCAGCCAAAGTTACAAATAAGGACTGTGAGTTACCACATTAATATAGCTCTATCACAGAAAACAACGCAGAGTGAAACTTAGCGAGGTCTAACTGCATCGCATCTATGGGAGGTCTGCAAAGCGTACCCACAGAATGTGAGCCTCCGTACTTGTGAAGAGAAATCAAATAGCGAAGACCAACTAAGGTGAAGCTGAAAACGGCCGCCATCTTTAACTGTGATCAGATATGTGGCTATTGTAACATTCTTCAAAGGAACCCAAAGGAAATAATACAGTGTGTATGTACAATGTGATGCAAGGTAAGGGCAAGCAAATGTCCCAAAGATAACATGAAGTATACTCTGAAGAAAAAGATAAATAAGAATGAAAAATATAGTGACTCAAAGATATTTTTTTTAAAAACCCTGGGGTCATGAAACCACGTGGAAAACAAAGGTTAAAGCAGCAGAAATGAAACCCGTACCACAGGGTGTAAAACGTGATCAAGAGGAAGATGGAAGACTAGATCCACGAGTAAGAAATGGGTAAGGGCTAGCATACAAATCAGGTGGGGAAAAGTGACATATAAAACCAGTCTTCACAGAGTGTTGCCCACAGAGAGAAAACAAGCTCTCTGCATTGCTGTGGCGGGGGGCACGGGGGAGCGGGAGCGCATGCCTTTGAAGTCTGACGCGAGGCAGACAAATGGCGTGTGTGACGTAGCTGGTTTGTGCACGCGCCTTTCTCACATGAACTGTGGCTAATCCGCCGTTGGCAGACTTTTCGGACTGCTTACTAAAAATCTCAACAACATGCATTGCTAAAAGCAATGCTTTAGGTCGAGACCTAACAAGGGCCACTCTAGGGAGTCGAATGCCTTCGCAGCATCAAGGATCACAGCGGCAGCAGGTGTGGTGGGATCAATCCTATGCAACACTGTGAACAGAGTCTGCAAATTAAGCGATGTGGATATGTGAGGCACGAAACCCGATTGGGCTGGAGAAATGATGGACTCCATTAATAAAGATAACCGAATTGCGATTACCTTCGCCAACATTTTATAGTCAAGATTCAGTAGGGATAACAGCCTATAGGAGCCTCACAGTTTGGGGTCTCTCCCCGGTTTGGGAAGAAGGATGATGACCGCTTCCCTGAACGTTGGAGAAAAGTATGCCCACTTCTAGCGCCTCAGCATACACCTCCACCAGTTTTGGGACTAAGATGTCTTCATGCGCTTTATAAAAATCTGCAGAGAATCCGTTAAGACTAGGAGCCGAGGAGCCCAGCAATGTCTCAATCGCCTCAAAAATGCTCTCCTGAGATATGGGAACGGACAGGAAATCCTGCATATTTAAACCAGTACAATTTCTGCAATGTATTCCCCTTGTTCTCGCAGGTCCGGAAGTGTATAATGTTTTATAATAAGAAAGGAACGTGTCGCATATGTTCGGGTGGAGTGTAATAATGTATCGTCCGGTCCTATGAGTTCAGTGATGAAGGCTTTATCCCGCGGGGGCGTAGGGTGTGTGCAAGGATCTTACCGGGTCGTTCACCCTCCCCATATCGTCTAGCGATATGCCGTTTGTTAAGAAATAATAGCTCTCGTTCTGCTGCCTCTCTAAATTCAAGCAGCAAAGCTAAGCTCTGGGCGTCCCCAGTCTCTGATGCAGTTTCCAATAAATCCCGATCCAAAGCAGCGATATCTTTCTCAATGCGGCTTAGAGTAGAACGTAGATCTCTCAGGACCCCTGCATGTTTGGCAATACAGACACCTCTAATATAGGCCTTAAACCCCTCCCAGAGTACCGTCCAGATGGCCACCGACCCAGTGTTAATTTCAAAGTAATCCTCAATAGCCTCTCTAAGTTCCTCATGAAGAACCTGATCTTGAAGAGCACTCCCAGGAAAGCGCCACTGCCTCTCATATCCTCCAGGTCTGGGAACACTAATCTTAAGCACGACGGAGAGTGGTCTGAAAACATGCATGGTAGGGTAACCAATCCACCCAGCCAGCCAGCAACCCCCGGGGAAACCAACCAGTAATCTATCCTGGTCCAGTTGTTGTGAAATCCAGAATAATGCGTGTAATCTGCGAGGTGCGGGTGCAGTTTGTTTTCAATGTCTATTAAAGAGAAGTGGCCACAAATGTCTTGAAGCGTCCGGCGTGAGCGGGGTTTAGTGTCGGGTGAGGAGGAAGTGCTATCCCTTGTGGGATCTGACAATAAGTTGAAGTCCCCCCATTATCAGTAGACCAGGGTCCAGTACCAATAATCGCACCTGTGACTCATGATAGAAGTCAGGGGAATCCACATTAGGACCATAAACACAGACCAGCGAGACCTTATCTACCATCAATGAGCCAGTCACAATCAACGTCCGGCCCCCACTGTACACCACCGTCTTGTGTAGAGAGAAAGGAACTCTTCTATGTATAAATATGGCAACCCCCCTTGCATAGCTACTGTAATTGGAAAAGTATTGATGGGAACCCCAGTTAGCCACCACAGGAGTAACTTCGGATTTGGACAAATGTGTCTCCTGCATGAAAACGATATCAATGTTATGCCTTGAAATGTAATTGAGAACTTGCCTTCGTGTCCGAGTATTGTTCAAACCCCTAACATTCCAGGAAATCAGAGAGAGTCCGGACGGACTGGACTGCTAGCCTAACTGTACCATTGGAGAGCAATCACAACAAACTCACAGCAATGGAAATCAAACCTGTGCCATAGACCAGCAACTTGCGCAATGGTTACTAAAGTTTCATGAAAAACAAGCAAATGTCCCCCCCACCACCAACCAACCCAGCCTCACACCAACCCCTGCGAGGCAGAACCCAACTCCATTAACCAAATGACGGTGCAATGTAAACGACCGCATCAGTGCAGGAAGCAAATTTACACTCCACAAACTTGGCCTAATTAGTAAAGAAACCTTGGTTTTCACCATGAGGCGCAGCAACACCACGCCGGTCGGGCATTACTGAATGTAGCAGAATCAATCAGGATAAAATTGCACTCATAATACAAACACAGCAGCACACAAATGATAAATGCAATAACAGATCAACCCGTCCAAGGATGAGAGACGAGTTCCATGCTGGCTTCCGGCCCACTTTGAGGAGGGGAGGTGGCACGTGGGGTGGCAGTTGCTCTGTTATGTTTTTTCTTATACACTTGACAAAACTCCTGCGCTTCTGCCGGTGACTCAAAGATGTGGAATCTGCCGTCCACATCCACTTTCAACCGCACCGGGTAAAGACCCAGTTTTTTCCGGGTGGGCTTGACTCCATTAAACTTGCGCCTTGCCTCCTGAACCATGATGGTGAAGTCAGGGAAGAAGGACAACTGACTCCCCTGCCACTGGACCTCCCCACGGTCCCGAGCTGAGCGAAGGGCCACGTCTCTATCTCTGAAGTTCATGAGTCTGGCGATAATGGGTCTTGGAGGCTGGCCCGGTTTAGGGCAAGGGCCCAGCGATCTCTGAACATGCCCTTCTACAAATCCCTGCGTGAAGGGATGTCGTTCCTGGACCGGAATCAAGCATCTTAGGACCGGTTTCTGGCTATCAGCCGTCTTCAGCCAGGATAGCTTGACTCCAGTGGCATAGTGAGCAAGGGACCCACGTCTGGGCATACCCTTCCCACATAGGGAGAGTAGCAATACAAACAAGATGATGGACGGAATGTTGCATAATGGCAAAACATTCCCCCCCAGTCACAGATCTGGGTTTAATCCTTAGTTATTTTGCTCATCAAGCCACCCCAGTTCAGATATGGCCATATGCAAACCAGTCTTGGCCATGTGCCTCATGGGGACAGTCCAGCCCGAACTGCCAAGCCATGTCTTTCCTGGACTGGAATCAAACATCCTAGGACCAGTTTCTGGCTATCAGCCGTCTTCACCCCGAGTGGGATGGGTATGCTCAGATGTGAGTCCCATGCCCTCCACACCACTGGATTCAAGCTATCCTGGCTGAAGACGGCTGATAGCCAGAAATCGGTCCTGGGATGCTTGATTCCGGTCCAGGAAAGACATGGCTTGGCAGTTCGGGCTGGACTGTTCCCATGAGGCACAGAGTCAAGGCTGATTTGCATATGGCCATGTCTGAACTGGGGTGGTGTGGAGTGCAAAAAAACGATGGATTTAGGCCCAGATCTCTGTAATAGGGTGAGTGTATGACATTGTTCTGCATTCTGTCCATCAACTGTTATTTTTGCATTTGTCACCCCGAGTGGGATGGGTATACTCAGACGTGAGCTACATGCTCTCCACACCACTGGAGTCAAGCTATCCTGGCTGAAGACGGCTGATAGCCAGAAAACGGTCCTAGGATGTTTGATTCCGGTCCAGGAAAGACATGGCTTGGAAGTTCGGGCTGGACTGTTCCCAGGAGGCACAGAGTCAAGGCTGATTTGCATATGGCCATGTCTGAACTGGGGTGGTGTGGAGTGCAAAAAAACGATGGATTTAGGCCCAGATCTCTGTACTGGGGTGAATGTATGACATTGTTCTGCATTCTGTCCATCAACTGCTAGAGATTTTCTAGGGCGAAAGAAATCAGACTGAAACTCGGCCTTCCACTGGATGAACTTCATAATTTATGGTAGGATGTCACATCCTTGAATTATAGAGAATTGTTAATGAACAGGACATTATCCCTGTGAAATACAGGGTTCGAATCCACATAGTTCATTAAAGGAGCCAAAATATGTAATGCACAGATACGGCAAGCCAATATGACTATTGGCTACACAGTCTCAAACTCTTCAAACCCATACTGGTGGAACCAACCCAGGCTAGAAGATTTCAGTTGAGTTACAAATATAAGGCTGGTAAACAAATTTATGGCTCACAACATACCAACAGCCGACCCACCACAACCCTCCAAAAAGGTTTAAGTGACAGTTCACAAAAACTTCAAGCACATTCTGGATCCTATATAAACCACCGCTCAAAATTTGAATTAAGAGGCCTGCGTAGCCGTCAACCTGCATTATGCTCATCTACAAAGCCAAGAGGATGAAAGGCATCAGGGAAGTGCTCTACAAAATATCTAAGAAATAGACAAGTGTATTTGAGCATAGTACTGTACTTGCTCCCCAACCCATATTTATTGGGCTACACTTATTTTTACTTGTGTGACATAAAATGATATAAGATACAAATTGCAGAGTACTGACAACTATTGCAGTCTTATTTATAGACCTGGCATTGCCCAAAACCTTATGATTTGACTAAAAATATGGCGTATATTATCAAGAAATAGCTTTAACATTATCGCCGCTTTAGCGGCAGAAAACTGCAGCTAAAGCGGTGATAATGGGCTTGATAATAAGCCCTTGTGAATTCCCAAAGAAGCCCATGTTCTGGTGTGAACATAGCCTTCTATGGGAATTCTCTACGGCGTATTATATGCCCATTATCACCGCTTTAGCTGCAGTTTTCTGCCGCTAAAGCGGCGGAAATGTTAACGCTGTGCTTTAGAATATGCCCCACACGTATAGTATGCTTTTTTTTCTTGTCCTCATTCTTCGAAGGATGCTCTAGATTCAAGAAGGTGGGGCTGGTCAAATCAATGAAAAAGCCAAAAATAGACCCGGTCTCTTCACACTGAGTGGTGGGTAAATTATACCCCCGGGAGCTGTTATCAGAAGGCCTATCTAGGTTGACCATGGCTCCTGTTCTTCTACAGGCCTTTATATCTAGCCTTAGCTGGCTTCCCATCGTATCGGCCAGGAGAGCAGGTTTGTAATCATTGGACTGATAGGTATATAAATTATATTTCTTATAGTTAATAAATCCAAAAAGAGTAGTAGAGTAATAAAGACCAAGAAAAAAGAAATGAAATAATACAAAAATAAGGCTGTGTGTTTTATTAGCCGCAAAAGTAATATGAATACTTTTATGCACATTAATTCAGTGCGAAAAACTTGAAACATATATTGAAAACCAAGTATTCCATAAGACCCAAAATGTTGTTTTTAAGCCCTTTTATTTGCTCGATCGAGATTAGAGATACGTTGTACTGAACCCATCCATTCAGTTATGGTAGGGGGGTGGATAGAATTCATTTTACACATATCTCCCTTCGGGCCAAAAGTATCAAGACAAAGAAAAGTACCTTCTGGTTTCTTAAGAGAGTTAAATTTTCCATCCCACTAGGAATTACCCCCAAAATAACTGAGGTTCCAGATAGCCCAACCTCTCTATCCATAATTTCAGAAATGGTTTTACCCACGTGGTTCCAAAAGAGCTGGATTGAAGGACACTGCCAGAACATATGTACCTCGTTTTCGTTGAATTCTTCGCACTTGGGGCCTTATTTGTGGCTCCATTTTCCAGCTTGGACAGTTTCAATGGTGTCCAGTATGCCTTGTGGACAGTGAAAATATGGTTTCTCTTAAAAGGAGCCAGCTTTCACAAATGACCAAAGGATAGACATAGATACTTGCCCAAGAGTTTTGAGGTCTTCACCCGGCAGGTCCTTCTTCCAGGTCTCTGTGAATGGGTTCAGCTTTTCCTCTCCAGTATTGATTATCAGCCAGTACCTTGCAGCTACCTCTTTTCGTGTTGTTGATCTTGTACGGATCCCTTTCACCAGGTCACGGTTCCCTGCTATCTCATTGCTTATTGAATTTATCCAGCTTGAGATTTGGTGATATTTAAGCTTTGAGACCGAATTATTTGATGTATAGTATGCTTACTTATACGAGCAACCAGCCAGTCCTCTTCGTTCATTGGTTTGTAGTGACATTCACATGTTTCTTCCTCTACAGCATATAGAATGGGGCAGTGAGCCAGCACACTTCAGCCATTTGCTACCTTCCCTTTAAGTTACTACATTCTTCTTTTTCTCAAGGAGCTCATCTCCACACAAAGCAGTTCTTTTCAGGGCAGCGACTACTATAGTTATGTGTGCTTTTTGAAACAAATAAAAGCATGTTTGCATTTAATTTATTTTGATAACATAGGTGAGGACACTGCCGCTCCTCCAACAATACATTTTTACAAGCACCATGATGAAACAAAGCCAGCATTGACAAAGCCAAAAGGTTGACAGCTAATGCCCAACCTATTGCTGTTGCCAATTCTTTTTTAGAGTAGCATTGGAGGCAGACTACTGATTGATACAATGGATCTGGTTGCCCTGGCAACCGTTTACACTTCATTCATAGTTACTGTAATGTGTTTAATGAGAACTGAACATCTGGTTATGTCCAAACGCATACACACATCATTTCATTGGGATTTTATTTTTATAGCTTTAAGATATTTTAAAATGTGGACATTGCAACCAATTAATGCCTTTGCCGCGGCGGACATTCCGGCGCGGTGCTAAAAAAAATGACGCGTGCGCGGTTTGGTAGCCCCCGGCCGTCCGACGCTTATGCCCACTGTGATGTTGGACAGGTGTCCGACGTCCAATCCAACGCATGGAAGGGGACTGAACAGATTTACTGCAACGTTTCCCCTTGTTGCCAATTTCTTTGTGGAAGAATTTTACAAAATAAATATATACATTGATGGTCACATTTTGCTACGGGATGTGTCACTTTTTTCGCACAACCCCCATGCAAAATCTAATTTGTTAATCTCTCGATGAGCTGAAATGTACTCATAACAGACTTGTGAAACATAGGTGTGAACTGTTAGGATCTGATGTCACTTCCTGTGGTGTCATGAGTTGTGATGTCACTTCCTGTGAAGCTGCTCCATGATGTTGTTCTGTGATTTCATGCTCCATGAATGTCACTTGCATACTGTCTAATTTGGTTGGTCCCACACTTCTTTTTTAGGTCAAGCCTATGGCAGCGAAAATGCGCTGCATAGGAAATCGACCTCTTGGAATCACTTCAGCTTCTGTAGAAGCTTGTGTGTGTGGTGCTCACACACGATTGACCTTTGCATCTGGCTTTGGTACGCAATTGGCCAAAGGCGTGTGGAGGTCCCAGCTTCTTGTGAAATGTTTACTACCAGAGCGTGTTGCTCTTGGGAGCCAGCAGCGGCACGCAGGGCCCATCTGTTTTTTTATCAGCGTGGGCGTGCTTGTTTCACATGAAGTCTCTCTCCCCCCTCTTGCACGCAGTGGTTGTAATAAAACCTAACCTCTGGGCCCCAGAGTCATGATCTTTTTAGCGCGTGCGCACCACACCCAGGCTTGTTCTGTACAGCTGTGAGGCTGCAGTTTGTCTTTGTCACAAACCTTTGCCATGCCTTTGACTTCCCTGAGTTGTACTGCTCATGTGCGGGTGGCAGCTGTAATTTACTGGCAGTCTCCAAAACAGCTCTAGAAGCTCAGCTGTGCACCCTGCAGGCAATATGCGAAGATGATCTCCTTTTTCAAATTTTCAAATGAATTTGCGCAGCAGTGAAGACAAAGCACAGGCCTCGGCTTTCTTGAATACTTTCTGGGCATTCTAGCGGTACAGTGAGTCTGCCGTCCCCTGGCTTTAACCCTCTCTCTGTATGCTGGTTCCAGTGTTCTATCTGTATGTTTGTTACATGACATCGAGTGAGAAATATGAAATGACAAAAAAGGAATTACAAAGGAGCACATTTGAATGAGCGGTTTCACACAAACTTGCAATAAGTATTGAACCACAGCAGAAGTTTAATTCCATTTCACAGTCAATAAATGAGAAATTAGTTATTTGAAAAGACACTTGCTTCAGTTTTTGGCAAGCGTTTTCCACGCAATTTTCTGCAATTGACTAAAAAGCATTATCCAGGCAGTTGTGTTAAGACTAAAAAATATTTTTAGCAGTGTTATTTTTTAACCTTCACTTCCTCCCTCATTTCTTCTTCACCCTCCACTCTCTCGGTGTGTTTGCCTTCATCTGCCTCTGATGAGTCCTGGTATTCATTCTTAGACTTTCCATTTACACCCCCGCCTCCAGATTCCTGTGTTATTATCGTGTCCACCTGCACAGGATGGGGGGGAGGGCTCTCACTCTTGCATCCTCTCCAGCTTATGCTCGATACTTCGCTTCACTCTGTCCTTTCACCCATCAATGCCTCCTCCCTCCCACCTCTCTTTTCTCTTTTCTCCGTGAACTCGACCTTAAGGTATTGGAGAGCTTTGTATGAGCATCAGCTATATTACACAAGTTTTTTTTTTTATGGAAGGAATAATTGATTTGCCCAGAATTACAGGATGTTGAAATGACTGTCAAGACTTGAACCCAATTCCCCAGTTCCAGAGTCAGGATATCTGGCTGTTATGTTATGTTATGTTATGATATCCGAAGCTTGTAAAGCTCATGGCCACCAAAGGTTTCATGGCTCTAATGCTGTATGATTGTGTAGAGTGCAGAATGTTAGTAAGCTTGTTTAAACAGCCAGGTTTTCAGGCCTTTCTAAAGCACAGTAGGTTGTTGCAGCTCCTGATTGACAATGGAAGAGAATTCCAGCATTTGGGGGCTAAGTAGGAAAACCTGCCACCTCCCTGTCTCTTGAGTTTGATGGTTGGGGTGGACAGTAGGTGTAGGTGAGAGGAGCGTAAGTTCCATCTGGGGGCATACTTTATGACCATGTCATTGATGAACTTAGGGCTCTTGCAATGCAGCGCCTTGAAGGCAAGGCAGCTAGCTTTAAATGTAACCCGTTGCTCCACCGGTAACCAGTGGAGTTTTTGCAAACAAGGTCTAGCTGACTGCCATCTCGGCTGTTTGTAGATTAGTTTTGCCGCTTGGTTCTGGACTATTTGAAGACGGTTGAGCAAGCATAGTGGCTGGCCTATGTAAAAAGCATTTGAAAAATCAAGGCGGGATAGGACCAGTGCTAGCACCGCCTGAACCAGGGCTGTGTGAGTCAGCAGGTGGGAGATCTTTCTAATTTTTCGCAGTTGGAAGAGACTAGTGGATACCACCGAACCCACTTGACCTCTAAGAGAGAGATCTGCATTTGTAATGACCCCTAGACTTTCACAAAGGACGAAGGGGTGGGGGAAGGACCAAATTCCCTTGGCCATAAGTGTGGGCCCCAGCTGATATCACTTTTCCCAGGCAATACAAGTTTACTCTTGCCTGGGTTAAGCTTTAGATGGTTACGGTCCATCCAACGTTGGATATAAAGCATTGTGGTTTTGAATTCCGTGGCAGGGTTTGAAGAATCCAGATAAAAAATCAGCTGGAGATCGTCGGCATAATTAAATACGGTGACCTTCCTGTCCTTTAGTGAATAGATCAATGGCCTAAGGTAGAGGCTAAACAGCAAAGGGGAAAAGGAGGAACCCTGTGGTACCCCACACAAGATGGATACTTTGGGGGCCGTGAATGTGCCAAGGCGTACTGCTTGGGTTCTACCTGTAAGAAAGGACTTCATCCAGTTGTAAGCAAGGCCGTGTATACCTGATTATTCGACACGGTTCAATAAGATGTTATGATCAACCGTGTCGAACGCGGCCAACAAATCCAGGAGCACAAGCGCCTGGGAGGCCCCTTGTCAGTATTGGCTCTCAGCGTATCCATAACCGCAAGGATAACTGATTCCGTTGAGTGTGCGGGTCGGAAACCAGCTTGATTAGGCTCCAGGTATTCAGATTGTTCTATAAAATTAGAGAGGCAGCTGGCCACATGGGTCTCCATTATCTTAGCTAGGAAAGGTAAAAGGGAGATAGGGCGGTAATTAGAGGGATTTAAGGGTTCAACCCCAGATTTTTTTAGCAATGGAATTACTGTAGCATTTTTGAAGGTAGAGGGAACCTCCCCTTTACAAAGGGACTCGTTCAGAAAAGGACAAATTCTTTAGGGCAGTGCAGAGAAAACATCTCTGAGGACTGGAGGAGGGCAACGGTCGCTGGGGGAGCCAGATTTAACACGCCTCAAAAGATCTAGTAGCGTGTTAAGACATATACCTGACAAGTGACTCAGGCAGGATGGATTTCTGGAGATGTCGTCCAGTGGATCCCTGTTGACAATAGGTGGGATGCTCTCCTTTATAACAGTGATTTTATCCACAAAAAAATTGTTCAGGGAGTCACACAATTCTTGAGTTGGAGTTTGGGTGGGTAAAAATTCTCTCATCGCTGCTACGATCATTCACAATTCGAAAAATCTCCTTTGATTTATTCTGGGCATTCAGAATTTTAGTGGAGAAGTAGGCAGCTTTAACTATTAAAGTAGTTTTTTTATACTCATTACGCGCCCATAAGTACTGCTGCCTGTCTGCGCTTGAGTAGTGACACCTCCATTTCCTCCCGGATTGGCGGAGCTTAAGTTTTTGATCCTTTAGTTTACTAGTGAACCACTTGTGGGCATCAGAGTGTCTGGCCCAGGAAAATTTAGTGAGAGGGACATGTATGTCACTGGCCGACAGCAACCAGTCCGCAATGTCCTGTGCCATGGAGTTGACGTTGGAATTAAAAGTAGGTATGGTGCTGGCTAAAGTGTGAATAAAATCATTTTGATTGATGGTTCCCCACTTTCTTGTCATGCCTCCCGGTACTATAGGGGACTTCATCCTGTCGTTGAAAGTAACCGTAAATTCAATCAGATAGTGGTCAGACCATATACAAGAGGAGATAGAAGTCACTGATAAGGTGAGATTGTGGGTCCAGATTTGATCCAGAATATGTCCTTTTATATGGGTAGAAGAAGATATGTGCTGGGACAGGTTTACATTGGAGAGCAAATCAGAAAGTTCAGTAGCATGTGGACCTCCGAGGGGATCTTTAAGCCAATAGCTAAGATCACCGATGAGCTGGACCCTTGCATGGTTCATGGCGAGATTAGCTATTTGTTCACTTAACAAAAGTGGAAAGGAGGGCATAGGTTTGGGAGGACGGTATCGAAGCACCCGCGCCAGAGATCCGATATTAGTGCCTAAAGTAATGACTAGTTCTCAACTTGTGGTAGATCAAAGGAGGACATAGTATTACATTTATGGTTCTTGTGTATTATGGCCACCACACCCCCGCCCATCTTCCCTGAGGGCCGATTGGCAGTTAGTATGTAATAGCCTGAGGGGAGGGTCGCCAATATATCGCCAATATATCCGGTGTAGAGTCCTCGGTGAGCTAGGTTTCGGTGATCAGCAGGGTATCCGGTTTTTCTAAAGCTAGCAACCAGAAGATGTCCAGCTGATGTTTCACTAAAGAACAGGTATTCAGATAGAAAACCCAAAAGGTGGTCTCATTACTTACGGCGGGAAGGGGGGGAACTGGAGGGGTGGGGTAGGGCAGCCCACCTGTTCTCGCAAGATACCATTCGTCAGGATGCGGTTATAGGTAGTCAGTTCTAGGGGGGCTGGCTGAAGTGCAAGCTTTCGGAGTGCTCCAGGGGAGTAGGAAATAAATTGACCAGCACCCTTGGCTTGCCTACACGCTTCCATGCTGTAATGGACATTTATGCCTGGCCCCGCCTCCCAGTAAGTACAAACAAATAATTCTTAGAACAGTTTTAAAACACAGCGCTAGCAAGCCAGGTCCGTGCGGCAGTCAAACAACAATTGCCCGCTTCCTGTACTGATACTGCTTTTAGATGCCTGGCCCCGCCTCCCAGCTCCACCTTCTGCCGGCCGATTGGATGAGGCCTAAGGTGGGGAGCAGGACGAGTGAAAGGGGTGCGGCAAAGTGACTAGGATTTCGATTTTTCAAAAGACACTCGCGATTCGGAGTAAGTACAAACAAATAATTCTTAGAGCCTAAACAGTTTTAAAACACAGCGCTAGCAAGCCAGGTCCGCGCGGCAGTCAAACAACAATTACCCGCTTCCTGTACTGAGGCTGCTTTTAGATGCCTGGGCCCGCCTCCTAGCTCCACCTCCTGCCGGCGATTGGATGAGGCCTAAGGTGGAGAGCAGGACGAGTGAAAGGGGTGCGGCAAAGTGACTAATATTTCAATTTTTTTTAAAACACTCGCGATTCGGAGTAAGTACAAACAAATAATTCTTAGAGCCTAAACAGTTTTAAAACACGGCGCAAGCAAGCCAGGTCGGCGCGGCAGTCAAACAACAATTTCCCGCTTCCTGTACTGAGGCTGCTTTTAGATGCCTGGCCAACCTCCCAGCTCCACCTCCTGCCGGCCGATTCGATGAGGCCTTAGGTAGGGAGCAGGACGAGTGGAAGGGGTGCGGCAAAGTGACTAGGATTTCAATTTTTTAAAAGACACTCGCGATTCGGAGTAAATACAAACAAATAATTCTTAGAGCCTAAACAGTTTTAAAACACAGCGCAAGCAAGCCAGGTCCGCGCAGCAGTCAAACAGCAATACCACAATCCTCTCCTACACGCATAATGGGATTTGATAATCTACAATTATTTGGTGTTTCTGTAAGTTTAGTGCTCTGCAGTGGGAATGGGAAACTCACAAATAAATTATACAGTGCTTGGAAGCCAGGGGTGTGGCAGAGCTGAAGGGAGTAAAATAGTGTGGTAATGGGAAGACTCTGAAGGTGGAAATCTAGGTGCTTACCCTCCTCTGAGGTCTTGCTTAAATAGCAAAGCGTAACCACAGCATCACTGAGCTCCACCTCAGCATCATTCATCAACACCAGAGCATCACTCAGCACCACAACAGCATCACTCAGCGCCACCTCAATGCCATGAAGCATCACTCAACCCCAGCACAGCATCACTCAGCACCACCACAGCATCACTCAGCGCCACCACAGCATCCACTCAGCATAACCACATCATCACTCAGCGCACCACAGCATCACTCAGTGCCACAACAGCATCACTCAGTGCCACCACAGCCTCCACTCAGCATAACCACAGCATCACTCAGTGCACCACAGCATCACTCAGCGTCACCACAGCATCACTCAGAAACACCACAGCATCACTCAGCGCACCACAGCATCACTCAGCGCCACCACTGCATCACTCAGCGTACCCACAGCATCACTCAGTGCAACCACAGCATCACTCAGCGCAAATACAGCATCACTCAGGTCACCACAGCATCACTCAGCGCCGCAACAGCATCCACTCAGCGTAACCACAGCATCACTCAGCACACCGCAGCATCATTCAGCACAGCACAGCATCACTCATCACCACAGCATCACCCAGCGCTACCACAGCATCACTCAGCGTCACCATAGCATCCACCTAGGGTAACCAGAGCATCACTTAGCGCACCACAGCATCACTCAGGGCAACCACAGCATCACTCCGTGCAACCACAGCATCACTCAGGGCCACAACAGCATCACTCATGGTCACCACAGATTCACTCAGGGCCACCAAAGCATCCCTCAGGGCCACCAAAGCATCACTCTGTGCCACCACAGCATCACTCAGCTCCACCTCATCATCACTGGGCACTACCACAGCATCAATCTGCGCCACCACAATGACAGAAAGCATCACTCAGGGCTACCACAGCATCATCCAGCACCACAGCATCATCACTCAACTCTGCCTCAGCATCACTCAGCGTGCCTCAGCATCTCTCAGTGCTGCCTCAGCATCACTCAGTGCTGAAACAGCATCACTCAGTGTCACCACAGCATCACTCAGTTTCACCAGAGCATAACTTCAGCACTCAGCGCCACCTCAGCAGCACTCAGTGCCAACTCATCACCACCTCTGCATCACTCAGCACCATCACAGGGTCATTCAGCGCCACCACAGGGTCCTTCACGCCACCACAGGTTCACTCAGCACCACCACAGGATCACTCAGCGCCACTACAGGATCACTCATTGCAACCACAGCATCACTGAGCTCCACCTCAGCATCATTCAACACCACCAGACGCATCACTCAGCACCACAACAACATCACTCAGCGCCATCTCAATGACAGAAATCATCACTCAGTGTCACCACAGCATCCCACAGCACCACCACAGCACCACTCAGCGCCACAACAGCATCACTCAACGTCACCACAGTATCACTCAGCGCAACCACCGCATCACTCTGCATCACCACAGAATCACTGAGTGTCACCACAGCATCACTCAACGTCACCACAGCATCACTCAGCGCAACCACAGCATCACTCTGCATCATCACACCATCACTGAGTGTCACCACAGCATCACTCAACACCACCACAGCACCACCTCATTATCAGCACAGAACTTCTTTAGCATCAGTGCACCAGCACAGTACAACTCAGCATCACCTGAGCTCCTGCTTCACCTTGCATCACCTCGGCATCACTCAGCAGCACATCAGTATCACTCAGGGGCGGTGGGTGACATTTCAAAGTGGGGGGGCGTAAAGTGATGTGCATACAGCACCGTAGCGAGTGAGCGGAGCGAGCGAGGGTGCCCGACCCCAAAAGCGGGGTTTGGGGGGGTTACCCCCCTCAAGAACATTTTGAAAAAAAAGAAGAAAAATCGTGCATTTTCAAGCAAATTTGAGAAAGCAGGAAGGTTAATAAAGCAATTGTGAAAGAGCAGTTATTAGATTAATAGATGGCATAACATAGGTAGCAGCTTATTCAGTATAACCAAAGAGCTTCATACATTCCGTCCTATTACGCTTAGGTGCTGAATTCAGACTATAAGACTTTCATGAAAATCTCAGCTCTAAGAAAGTATTTGGAAAAAGAGAGGCAATTACTTGAAAGCAAATTGAAAGCAATGCATCAAGTAGTAACTTAAAGCAATGCATCCAGCAAAACAGTGCATGCATTCAACCATACAAAAGTAAACTAAAGCAAGTGTGCACCTGTGAACCTTCACTTTGAAAGCAGGGTGCTAGTCAACAGGCCAGTCACAAACATTTAAACTGAAGAAGAGTACACCTCAGCATGCAGGCACCAACATAAAAGCACCAAGCAAGTCAAACAGTTTAATGAAAGAAAAATGAAAGCAATACATCCAGCAAACTAGACAGTGACTCAAAAAGTAAACTGAAGCAAGTGCACACTTAAAGGAATGCACAGTCATAAGTCAGACATTCACATAAAAGCAACTTACCAAGACACCCAATCAATTACATGGGAAAAAAATTGAGCCAATGCACCCAGAAAACCAGACCAGCACACCAAAGCATCCCACCCCTGATAGGATGGCAGCGGTGCTCTTAGGGTCACCCCTCAGTTTTTTGGCAGGTTGAGCACCCCCCAGTTTTATGCCCTGTGCAGGAGGGGAGACAGGCAAAAGGGGTCATAATGGGACATCTGGCACACCCACTTTGTAATCGAGGTCAACCACTCAGCTCAAGAATGAGTTACAGGCTGATCTTAAATCTTTAAACAACCACAAGGGTCTCCAGCTGGTTGGTTCTTGAGCCAAAAGAGTCCTCAGCTCACTGGGAGTCTTTACATCGCGCCTGAGATGACATGACAATGTCCCTTAATCCGGAGCAACTGTGGGGACTGGTCTGGGTCTGACTTGGTACATCAGAACTGCCCCATACCTTACTGCATTAAAAATATTCAACAGTTTCTGGAGTGAGCCACTTATACAAGTGGACATAAGTACACCGAAACTCTGGAACTGTCACAAGTAAGCAATCTGAAGTCTTGGCAGCTGTAAATAAACACTTTGACTGTCAGATCACCAATTAGCAATTAAAAGGCTTAAAAGCTCACAAAAAGCAACTTAATTACTCCAAATGTGAATGTCACTTCAGGCCAGCTTTCGTCTTTCCCTTTATTTTCACTCTACACACTCCAGCAGGCTGCAATCACCAGGGAGGAACACATCCAGCTCACAATTTGACTTCCCAACAATAAAACCAGCAATTTACAGAGTATTGGGTTGTGACAATCAAGGGTTCACCGGTTTGGACAAATGCCAAGCACCTTCACAAGCTTTCATACAATGAAATCCCCTAGCTTTCCCAGAGTGCAGCCTTCAATATTTATGCTGTACGCACGCCATATGCAGAGCTCTTTTATCATGCGCAGAAGATGGTGCAGTCCTGTCACATATACACAGTCCAGGCATTTGTATTGATTGCAATAGTTACTTGATGTGCCCCTTTTCAATAAAGCCCTTAATATCGCAGGGGTGGGGAATTCATATCTCCCGACGCCCGAGACATCTAGATTTTTTACAAGGGCAAGAGGTTTTAATTTCCATTTTGTCCGAAGGACAAGTAGAAAGTCCTACAGTAATCCGATACACAGCTGTTGAACTCTGTTGGTCACATCCTGTTAATAACTAGCTCTGAGCAGTTTATTGGCACTGAAAGGACGAATGCAAAAGCTAGGGTGTGTACTTTCACTTTCCCCAGAGAAGAAGAACATGATGGAGCGCGAAGCTCAAAGTTGAAGCTACCTCCGACCCTAGCATGTACATCCACAGCACTATCAGGCTCTCGTGTGGCTTGTGGGCCCCCTCTTGGTCCGTTCATTTACTTTGAGCATGAGACAAACATCGAACTTTTGCAGCTCCAGAACACCCGTATTACTGGCATGTATGAGACTGCCTTTTCTGCCTCTTGGCCCCTGCTCTGACTTGAACTTGTGATCCCTGCCTTTCATTCTGTTCTTCACCCTTGGGCCTCTTACGGCCCCAAGATTCATCCACATCCTCCCCTACAGGGACTACTGTAAAGCACATTGTAATCCCTTCTCCTGCAGCTCGCGCACACCCCCTTATTTGTACTTTGCCTTACTTATACACCTCATGCTTTACCCGGTGCCTATACCTGCTAACCTCCCTCCACCGCCATCTCTGACAGCCCTGACCCCCTTCTCTTGGCCTCTCATAGCTTACATCATCCAGGGCGTACATTACACCTCCTTACTTTCCCCATGGGGCTTTCATGCAGGCCTCAGGCCCTCACCTATTTCTGTACGTGCACTTCGTCTCTCTGTGTGCCTTCTCCAGGGGGCATAGTAAACACGCAGTTGTAGCAGCTACTGCAGCTGTTAGGGTTCTTGATAGGCGTCTCATCTGCAGGTTCATAGACAAAGGCTAATTAATGTTAAAGGGTGGGTGGGTGAGTGAGTTAAAGGGTGGATGGATAGATGCATGGATTACTGATAGAAAGAATTGATGTAAGAATGGGTGAGTAAAAGGATAGAAGGATTCATGCAAGGGTGAATGGATGGGGTGAACGAGGATGGATGAGTGGATGGATGGCTGAATGAAATGGAAGATTGATGGCTGAGAGAGAGTGGATGGATGGATGGATAGTTGGATGGATGGAGGATAGGTGGGTGGATGGATAAGTGTGTGGCTGGGTGGAAGGGTGGATGGATGGATAGATTGATGGGTGGATTGTGGAGGGAAAAGGCTGATGAGTACAGGGTGGATGGATGGGGGTGAAAGGGTAGATGGATGAGCAAAAGGACAGATTGGCTGGCGGGATGGCTGAAAGGGAAGCTGGATATGTGTAAAAAGGAGGATGAATGGGGTGAAAGGATGAATGAGTGAAAGGATGGATGGAAGATGAGTGCAAATGTGGATGGATACCTGAGTGAAAAGGAGGATGATGGGCTTAAAGTGTGGATGTATGAACGAAAGGATGGATGGATGGGTGAGTGAAAGGATGGATTATGGAGGGATGAATGAAAGGAAGGAATGGATGAGTTTGATGGATAGATTTGGAGATGAAATGATAGGGTTTGAGAGGGCTGTCACAAACCCCACATTGTAGCAGCTACAGTGGGGGTGCAGCCCTTAATGGGCCTCTTCTGTCTACAACTCAGCAGACAAAGGCTAATAATTAATGTGAAAGAGCAGTTGAGTGAGTGAAAGGATAGATGGATGGATGTGTGGGTGAAAGGGTGGTTGGATGAGTGAGTGTAAATGTGTCTGGTTAGATGGATGGATGGATGAATGAATGAAAGGATGGGTGCAAGGATGGATGAGTGATGGGGATGGTGGATGGACGACGGATGTGATGAAGGAAAGAGTGGATGGATGGGTTATAAGATGGATGGGTTAGTGAGCGAAAAGATGGATGAGTGGAAGGATGGATGGGAGCTCAAGGATAGATACATGGATGGATGGATGAGTAAATGGGAGGGTAGATGAAAGGAGTGAAAGGGTGGGTGGATGGGTGAGAAAAAGGATGGGTGGGTGGCTGCATTAAATGGATGTATAGGTTTTGAGATGGTAGGGTATGTTTAGATATGGGTGGGCGGACGGTTGGATGGAAAAACAGAATGCCAGTTTTTGTTCTCAAAAAGCCCACCTTGCCACAGTAGTTCCTGGCCCTGAACAAAACTACTTTTTGTGTCGATATGATCCTTGTAAAAGAGCAGAATGCTGTTACACACAGTGAAGTCAGCCGATAGAGCTAGCATTTTCATTAAAAACAAAAGTTCTTTGTTAAAGCTCAATTGTTACATCATTGTGCACGTTTGTGACTTTCTTTATGTCCTTGCATTAATGCAGATTTACGTCTTTCATGAATTCACATGAATTTCCCTAAGTAGGCCAGGAAATCGTACTCCTAAAAAATATTTTTGAATTGCACATTCACATGAGCAAATATGAATGTGTAGTTTTGCCACTGCGAAAATCTGTTGAGTGTTTACAAGTTCACTTTTTCTTCTAAGCACATTTTTCCCAGCCCTCAAAGAAATGTTACTACTGTCAGGAGTACATTTCCAACCTTTCTCAGTATTGGAAAGGATTAAAGAAGAGCTGGTGAAAGCACTCAAAACATGCAAGTTAGTAGGTTTGCATAGACTCGAAAGAGCATTCTAACCCTGTAAATATTGCTTACTGCTACCTCCAACCCCAGCTTGTTGATCTGCAGAAAGGATGCAAAATAAGGGATTTGCTAGTATTCAAATCTGTCTATACTATGAGCCTGACATAAATAGAGTGGCTATTGTCAGAGCTCTTCAATAATGAGATTGCTGCCATTATTTGATGGTGCACTATATGGCATCAAAGGGACAAGTGGATTTTTTTATAGGACAAGTAGATTTATGAAGCTACCTGTCCCATGGACAACTAGATATTTTATTAAATCCCACACCCCTGTATCGTACCAGTTTTCAAGACCCACATTGAAGCTTGGAAGCAAGTCTAAAAAAGGTGTCCTATTTTTGAAGGTTCAGCAGGAATGCCCCGTTTTGTCTTAATGGTTCTTTAGTGCCACTATGTTTAATCTGTTGAAATATTTCAAGAAAAGAAGGCAAGAATTGGAAAACCATCACAAATCCTACATGAACAAAGCAACACTTGTATTGCTGTGCGTCATGGAGCATTGCACATGTAACTGTTGTACTGATCTGGTTTTATGTAATTAATGGTTAACACAAAATGAAAAGCTTTTTCTGGAAATCGTGTACTGTAAATGTTCGTTCAGGTATAAGAGTTGCATATTACTATCGTTTTCCTAAAACATTCAAAAGCGTAGAAGCAAACTAAATTTGTGAAAATAATTTAAAACAGACAAAAATGCAGAAGAGCAGAACTGCCTTTGTTTTGAATAATAGTGGCAAAAGAAGAAACTGAATGCTTTCAAAGGCACTAAAACAGACAACTTTAAGCGCCCCCCTCCCTTCAAACGATGAACAAAGCAAGCCATGGCATCTTCGAATGGTATTGGGCTTGAAAGCGCATGAAGTCCTTCACACCGGTGTGAACTCAGTCAGCCAACCAATGCCAGCTCATCATTGCCCACAAGGGCCACCTCCTCACACAGCCTACCAATACCAGCTCTTCACACTGACCGCTATAATAGCTCGCTGGTCACTGCTGACTTGTGACTTTACCACACTATCGGCCAAGGCCTTATTTAAGACTTCAAACCAGTTGTAGGTCTTCACATTACCCAGCAGTGCCGCTCCTCACCAATTGCGGGCGGTGGGAGGGGGGAAGAATAACACGCTTAGGTAATCATTTGGGTGAGCCGTTTTCAAACATCTCAGTGTCTAGTTTGAAAACCTAAATAAAGTTTTTTTTTTTTAAGTGCAGAATTTTCTACACGACTGTGATAACTGTGTTAGGACCAATCAAATACAACCCATCTGTTTTACTTATGTTTCTGGTCAGATGCAACACTATTTTATATCTAATTTAGACCCAGCAGTTAGCTTTTTATTGTAAGTCTGGAGGTATTCAAATTAATAATAACTTGCGGAATATTGATCAGGAAGGTATTGGGTGTACATTTTGGAAATGCCCTAGACAGTAGCTAAAACATGCGCTTGTTTTAAGTTACGGAAAGTGATAGATTGTAATTGTTATATCCTTTATATAACAAATTGAAACAGTCCGTGTAATGTATAGAGAATATACTGTGAATACTTGGTTATGGCAATTCTATTACAGATGTATTTGTAAGTACCCGTGTGCATTTAAGATTTTAAATAACGATAATTAACATCCAAATTGATGCGGTGAAGGGGAATGAGTTTTCCGGTGCAAAAATACCTTTCCAGTATCATATGAGAAAAATGTTTCATATCCACTTGTGCCTTATATTTCGGCAAGCTCGTAGTGACCTTCACACCTCAGCAACTATCTAGATATAGGAGTAATCATTGAAAGCTGTGACAATGCACCTTCACGATTAAACTAAGTCCTTTGTGAATTACCAAACGAAGGAAATGTGCCCAAAACTTAGTTATAAGCAAACTAGAGTAAATTTAGTCGTGTGATTTACAAAAGCACCCGCTTCCTCCCCAAGACATACACACGTTAACACATTGGTTATAAAAACCCATGCACAATTTGTAGAAACGGACGCAAATGGTATGTGCATCTGTTTTAGTGCCGATTAGGAGAGAAGGGATAATGGTGCCACTCCGGTTTCACCTGACGGCGGTCAGTGACAGTCACTCAAAACAGTGCGCAGTAAGAATGCCGTCTCCAAACAAATTTCGCGACCCCCCATGAAACGGTTATTCCACATTTACGCGCACTCATCAACTATAAATCATGCGCTGATCAGATCCGACCGAGCAAGCTCTGCGCCGTCAATTTGCGCACATGTAAGTGAAACGAGTACCGCCATTGGATGTTGAGCGCTAGTAGCCGGGCACCTGCCTTTTAAAGCACGAATGATATCTCCTCTGACCTATAGCGCTTCATTCTTCACACTGACCGCTATAGCTCGTTGGTCACTGACACTGCTGACTTGTGACTTTACCACACTATCGGCCAAGGCCTTATTTAAAAAGACTTCAAACCAGTTTTAGGTCTTCACATTACCCAGCAGTGCCGCTCCTCACCAATTGCAGGGGGTCGGAGGGGGAAGAATAAAGAAGTGAAAACTTACCTCACCTGACCGCCGATCAGCGCCGCCTGCATCTTCAATCTGGGACCTTGGTGCCTTCACTGGAGCGGAAACCCCGCCCTCCGTCCGTCCTCAGCCAATCCTGGCGCTGGAGCAGCGCCAGGATTGGCTAGGGAGGCACATTTGCTGCTCGCCCTCTCGCCCTTTAGAAACCCGGGCTGTGGCAGGAAACAAGCACCCCTGGGTCCCGCTGGGGAACTTACAGTGCGCATGCTTGAGAAAGTTACCAACTTTCCCAAGCATGTGCACTGTAAGTTCCCCAGCGGGACGGTCTGCTGCAGCCTGAGTGTGGACTGTCACTCAAGCTGCAGCAGGCCACCCCCCCCCTGATGATGCAATGTATTTTATTTAGAACTAGAGATTGCCCGGCGGCCGCGATGCGGGTCCATGGTGGATGGTGGGGCTACGCCCCTACGCCCCAATGGACGCACCGCTGCTGGTATCACTCAGCACTACATCAGCACAGCACCACCACAGCATCATCTCAGCATCCTCACCACCTCCACCTCAGTGCAGTACTATCTCTGCATCAGCATAACACCACCTCCACATCAGTGTACCACCACCAGTGCAGCCCCACCTCAGCAGCAATTCAGCAGCAACACAGCACCACTTCAACATCAGCACAGCGCCACCTCAACATCCGTGCAACACCACCTCAGCATCACCTCAGCACAGCACCAACTCTGCATCACTCAGTACCACCTGAGCACCACCTCTGAACCCCCTGAACACCAATGCAGCACCACCACCTCGGCATCACTCAGCACTGCCTCAGTATCACTCAGCATCACCTTTGCACAAGTACACCACCACCTCAGCATCACACAGCAACACCTGAGTATTATTCAGCATCACATGAGCATCACCTCCGCACCACTCACCACCACCACCACCTCAGCATCACTCAGCACCACCGCCTGCTCTCGGAATTTGGCATCTGTTGATATTCCCCTAGAGTTCGTCACCTGCTAGTGTTATAATGCAGGTACTAATTCGAAACCTTCACCCGCCGATTGTTTATGCCCCTTCAAAAAAGCTATAACAAACACCCATTGAAACAGGCAGAAACAAATTGCCAGCATCGCAAGGACAAAAGAAAACTGGGGACATTTTTATTGTAAATACTTTTTCTATTATGGTCATTCAGTTGTATTTAAAGCCTTCTTGGTCATATATAAGGTAATGAAAATGCTTCTGACACTTTTTTATGATAACTTTTCAGCATGCTGCACAGCATCCACAATAGCACAGCTTAAAGACATTGGCAAAGTCAATAGCTCTGGCTAAACACTTATAAGCCCCAAAGGCGAGACCTATTGGCTATGCCAAAGCTTGTTTAGGGCTTCTGTCCTGATTCTAGTTACGCACACTATTAACGCTGTCGTTCTCACTCATTCCCAGTGCAAAGCAAAACCGTGCGACAGTTCACTGCGTCATCACAACACCATATTACCCAGACTCGCGATGCACAAACACGCGACCAAGCAATCTCAGATTTAAGGGGAAGATCGTCAAATAAACATTGCGTTGACTAACAATCGAGCCTTTAAAGAACTTTTAATCTTCAGTGGGTATCACATGTAAACCTGAAAACAAGCTGAAGCTGGCACCTTTCACCGGCTTTGCTTGTGACGTGTGGTGCCTGCGAGCAGCCGTCTAGGAGCTACGGTGAAGCAGCACTAGTCGCTGAAGTGGTACGTCCTGATGATAAAGTGCATCACCAACCTACAGGTGGAGAGCAGCAGGATGGCGATGACAGTCACCAACACAACGGCCCTTATGAGCGCAACAGGCAGCCTTTCCTCGGCCAGCGGGGTATTGGTCGGGTGTATCTGCATGGTGGCCCCCTGACTGGTACCGTGCACCGCAGCTGGCCGCCAGGCGGTGCCCAGTGGGTTCTCGACTGCCCCTCGGGGGTTTCCCAAGTCGTGAAAGTCACTTGCAAGCAGGTCCTCCACGGCTGTCTTAGCTGCGGTCTTCAACGCCAATTTAAGTATCAAATCCAATTTTTGCAGAAGATCGCGACAGTCGCATTCGGCCGTGGTGGATTCGCCAGAGTATTCCATAACCGGGGCCATTTCTGCGCCTTTACCCGTTGCTTTCTTTGGACAATTGACTGGTTGAGTGTTGTATCCTTCCGCTTCAATGAGGATTTACTTTCTCCAGTTAGCCGTCAGTGAGCTTGCCTGGCCTTGTAAATCAGATTACAGGTGCCTGTGTGCAAATGAAGCTATTTATCCAGGAGTCATGGCCAATGTAACAGAATAGCTGGCCCTATTCTGCTATTAATGCGTAACTTTCCGTTATCGCTAGGTCAGGCTCGACGCTCGTCTGTTATTGCTAAACTGCGCATCAATTTGCATGCAGGTTAGATTACCACTGGAAACCCGTAAGCACAGACATTAAGGTGCTGGGTCAGCGTACACGCGATACTCTTAGCACAGTCCGTGGCTCTGCGAAGCTAATCTGTAAATTACAATGTTTGCAACAGGGAATGTGGTTATTTCCTTGTGTTATCTACAAACCATGTAACGAAAGCTGCCCAACTCAACTGCTCCATGTTGGCTATTTTGTTACTATTAATCGGCCGTGATGGGATATCGCGGAGTGGAAACACGTATTTTGTTACTTCAGAAAGAAACGTAGATTTCAAAGAGAATTAGTGTAATGGTCTAAAGCAGGGTGACCAGAGTGAGAGTAATGCCGATAGATCTGCACGGCTGCCCACATACATTTTAATAGTAGTATCTTTACCAGGGACGTAGGAGACACAACATTTCGGGGGGGGGGGGGGGGGGGAGGGGGGGGGGACAGAAACAACTTTGTGGACTTTCCAATGACCCTATACGAATCGCCCTTGTGTGAGACCGAACACAGTTAAACCGTGCCCTGAGGAGTGAGGATTCCAATACCCCCCAGCATCTCTAGCAAGACTGTTTTGAGCTCAGCTATCTGCCTAAAAGCAGATCCAATGATAACTTAAGGAGTGTTTGACCTTCCTACCTCGCTGAAGGTTGACTTCATGATGCTTGATGGCTCAGACATGGTGCAGGGAACCTCTAGCCTCTATTCCTCCACTATTTTGCCAGGGCCTGTGTTAGATTTGGCATCTTTGGCTTGGTTTCCCTTGACTTTTTGCTTTCACCTCCTGTATTTTTGATGCTGTGCTGGATTTCGTTTTTTCTGGCTTAGATGCTTTGTGCACTTTGCCACTGCTGATCAGTGTCCAGCTGCAAGTGTTCCTTGTATAAATTGTTGTTACAATTGGTTCTCCCTGATTGGCATATTTGATTTACTGGTTAGTCCCTAGTACTGTGCACTGAAGTGTGCCAGGGCCTGTAAATCAAATACTACTAGGGGACCCGAAGCACTGATTGTGCCACACACATGAGTAGCCCTGAAAAGGAATCTCAGACCTGCCGCTGCAGTGTCTGAGCTCAGTTTTGAACTGCCATGTCGACTTGGCAAGTGCACCCACTTGCCAGGCCCTAACCTTCCCTTTTCTTACATGTAAGGCACCCCTATGGTAGGCCCAAGGTACCCCTCTGGGCAGTGTGCAGCTTATGTGAAAGGTAGGACATGTACTGAGGTGTGTACCATGTCCTGATAGTGAATTACTGCCAATTTCCTTTTTTTTTTTTACTATTGAAAGGCTATCTCGCCCCATAGGAGAAAATATGAAATGCTTTGTAACATCTTACAAAGATAACTTTCCATTGTGAAAAGATAGAGAAATAAAGATTAGGCTATCTGAACTCAGAATTTAATAACATATCTTTTAGTAAAGATGGTTTCTAAATTGTGTGTTTGAAAATGCCACTTTTAGGAAGTAGGCATTTTCTTGTTTAACCACTCTGTGTGCCTATATCTGTTTGTGCATTTACTGTCTGGTTTTGGAGTGACGGGGGCTGGGGATGTGCGTTCACTGAAGACAGTCATTTGGCAGGGGTTGAGGTGTGCCTGGCCCTTCCGGGTTGACTTAGAGTTGTGCTGAATGGACCTTGGCTGAATTTAGAGTAGTGGAAGGAGAATTCCTTGCACCTGAATAGGGCCTGTCACCCTTGCACAATGCTGTCTCCACCCCCTGTGGTCATACTTCACCTGTGAGGATAGAACTGGTTTGGACGGGGCTCGGATACCCTTGCACAAAAAGAATAAAGACATTTTGGGGCATAAGTATTAGACCTAAAAACCCCAGAGAGACTACTTCTGGATTCAAGAGGAACCTCTGCCAATGAGAAAAGCTGAAGAGCTATGAGGAGAAGTACTGCACCTTTGCTGTGTGCTGTATGGGGTTGGCCTGCTGTTTCTGCCAAGGAGAGGACAAAGATTGGAACTTTGCTTTGAATCTACTTGAAGATGATTTCCAAGTGCCTGTGTGTGCTGGCCTCCTGGTCTAAAGTTTCAGGGAGACGAAGACGTCTCCCCCCAGTTCCCCTGAACCTTGCTGCTGAGAGTTCTGACCTGCCAGGAGGTGCCTGCTCCAATTTTGGGCCTCTGGAGGTTGAGCTTGCTGCTGTAAGAAACCTAAAGAACTAAGAAAATGGACGAGCACCGCTTTGCAAGAACAATCTCGACGCATCACAGTGTTGCTGCCGAAACCGGCGCAAAGCCTGTCATGGCTGCAAGAACCTATGCATCGAGGGATCGCGGCTGAAGAACCCGACACTGCGCTGCTTGCCGCCGCCGCATCGATCACTGACGCATCCCGGATTTCCACACATCTCACCTATGCGGCAAGTTTTTTCCAATGCATCACCCGCGGACAAGAAGTGTCTTGGAGTCAAAGCATCACTTCCATCTACAGACTGGGGACGACACATCACTTTTCCTGCGTGCAGCAGAACTGTTGCATCGCCTCCCCAAGGTCTCAGGAACTGAAGCATCTCTTTGTTTCTCAACGCTTCCCATCTCTGCAGCTGTTTGGCCTTGTGAATTCTGATGCATCTACAGGTACTTTGTGAGAAATCATGCATCCATAGTCTTCTATGGACCAAGTTGTTTGAAACCTTTCTAAAGTCATGTTCTTATTACATGTAAGCTGGATTTTTTGACGTTTTGGTCTTGTTGAGTTTAGATAAAGATACTTTATTTTTCCTAAACTAGTGTGGTTCCCATTTGTGGTATTATCACTGTATTACTATATGTTTTGAGTCCAAATACTTTACAAATTGCCTTTGGGATATGTCTGTCTGCTCGTGCCAAGCTACCCAGGGGGTGAGCAGGGGTTATCTAAAGTGTGTATCCCACTTACCCTGGCTAGAAACAAGGGTCCTTATGTGGACGAAGGTACCTACCTCTGCCAACTAGAACCCCCATTTCTAACAGCCTGACTCTCAAAATATATAGGGGAGCGAGTAGAAAATATGCAGTTAATGGCAGTTCCCAAACTTAAACATCAAATAAAAATAGTGCAAATACTATGTTTATTTTTTGTACGAAAGGCGGAACCCCTGCAGATGGAAATTTTACACATTTAAGAAACACCGCTGTAAAAAAAAACTACTTCACAAAGAATTAATAGCCCAGAAACCAGCTAACTCTACCACCATGACAATGGGCTGGTCTTTGACCCTGTACAGTGCTCAGCTTCCTTTTGGCTGGGTTTTTCTAAAGAAATACAGGAAACATAGATACATAAGTACATACATACACAAAGACTAGTGGCTGAGGGACCTGCCTAACCATCCTGTATAATCTGCAGCCCGTGGGATCCTTAGCTGACATTCCATTATCAATGGTAATAGCTGCTTGGTCAACACCTCCACTTCCTTTAGCATCACACTGAAAACTAAAGTCAGCCCAAAAATGGTCAAATCGGGCCCAAACTACAGAATACTGAGAGATGAAGGGAGGCATGGGGCCACTGTTGGGTAGGCAGTAAGGTTAATCTGTAAAAGAGTAAGTGCAGGTGACCCAATTTTTTTTTAACGGATGCTCCCATGCATCATTAGCAAATGCAGAGTAGAAGTTTGCAGCATCATTGGGAAATGCAGAGGAGAAGCTTGCATGCATGATTGGCGAATGCCGAGGCTGTTGAATACCAAGGCTGTCTACTCTTGATTTCAGCTCCTGGCTCTTTCATCTACCAACATACTCTCCCTTTTAACTGTTTTCCATATTTCCCTTCCTTCTTCTGCCCATATTGTATTCTTTGAGAGCCATCATCCCTCTGTCATCCTGGACCCAGATTCATGCCTAGAGCTTTTACGCTCCTAGTTGTCAACTGGCCACATGTCAATGTAGGCCCTTTAGACAGTTCTGGATTTGTGGCCCAATGTACTTTGCATGCCTGGATTTCAAAGTCCATACCTATAGTAGAAAACGTAAAGCTACAAGTACTAGAATGCAAAGGGCTACTGGCTAAAGAGCCAAGACTGGCTGATGACCTCATCTATTACTACTGTCCACTTGGAGTTTTCAAAATGAAAGTCGCTCTGCTGAAAAATCTAATTTGTACAGGTCTTCAAATGCATAGTTTTCCTTAAAAAACACTTGAGTATCCATAATTCAAGAAGAACCACAGCTGTCACAGACAAACACAAAGATACAGCTTAGAGGGCATGTGGTACAAAAGCACTTGCCACATGTTTTATTGAATGCCTCAAGAAGATGCCCTAGCAGGGCTGGAATTTCTAAATGTGGACTGGGCGGCAACTGGCACATTGGGCTCCAAAGAGCTACTTACATTTCAAATGTTGGTGGAATACTGTGAGTAAATAACTTGCACTTTTTGTGAATCACAAACACATGCACAGTAGTCTGTTTGTGCCCACAGTAGGGGGGGGGTGGCCCAACCACCAGGAACCATTGCGGCAGTCGTGCCACCCGCCCAGCAACACTAAATGCCAGGAGATGCATAAAAATCAGCCAGGAGTCATGCAGCGCGGGACGTGCGCGGGAATGCCTGGGGCACGCCCGGGCGAAGCCCTGGACAAGGGTGGGCCAATCAACGCCCATCAGAGCCAGGAAGAAGCAGGGCTGGGCAACTCCCCTGAGCTGTTGTCTACGAGCTGGAGCAGAGGAAACGAGCGCTCGGAAGGTACTGTGTCTTTTGTTATAAACGATCACTTGTGTGTGCACTGACATAGCGGGGAGAGCGTGACAGGATGGGGAAATGAAAGGCCAAAGGAAGTCCAAATGGAGCGACCAAACAAGCAAAGAGCCCACCAGCAAGTGCTGCTGCTAACTGTGTAGCCAATGATATCCTAATCGAGGAAGTAGAGAGTTTGTTAAGTGGCCAAAATAAACATTTGCAAGCGGGTCCCAAAATGGCATCCATCTTCTCACAAAATAATCCCAAGATAAAAGTCACACGCTCTGGTTCATTACCAAAGCAAATGGCAACATGCCAAGTGCCTACCAGTAATATAAACAACAAAGATCATCAGGAAGCAAGTCGAGTGGTTCAGTCCCCATCCCACGTCCCTACTAACAACATGGCGGAGGGGAAAGGAACTGTGAACATTGCATGCTCCAATCACTTTAATCCCTTGGCTACCAAAGACACAGATCCTATAGACACCAACAATAAACTGGTCATAGGTCCTCGTATGGATTGCATTGCAGTTAGAATTGATGGGGAGGAGTAGAGGTTGAATGGGGCCATTGATGCCCTCCGCTCCGAATTATATGAACCTAAGACTAATGTCAAGGATTTAACATCTGAAGTGTTGGTATTTAAGGAAATCAGAAGGGACCTGATAGATCCCTAGTATGACTTATCCCAGTATGACCCTCCCCAGTATGACTCAAGGGGTAGGCGAGGGTGATGTGCCTAGTCGCATGTATCATCATACTAATAATGGAGGGCCCGATTCACAGAATGAACTTAAGACTCAATCCTAAACTTACTACTATATTGGTATTCACAGAATGCACTTACTACTTTTGGCATTCACAGAATGCACTTACTACTTTTGGTATTCACAGAATGAACTTACTACTTTTGGCATTCACCGAAGTTAGGATTTTGTCTTAAGTCTGTCTTAAGTCTGTCTTAAGTTTGTCTTAAGTCTGTCTTAAGTCTGTCTTAAGACAAACTTAAGACAAAATCCTAACTTCTGTGAATACCAAAAGTAGTAAGTTCATTCTGTGAATGCCAAAAGTAGTAAGTGCATTCTGTGAATGCCAAAAGTAGTAAGTGCATTCTGTGAATACCAAAATAGTAGTAAATTTAGGATTGAGTCTGAAGTTCATTCTGTGAATCGGGCCCGGAGAGGCTTGTCGCGAAAGAAGTAGGAGCAGGGGCCATACCATGCAGCTTAGAGCCCCAAATTGCCAGAAGTACATGTCAAATAACCCCAACCCACTATCAAGCACCTACGCCCCAGTTGCCCGCCCAAGGAAATACTTTAGATCAGACCACAATGCATTATAATCCATCTAAGGTGGGTTCCCACTATGGACTTGGAGGGATTTGAGACAAAGTGGGTCCTATGGTAGGCACCCTTGGGGAATCAATTAACTCAAGGCTTCTCTAATTGGAAACACTGGGCCAAGGGATCCTGACTCTAACCACTTGTATAGGGATTTTGGTTATAGAAAAAGACAGGGATGGATCACGGGAGGTGGAACTTTGGGTAAGAATAGTAGTCCCCCTAAAGAGGCCAGTAGTAGAGTGTACTTGATAAATGTACCAAAACTGACTAATGACCAAAGACAATCAAGGGACGCCTTGTTGAATAAAGCTATTCACTGGATAAGGCAGGTGAGGCATTGCCGTTCTATCATAAGATCTGATATTCAGAACGCTAAGCGCTAACCCACAAACCAAGATTTTGACCACATAGAATTGGATCTGGTCTCTAACGATTTGGTCATGGGGTTGGTTAATTTGGAGCAACACTCCCTGCCTCAAATTAAATCGCAAATCCAGTTCAGGTTCTCATCTCCTAGAAATGTCTCCTGCAGTGGTCAAAGCCAGGAGTATTCATCAACTAACATCATTAACCCCAATGCCCAGGCTATTACCAACGTAGCCCCTGTGAACAGGCCCATCTGACGGGTTGAGGGATTGTTTCCACACAGTGCTATCTTAATTCCGTGACACAAAGGTAACCATCATACTATCCCTAATGAGTCATCAGGGGTTAATATGGCTAGCGTTGAGGGGAGACAGTCCCTGAATGAAGCAACCATACAACCCTACCCAGCAACTCAATTGACATTCAACGATGCAAGGGTCCAGCAACCAACTAAAGAGAATGATGGGGAACTCAGGTTGTTGTCTTGGAACCTAGCAGGTCTAAGGTTGAAGATTGCTTGCGACGACTGGGGGAGGCTGATGGTTAGCTACAATATCTATATAAACAATAGGAATCCTACTTACAGTGACTGAGGGAAGTGTTTCCCACAGGAGTGTGGGAGCACTTAGTGTTTTGTAAAATACCTCTCACACACCAAAAGGCCCCTTGGTGTCATGCTTCATCATAGGGGTCTTCGCACCCCTCTAGCGGGATGCGGCGTGCTGCGACCTACGACTACGCGGGAGCACTGATAGTTATGACTATGTGTGGTGCAAGTGATAGGGATATTTATGTGAGTGGTGGGATTTAGTGAAGAGGTAAAAAGTACCTGGCTCGTGGGTGTATAGGAAAAAACTTTATTCACAACCCCGGGCTGGTACTACTAAAAGAAGTGAGGTGCGAGGTTCTATCTGTCGTGTATATGGACAGTACCTCATGTGTGCTTCGACATGTTTCGGAGCATGTGCTCCTTCTTCAGGACGGGGGCACAACTTCCTCACCTTACTCACGTTTCACTAGTTTGTAACTTGAAAGTTTTGTGTAAGTAACAAAAAGTGAAAAATAATTCTTAAGTGTATAAAAATATATAGGCTATAATGTGCCTACAGTGGTTTTTGGCTCAGGATACATGCATTTGCATGACCTGAAAAAGAGAAAAGAAAAAGGAGATGGTCACCCTAGTCATGGGTAGCTCAAACAGGTGCAGTCACCTGGAACAAACCATTTGCGCAATTGGCCCTGTGAAAGAAAAACTAACAAGACATACAACATAGAAAACACACATAATGGTATTTAAAATGAATATAGAGGAAGTGTTGGTCATGCTTAATAGATATAGCTTGCTTGCTTCATGAGCACTCTAGAACGTCTGGGGCGTGATTGCTACTTGTGCAATCTAAGTAGACAAACAATTTGGGTTTTAAAATCATTTCTTACTTACTTTGTCATAATTAATGCTTAGTGTTGCCAACTCTATACTCACAAACTCGGGATGAGTTGTCCTCCGTCTTACCCCACACGTTGCTCCGTTTAACGTGGGATCACTACAGTAAGAAACCCTTCAGTGCAACCAGTTCGGAGCAAAGAACGCACGCGCTGGATTCTGTGTCTTTCTAGAGCGCATGCGCGCTGCGGTAGACACTGACGGAGCATGCGCGAAGCTGAGACAAACTCCGGGAGCGCACGCACAGACACGGGCCCGAAATGAGAGCCGGTCCCACCGGACCTGCCATAAAAGGACTTACAATCAGCCTAACAATTAGTGTATAAAGGGCGGATTATCCTTATTTGGGTATAACGTCGCATCCGCTTGGACTCATTAAACGGCTACACTAATTAGGATTACCGGGTATAAATACCACACACGGCAGTCTCTCGCATTCATTCCAGCGGAGCAGCGTGTGGGGTAAGATGGAGGACAACTCATCCCGAGTTTGTGAGTATAGAGTTGGCAACACTAAGCATTGCGTATGACAAAGTAAGTAAGAAATGATTTAAAAACCCAAATTGTTTGTCTACTTAGATTGCACAAGTAGCAATCACGCCCCAGACGTTCTAGAGTGCTCATGAAGCAAGCAAGCTATATCTATTAAGTATGACCAACACTTCCTCTATATTCATTTTAAAGACAATTATGTGTGTTTTCTATGCTGTATGTCTTGTTAGTTTTTCTTTCACAGGGCCAATTGCGCAAATGGTTTGTTCCAGGTGACTGCACCTGTTTGAGCTACCCATGACTAGGGTGACCATCTCCTTTTTCTTTCCTCTTTTTCAGGTCATGCAAATGCATGTATCCTGAGTCAAAAACCGCTGTAGGCACAATATAGCCTATATATTTTTATACACTTAAGAATTATTTTTCACTTTTTGTTACTTACACAAAACTTTCAAGTTACAAACTAGTGAAACGTGAGTAAGGTGGGGAAGTTGTGCCCCCGTCCTGAAGAAGGAGCACATGCTCCGAAACATGTCGACGCACACATGAGGTATTGTCCATAAACACAACAGATAGAACCTCGCACCTCACTTCTTTTAGTAGTACCAGCCCGGGGTTGTGAATAAAGTTTTTTCCTATACACCCACGAGCTAGGTACTTTTTACCTCTTCACTAAATCCCACCACTCACATAAATATCCCTATCACTTGCACCACACGCACCACACATAGTCATAACTATCAGTGCTCCCGCGTAGTCGTAGGTCGCAGCACGCCGCATCCCGCTAGAGGGGTGTGAAGACCCCTATGATGAAGCATGACACCAAGGGGCCTTTTGGTGTGTGAGGGGTATTTTACAAAACACTTGTGCTCCCACACTCCTGTGGGTAACACTTGCCTCATTCACTGTAAGTAGGATTCCTCTTGTTTATATATCTAAGCCCATGGAGTAAGAATCCTACCTCATTACTCTACCTCCCTCCTTGGTTAATTTTGCATAGCTACAATATCTGCCTCTTCCATGAGACATGGGCAATTGATAACATTCATAGAGTGGGATTCACCAATCACAGTATAGAAGCTATTCCATCAAAAAAAGGTCATCCAGCGGGTGGATTAATAATCTGGACTAAAATCAATTTGGGGATTCACATTAAAAGGATTGAACTTGATAATCCTAACTTAATGGCCCTGCATGTTAAAGATACCAGCTCAAATAGGTCTTTTCTATTGGTGAATATGTACAATAGGTTTGCCTCACAACACCACGACTCCCCAACTATTGCACACTTAGATAAAATCATTGAGAAGGAAAGGGTATTTCATCACATAGTCATAGCAGGGGACTTTGATTTAACATTCAAGCCCCTTGAAGTCACCAAAATCATCACCTACAAAGAAGACATGGAATTAGGCGTCCCATCCTTGGGCTATGAGAAGTTAGCTAAGAACGTGAAAGTGGCTCTCCAAGTTGCTTCCCTTACCTACAAACATGGGTTGCGAGCCTTGAATGGTCGCTCGATCTCAGACCTTGGATTACACCACACCTATAAGCGGGTGAACTCCAAAAAATAATAGACTACTTCCTGATTGACGTGCAATTATGGCCAAACCTTGTTGACATGCGTGTTATAGAGAGGCAAGACAGTGATTATACTTGGCTCCCTTCGCCTACTCAGGGATCCAAATCCCTCTAACTATATTGTTACAAGCAATAATAAAAAAAAAGATTAAATGGCCACAAATAGAGAACAATGTTGAGACCTTGTCAAAAATGTACACCATCGTCGCCAACTTCTTTATGTCCTTAGGGTCTAATAACATGGAGACGCAAGCGACAGTCGATGCATGTAGGACTTTATTAAATAACATCAATATATTTTTCCATAAAACCCATAGTAAGAATAAAACTACAAGGTCCAAATCAAATGCTTGGTTTAACGAAAACTGTAAATTAGCACGCCAGTCCCTGATGGGTGCTATCAAGTCTGGCCAAAGAGAACTTATAATTAATTATAGAAGGACCTATAAAATGCCCAACATGAGGAACACAGGAACTGGCGCATAGGGCACGGGAAAGATCTACTTGCTGCGGCTCAAACTAAAAATTGTACAGAATTCTGGCACTTAATCTCAAAAGGGACAAAAAGCTTAGTTGTGGAAGATAGTTTCCACATCCTCCCACAGGTTTGGGAGGATCATTTTTCAAGACTGTATGCAGGACCAGTGGAAAGTGAAGTAGCACATAGGGAACCCGCCCATCAGAGAGCTGACACTGCCTTTCTTTTATTCTTAGGTGAAACCCATAAGGAAATTATATCCATGCAGTGGGGGAAAGCTCCAGACCTAGATCTTATACCGGGCGACCTCTACCTCTATGAGCCCCAAATATGGAGTGTGATTTTAAACTATACATTCAATGCCATATTAGAAGGAGCAGAGATACCAGACTCATGGCTGGGCACGGAAGTCGTGCCCATCCACAAAAAGGGAGACAAAAGTGACCCGATAAACTATAGGCTGAATAGCCTCATCGACATTGTACAGAAAATATTCTGTCTGCAATTGAGGAAGAGAGTTAATGAATGGATCAGCGAGAGGGATTTACTATCACCCCTGCAGGCAGGATTTCGAGGGAAGACAAGCACTGTAGACCAGTTGCTTCGCTTCCTTCTGATCCTGAGAAAATATGTTAAAATAGGGAAAGGGTCTCTAAAAGTGGTATTAGTAGATCTCCGGGCTGCATTTGATTTAATACCACAGGAAAAACTTTGGATAGCTCTGACTAACCTGGGTATGCCATCAAACCTCTTGCAAATCATTATCAGACTCCACACAAACAACTATGCCCAAATTAGATGGAGAAATGGAAGAGGCTTAACTAGCCAGAATGGGTGAGTCGCGGAGTAAGGCAAGGATGCGTTTTAGCACAAACACTTTTCACACTTGATATAAATGGCTTGATTGATCAGCTAATGGAATGTAGGGGTGATCCCCATGAGTCTGCAGGGTGTGAGGTGCCTGCATTACTTTTTGCAGACAACACTCTGCTTATCTCAAGGTCACAGCTGGGGCTCCAAAACGTAGTGGATCAATTTGGAGGGGTTGGGTAGAACAAGGACTGGAAATCAATCACCTAAAAATCGAAGCATAAAATTGGGCTCAGCTATACTGGAGGAAGTCAAACAATTTGACTATTTAAGGGTTAGGTTTATTAATACACTATCTGGTCACCACAAATACAAAAAAGCCAATTCTCACTACAACATGTGGGACTGGCTCTATGTAAAATGTTTAAAAGGTCAAGCTACAGACCACTGACCCCAGTCACTAAAGTGTATCAAGCAAAGGAAATAGGGGCAGCACTATAGGGCTCAGAGCTATGAGCGTACACGCAAATGTAGCAGCCATTGAAAAGGGTAATAATAATTTCATCAGATCGGTACGGAACTTCTCCAGAGGCACCACTCACACCCATGTGCCTAGATCTGGGAATAAAGAGCGTTGCTCGCGCAATTGCTCTCCGCCCATTAGTCTACTGGATGTGCATATGGGTGAACAACTCATCACTGCCATTGAAAGAGTCAATTCAAGATATATTACCATTAGACACTAAAGGGAGTATAGAGTGGTTTAACCCCATCAAGAAATGGCTGAACAAACTTGGCATGTCTGACCTATGGCAAACCCCTGGCAAAATTAAAAAAAGCTAGGTAAACCACCTCAAAAAGAATTACTGGAACTATATTATGGATAGCTGGCTCAATAAGAGTACTGCAGGGGAACTGACATGTAGGTTCCTCAACATTAAAGATTACATGCAACAAGAGGAATTCTTAGAGCCACCCTCCGCTAAAACATTATACTTAAAATTCAGGTACAATATTTTTCCAATTAATAGTTTTGTCAGCAATTGGGATGGGATTGATTTTTCGCCTTGCTGCCTAGTGTATACCAGCACCCCAATTTGCCGGATCCTAGCAGCAACCTGCTTCAGTGAGATTACCAGAATCCTGAAAAGTGATACCTCAGAATACTTGGTTTTGCCCTATCTAGATACCTGCTTCATGCATGGGTTACAACGAGCCGGATACTTAAAATTATGGATAAAAACACTTAGGCCAGGCTGCAAGAACTATAGTGAATGGAAGATGAAGATAGTATGTAGAAGGCATCTTTCATGGTATACAATTGATGGAATCTATATCATGCAAATGGTATTATTATTATTAATTTGATCAAATATATTAGAGGTGTAATATAAATTGCACAAAGGAGTATGGCATGCGTAGGTTAAATTGACAATGCAATATATTGCAAATGAAATGTTATACTTGTAAATATTTTAATTTTAGTATAATTTTATTTTAGATGTTAAATGTTATCAGCACTACGCACTTTATCAAACTGTAACATATGTATGGTTGTTACTGAAATGATACAATATGGTTCCTGGTTGCACAAAAATAGCTGCTTGGGGATGTTTTCCATGACCCAAGGATCAAGGTGCTAGACACCACATGAATAGTAGTAAATCAACCAAGATCCCGAACAGAGACTGTTTCGTTTTCCTCAATTAACCCTTCTTTTTTCAATTTATTTTTCTTTTTTTGTAATGGACTGTATATGATGTGCTTTTATGGTTTTAATGCAAAATTGAATAAAGTTATTTGCTACACAAGCACAGCAGGCCTAAGGGGGGACATTACGTTTTAAATCTTGAACATTGTTGTCTTGCCACTAATGGTGCAGACTCGATATTGGGGCCACTTGATTTACATCTAGGACGCCTGCAAAAAGGGCCCTCATATTTCTATCCGCGATATTTCGCTTTGAAGAGAGTAACCAGTTCAGATGTTGCAGTGAGGATGTTTGCTGTTTGAGCAGTAAAGGACCTAGGCCAATACTGTATTTCCCAAACTTCCTTACCTTGCTTACTCAAATCTTCCTGATGCCCTTAGGCTCGGTCTTCTACCTGGTGTGGGGGGAAGGGGGGGGGGGGGGGTAGGCTGACATGGGGCAGGATCAGACAGCAATCAACAGTACAGTACAGACTGCAGGTAGCTGTGGCGGGTCAAGGTGAGAAAGAATTCCTGGAGGGGTGCACCATAGCAAAGTGTAGAGGGCGGGAAGCCTCTGTGACTGGAGGCAGGCCACAGGGCAAGTGCAGGGCCATTATAGGTAGTGCGTTCTCAGGGTAATTGCTCTGCCAATCACAGAAGGAAGAGGGGGAATTATTTTGTCCACTTGTTCCCCCCTTCCTTATCCTGCGTGTCCTCCCCACTCAAAAATCTGAGGGGGGTGTATCCCTTGCGTCCCCCACAGTTCCTATACCCATTATCTTTACTTCTGCAGATTCTCCACAGTTAAAAAGATAGGGCAGTCTTATCTTTTTATGTACAGACTCTGCAGTCATAAAGGTATTATTAGTAAAATATTTTTCAGACTAGCAAACAATCGTAAACTTACACAAAGGTATTAGTAAACTTTTGTGAATCAGGCCCTGCGATTTTAAGTTTAGTAGTAGTCATTTTACCACTGCAGAGATTCTGCACTTGTGGCAGAGACTCAGCACATAAAAAGATGGGCCTATCCTATCTTTTTATGCGCAACATTTGCCGCCGCCCTCAACTCGGTGGCTCTGCACTTGTAAAATTGGTATCAGTAAAATTAAATGCGTTGTTATTGAAGGCTAATAAGTACTAAACTTACATAAAAGTGTAAGTTTACCCTTGTAAATCATGCCTTAAAATATTTAACCATTCATTTGTTACCTATGGAAGGTTAGGTTGGTGGGTGCAGGCCTGCTACTTACTAAGCTGCGTCAATTCTTTAAAAAAAGCCAGTGTTTTGAGTGGTAGTTCTGCTGTACTTAGTTGATGAGACATTCCGTGTAGGCGAATGTCTGGTTGAAGTTCAACTCAACAGACACTCAAACTGTATGTACCTTGTGAACCCATGCCGAAAGTAGAAGCAGTACAGGGCTTTTTGTGTTGGAGTGATGGGTAAATTCTCTCATAGTATGTAACAGATAATTTCCCCTGGAAGGGACAGAAATCTTTGCAGTAACACAGCCTGGAGATTTCAGTGGAAGATATTTTTGGAAACGCTTCAAGCTATAAGTATACTTTCCACAGTTATTCTAGGTGTTGGAATGAGTGTATTTGGAAATCTTGTTGAGTTTGAAAAAAATTGCCAACTGTGGATGATGGTGTTTCCAACACGGAGGTTCCCAGGCTTTTGACATTGTTGTGGGCAGAGGGTGTATCACTTCTGTCACCTTCATTTCAGGGATTTTGATGTAGGGTCCCTATTAGTGGTAGGCAAGTCTATATATTTTTTTAAACTCTTTTTATTTATGACAAACAAAACAAACATCAATACATCTGTTGTATCTTAATGAAAGTGCAGAGAGCAATCACAATGGGAAAGTCTATATTTAATGACTAGAGTAACTTCAGGCAAAGACTAATTCACATTGAATCAGTTGCATATTTTACCATACTGTCTGGGTGGTGGTTGTGGGGAGTTAAGTCGATTTACTTCTGTGTTTCATCTGAATATATCAGAGAACGTGTGTTTGGGGGTGAAGGCAGTTTTAGCCGGGCCACTTCTTTAGGATTTGCATATGCCAGTGCTTAATTTGTAAAACAAAAAGAAGTGCCGGGCCCTCTCCAAGAGTCCACTGTAGCTTGCACCTCACATTCCTCCTGCCAGTGCTGTCCATGATAATATCAAAACAACTATTAACCATCACACTGCTAAAAGTGTGACTATTCAGACTATTCCAGGCCCCAACGCTATGAGAATAGTTTGAGCGCTTGTAATGGTAATTTGTAATGTATCTAGAATTAATAAACATCTGTTGTTCTTCTTATCTCTAAATTAGACAGTCAGTGGCACCATGTGGCAGACTGTTTTAAGTACTGTTGTTGACAATTAAGTGCCGGTGCCGAGCACCGGAAACGACCGGCTCAAAATAATCACTGGGTTGGCCCCATTCTATAATGGCACAGACAAGCTAAAAGTCAGATGGACATTGGAGCTACTAAATAGAACTCCCAGTTAGCTCTAACATTTACATCCATCACTTTGTTGCCTCTTTCTGTGTCCCTATGTGGAAAGGGTATATCCAGACGTAGGTTATGAAACCATTGTCCACAGTCACCAGTCTTGTCCCAGAGGTCCACTTTTTTGAGTGTGTGCGAGGTGCCATCTATAAACATCACTCTAAGTTTGTGGGGATCCTTTAGGCAATGGAATCCAAACCAGCATGGAAATCATTTGTGACTACCCCCAAATCTTCTAAAAGGGAGGGGTTAACATTTGTTTTGTAATACATTTTCTACAAAGGCACTTGCTTTGAAGTAAATACTCTGGAAAAACCTGTTTCACAACAGGATACAGAGATAAACCAAATTGGCTGGGGTGGTTGAAAGGGGGGAGGGAGCACCTTCTCAGCCAGGAAGGCTGTTAATTTTTTATTATATGTACTGAGTGTCCATGGCTTTGAATACCTACTTGAGTGTGAAGCTCACAACATTAGGGAAACATATTCCTGGCACCCTTTGCAGGAGGAAAACTTCAACCATCTAACAATCCTGACCACTGGCAATGTAACACCTGTAGGTTTTCCAGGGTCAATATAACTTCCCCAGTTAGGCATACTGCCCCTGGGCCCTCAACGTATGACCTTCTAAAAAGTAACCCCTCTGCCAATAGTAACATCACTACTTTGGAATTGGCTATCAACACCCTTTCTCAGTTACAATGCACCTATCTTAATGTTCGTTCTATTCCCAAGTATGCCTCAGAACTATGGGATCTCTAAGATTCAACAAAGCCTGACATATGTTTATTATTGAAACTTTGCTAAAACTATCCTCCTCCGCCTCTTTAGCTATAGCATTCCCCAAGGCTACAGTATAACCAGGTGTGATAGATAGCTCAAAAAGGGCGGGGGGATAGCTATTTCGACAAGAAATCCTCTGAGGGTGGACACCTTGGACTCATGTTCCACCTCTTCGGTGGAAATGATAATTTTTCAAATAAAAGCCTCAATAAATTTAACCTGAAAGGGAGCACTGTTTTATCGGCGTCCTGATGGAAAGAAAGACTTCAGTAGAAAGCTCATGGAACGGCTAGCACCACACATTTTAACATCAGATCATTTTCTGCTCCTGGGGGACTTTAATTATCACACTGATAATGAAACTGACGCTGACACCATGCACCTTTTCTCAGACATGAAATCACTTGGCCTCCATCAAATGGTATCAGGTCCTACCCATTTAGCAGGGTATATCTTGTCTTAATATTTACAGATGCTACTAATCTAGTAGTAGTAGTGGTAAGTATTACTTTTATTTGATTTCATTAAAAATCGTAAAAGCATGAGAAAAACACATATTACATAATGATTAGCTAAGGTTAAAATCTATGAAATATAGACGAGTAAAACCAATGTCCTTTCGTAAGCTTTGGTCACTGCGACAGTTTAAACGATAACCATATAAGAAGTTCATTGCAGTTCGATATGAAAAGAGCAGTACTTGATACCTGTACAGAAAGGCAGTGACAATTCAGTCATATGCCTTTGCCATGTGGACTATTGTCTTTTTTGTCCAGTTCTTTAGCTGCTATTTTCCAAAAGGTGATGGCTCGACATGACAGCTGGATTGACAGTCCACCAAGCCATTGTATCACTGCAGCGCTGCACGATCTCAATTGGTGCTTCCTAAAAATCTCCCGAAGAACTGTTTTTCGATGTTCCAGTAGCGCAGGGCAGATGCATAAAAGGTGTAATAACGACTCTTCTCCTTGATCACACAGGCGACATTCTCTCGTAGGCCATGTCCATGTAAACTTCCATTTCGGGGTTAAATCCTTTATAGGGAACGAACCCAACCGCAACAGCGTCAAATAGTGCTTTTTGTGATGCGAGAAGTGTTCGGACAAGTACGGTTGGGGTTTCAGAAACTGGTATGATTGAATCACTGCCCATGCGTGTTTTTTCTTAGGGAAGGCAATTTTGTCCATTAGTAGCGAAGTTCGTTTTATTGCGCTGCTCACCATATTTTTTAACCCGGAATATGACGTTGTTGTGTGCCATGCCTCTTCAAGATGTAAATCAGCGAGTGATTCTTTTAGGACTGATGCAATGGAATTTTTTTGTCTCGCCTGATTTTCGATTTCTTCCCAACAGCAGTGGGCTAAAGTGTCGTCTTCCGCTTACCTCATCCGCCAATAATATTTTACCATCGCCCCTTGTCTTGCTGGTTTCTGATTTTTCAGCCCATATTCCAAACGAACTTGTGCCTGAGAAATGTGTCGAGGAATTAAAAAGAGGCGCTTGAAAAAACTCGATTGGGCTAGATTTAAGGCGGCTGCATCTTTGATGTTCATAATTTCCGACCCATATGATATTGAGGGTAAAAATTTGGCTGCGATTATCTTAAGCAACTGGCCTGTTGGGCTACCTTTTAGCTTCTTCTGTAAAATTTTAAAGGCATACAGGAGTTGTTTTGCTTTAGTATTCCCTTGGTCCAAATGTAGCTTGTATTTAAGTGAGTGGTCAAGTTGGAACCCTAGGTATTTGTATGAGTCCACCTGGGATATTGGTTTTTCCTCCAGTTTTCAGGTGAATTTTCCTTTTGACCCTTTTTTGTGGTGATTGCTAAAGCATAATACCTTTGTTTTCTTAAGGTGTATTATTAATTGAGCAGAGGTGATATAAGATCCTAGTTGTGACAATGAACGCTGCAGGCCTATTGGTGTTTGTGCTAGGAGCACAATATCATCTGCGTATTGAAGGCTCCTGATCGATGTTTTGCTTATTTTGGTGGGTCGATTTGCACTTGTTGGAGGCACTTCTCAAGATCAGCTGTGAAGATGTTGAATAAACAGGGGGCCAACACACACCCCTGTTTTAGACCGTTTGATGTTGGGATCTTGTTTGTTATGTTGCGGCCATCTCCTTTCCTTATCTGCACCCACGTATTTGAGTAAAGATTGATTATTAACCTCCAAAAGTTTGGGTGGTGCCCCCCAGGTTTGCATTTTGGCCCACAGTTTCTTTCTTGGAACCTTGTCGAACGCTGCTTTAAGGTCGATAAAGCATGCATACAAGGTTCGAGATTTTGCGTAGGCTTGATTAGCTAGTAATGTTACAGCAGAGATATTGGTAAGGGTGCCCATTCCGGCCCGAAATCCAGTTTGGGTGTTCGGTATCAGGTTTATGCATTTGACCCAATCCTCTAGATCTGCCAAGAGATTTGCAGCATATATCTTGGCCTCCACATCGATCAGTGCAATCAATCTATAGTTCGCAGGGTCTGCACGTGAACCCGTTTTGTATATAGGATTTAAAATACTTCCTCGCCAAGAGTCGGGGATCGAACCGGTTGTTAATGCGTACGTAAACAATGGAGTTAGAATGCCAGTCCAAAATGCAGGGTCGTGCTGGAATAGTGCATTTCAAACAAAATAGAAATGCCAGTACTGATGAGTATAATTTCAAAAAGGCCACTAACCACCAGAAATCTGTACAAAGGATCAGAAATGGGGAAGTACTATTTAATAGTATTTTTATTCAAAAAGATTTTTTCAACATATATATCAGTTTTAAATTCTTTTGATACACAAGAGAACTTTATAAGCACACATGGAACATAGGGATATTGGTCAAACATTCAACCATTCATTCTAAAGTCAAGCATATCACAGGCATTCAACATATATACATACTTGGGAAAGGATAGAGAAGAGTTAAAGAAAAGGGGAAAATTAAAAACAAATACCAGTGTCTACAATTATTTACAAAACAAACTTTGTCTGTTTTATCAGTACATTCTTATGTTTCTGTGAAAACATTTTGAAGTTTGAAAATAATGGTATAAAGTAATGTACAACACTATGCTCAAGGTTCAAAAGATGGTGGCCGAGAGCATTTGTAGACAGGTGGGATGGAGCCTACGCGTTTCGAATCCCGCTGAGGTCGTGGGGGATTCTCATCAGGGCTTTGACAAGTCCTGTAAGGAATGGAAATGAGGAAAAACAAGCATAAGTAGTAGCAGAAATATGATTAAAAATGAGATAGCTTCTCATGAAATACATGTACCGCATCAAGAAAACTGCTCAGCGATACAAACGACCAGTTGTTCAAACGGTAACATTGGAGGACTAGACATGCTCCCTCTATGCTAAGTATGAGCTCAAAATCCGTTCCGCTCGCGGATTTTGCGAATTTTTGGTAAATTCGCGATCCGCGAACTCCCGCGAATTTACAGAGAATTCGCAAATCCGCGAGCGGCGGATCCGGGGGCAAAAGTTGATACCTGGCCTGTTGTAACTATTTTACGATGGCGCCGGCAAGCTGCCAGCGCCATCCTAAAATAGTTACTAAGTTAGCTTCAACAGGAAGCTCTAATAGATAAAATAAAGCAGGTGCTCGATTTTATCAATTAGAGCTTCCTGTTGAAGCTAATTTAGTAACTATTTTAGGATGGCGCTGGCAGCTTGCCGGCGCCATCGTAAAATAGTTACAACAGGCCAGGCTAGTGTAATTTCCTTTCCCAAATCTACCGTGGAACATCAGCTGTGATGCTGGATAGAGGCCTTTGCATCCTTGACTTTCACTAGCGCAATACCTGTGCTGTTCTTGTGACCAGGGGCTTCTTTCTCTTCATCTGCTGAACTGATCTTTCTCTGACCTTTTATACACACAAGAGGCATGTGAACTCGCATTGAAGCCCCGCACGTTTGGTCCTGCTCACACACTCGCGGTGTGCACCGTCTTCCCGCCATTTACCCACTATGATGGAAAGCTCACTCAGGGACCCCTGCGCCCTTCGGGGCGATTGCATAGTAACACACACATGGTCGCTCAAACTAGTTGAAGCTCAAATTCAGTGACTCATTCATTAGCCCAAAAACAATCGTGAGCATCGTCGAGGCTGGGCAGGTGTGCCTTCATCCCAAATCTACCGTGGAACATCAGCTGTAATGCTGGATAGAGGCCTTTGCATCCTTGACTTTCACGAGCACAATACCCGTGCTGTTCTTGTGACCAGGGGCTTCTTTCTCTTCATCTGCTGAACTGATCTTTCTCAGACCTTTTAAACACACAAGAGGCATGTGCACTCGCATGGAAGCCCCGCCCCAAATCCGCAGATCCGCAAATCCGCAAAATCCGCGGATCGTGGATCCGCAAAATCCGCCCATGCTTACTCTATGCTAAAGATTGGAAAAGCATTCCCTTCACGTAGGTGGCATTTGGAATCAATCGAGAAAATTGCTGCCTGCATTTGCTAGACTAACAGTAAATAGACTGTAGGGGAGGATCAGTTTTCACTAGCTGTTGAATTACTTACCTTTACTCGAATTAAAGGACTGGGTCAATTGTCCACGTGTTGGGCCACTGCGTTTTAACGTACACACAAGACTACCTACAAAGAGTATAAATGAGAGGAAATGGATTTGGACTCATGGGATAAAGGAAAAACAACCTACCCTAAAGAGTCGGCGCTGTTTGGGAGGGAAGTCGTGTATACTTACCCTTGAGTTATATGTCCTTTGTTTAAAGATTTCTACGGGTGCTGACTGTAGATATAGAGAGGATTGTGCGAAAAACTCGTAATCAAATACTCGAGAGAATGGGCTGGAGCGTTTTGAGTCAGGTTGCTACAATAGGAAAGGAACAAGAAGAGGGTCACTGAAATGAACACTAAGCACAACCGGCCTTAGCATGAGAAAACAGGTGTAATGGGAAAATCCTTACCCACAAAGGGTGTGTTGTCTTAGTCTTTTAACTGCGCTATATTTCGCTGCCGTGCTTTAGTCTCTATATTTCTAATTTTCTGTGAAAGAAAAAGAAAGAGGAGGAGTACTTATAATCGTTACGAAATGGAACGAGTCTCTAAAGGCGTATGCAACGAGCGTTTAAAAATCTCACCTTGGCAAAGCGGCAGAAATTGGCATGCCCATATCAAGTAAAGTGAAGATTGAAGTCGTAGACGCTCCTGTTGTAGAATTGCCTAATGTGAAAAACAGACTGCTAGTGTCAAAAAATAAGGAGTTGGAGCAATTACTAAAACTAATTAAATAAGTCCGCTTAACAGTGGAAAAAGCTCTTACATGGATATAAAACAAACGGCTCGGGTGGCATAATTCAAGCCAGTGTCAAAGTTCTTTCAACCGCGATGGAAGGTGACTGTAAAAAAGAGAGAGGGAGGCAGGCACCCATGGAGTTAAAAAGCTACTCCAGTCGTTAGGGGGACGCGGGCTGGCATTGAAAGCATGGGAGGTCGTACTTACTAAAGAATCAAGATGATCGCACGTCGAGGTAGCGTCTCAGTCGGCACTATTCCCTTCGCGCATGGGTAGAGCAGCGCGTGAGTTGGGGAAAGGCTTTTTAAAGGGGAATCCCGGGGGGGGGTGGTGATTCAATTATAACATTAACTCTTTCGCGCATGGGAGGAAATGCACGTAAACTGGGAAACAGCTAGCTGAAGGAAAAGTAAAAGAAAAGGTAAAAAATAAAAGGAAAGATAAAAAATAATAAATGCGGTGGCGTCCACAGTGGGCATGGAGATTCAAGAAGACAATGTGAGGGTGATGCAGGACCTGTGGGTCAAGACGATATTCTTATTTTATGAACTCGAGTGGAGTTAAAAAGGGAGCGTGTGTGAGGGGTGGTTTACCAATAAACAGAACGAAAGAATGCTAGCGCAGTCTGCCGGGAGGCAACAACAATTGTGCAGGAATTAATGCCAAACAATCTTAAAGGGGGGGCAGTCCGAGGGGCCTAAAGAGTCCTCATAGTTTGTAAATTTCACTCAATTCGTTCAAGCCAAACACTGCTGTGTCAAATTTGACAATAAGCATTGCCTCTCTCTTGGACAACTTGAGATTCCAGTCACCTCCGCGTGGGTCTTTTTCGACTTTTGAGATGACCGTCCACCGTAGGTCTCCAATTTGGTGTTGCATCCGCGTCCAATGGTTGACTAAAGGAGCATTTTCTACTTTTCTTTTAAGTCGAGACTTATGTTGACTGATGCGTTGGCGTACTTCTTGGTTGGTTTTGCCTAAATAAAGGCAATTGCAGGGGCACTTTATGCCGTATACTACAAATTTAGATTTGCAGTTGCTGAAAGCATTATGCTTCCAACTAACTCCATTATGTTGGAATAGTGACCCTTCCAACATGGAGTCGCAGCATAAACAGGTGCCACATCTGTGGTGACCTGTGATTGGGGGCATCCCCATTAGATGACGCAGTGTAGGTTGTGTTTTCATTGGCATACCCGCTCTTATCACATAATTCGCCACACTGTTTTCCTTTTTGAAGGCGAATAACGGAGGTTGTTTAAGGCTTGTATCTAAATTTTTAACCAAATGCCAATTTTGTGTAATAACTCGTTTGAGTTGATTGGCATTGGGGCAGAATGTAGTGACACACACTTGGCGTTGTAGCTTAGATTTTTCTTTCCGCTCTAGGAGTGTCTCTCTGGGGGTGTGCTTAGCCCTCTTCATGCAGGTTTTGACCAACTTTTTTGGATACCCTCAGTCACATAATTTGGATATCAAGTTATCTGCATGGTGTTGGTAATCTTCATTGTACGTGCAGTTTCTGCGAACCCGCAGAAACTGCCCGTAAGGTAGGTTCTCCCTCAGACTCCTCGGGTGGTTACTGTCAAACAGTAAGGATTTGTTGCGGTCAGTCGGTTTTATAAACAGTGTGGTAGCTAATATGCCTTCTTTGGGGAATACCTCAACATCCAAGAATGCAATCCGGGTGGTGGATTGTGCCATGCTAAACTGTATATCTGGTGTTCTCGTGTTCAGCCACTGGTGGAATAGGGACAAGTTGTTACTGTCTCCCGTCCACACCATGAAAACGTCATCGATGAAGCGGAGCCAAATCCTTATATGCTGACTAAACGGGTTATTGTTATGTATGTAAGTGTCCTTATACAATGACATAAACAGTACGGCCAGCTCCGGTGCAAAAGGGCAGCCCATTGCCACCCCTTTGACTTGATAGTAAAACTCATTCTTGAAACAAAAGTAGTTTTTTCTTAGTGCAAAGGATGCAAGGTCAACAAGGAACTTGGTGGGGACTTGTGTGGGCCTAGGTCTCGAATCTAAAAACAATGTCAAAACGGACACCGCTTCGTCCTGAGGGATCTGAGTACATAGGGACGTCACATCAAGTGTAACTAATGTGTCCGTCCCTTCGTGAAAGTTGACATTTTCCAACTTGTTGATGAAGTCGGTGGTATCCAGTAAATAGGAGACCACCTGGCTCATGAACTCTTTTAAGAAACAGTCCACATATTTGGCAATTGGTTCTAGCAGAGAACCACATCCTGCCACGATGGGTCTGCCAGGTGGATGATTTTGGTTTTTGTGAAGCTTGGGTAGTACATAAAACAAGGGTGTTTTGGGGTGTTTGATCTGTAGATATTCCACTTCCTTAGGTCCAACAAACCCTTGTTCGAAACCTTCTTGGATCATGGCAAAGAGTTCATTTTGTAGATCTTGGGTGGGGTCTTTACCTATTTTGCGGTAACAGCTGGGGTCATCTAATTGTCTCATTACTTCGGTGGTATAGTCGTTGGCACCCAAACGACTATAGCACCGCCTTTGTCGGCTTGTTTGATTTTCACCGAATCGTCATTTCTTAGATTTGTTAGTGCAGACATTTGGTCTTTTGTGGTATTGAATTTGACAAATTTATTGTCTTTTTCCATTGCTGAAATAGCAGATAACACTGTCTTTTCAAAGATTATGAGTTCTTTAGGAGTCTTATTTGCTGGAGGACAGAATGTTGATTTATTTCTTAAACCAGTCGCTTCAGTTGGTAGTTGTAACGGATGTTCGACAAAAAACATTGTTAGTCTCAATTTTCTACAGAATTCTATAAACTACAGTCAGCACCTGCAGAAATCTTTAAACAAAGGACATATAACTCAAGGGTCAGTATACACGACTTCCCTCCCAAACAGCGCCGACTCTTTAGGGTAGGTTGTTTTTCCTTTATCCCATGAGTCTAAATCCATTTCCTCTCATTTATACTCTTTGTAGGTAGTCTTGTGTGTACGTTAAAACGCAGTGGCCCAACACGTGGACAATTGACCCAGTCCTTTAATTCGAGTAAAGGTAAGTAATTCAACAGCTAGTGAAAACTGATCCTCCCCTACAGTCTATTTACTGTTAGTCTAGCAAATGCAGGCAGCAATTTTCTCCATTGATTCCAAATGCCACCTACGTGAAGGGAATGCTTTTCCAATCTTTAGCATAGAGGGAGCATGTCTAGTCCTCCAATATTACCATTTGAACAACTGGTGGTTTGTATCGCTGAGCAGTTTTCTTGATGCGGTACATGTATTTCATGAGAAGCTATCTAATTTTTAATCATATTTCTGCTACTACTTATGCTTGTTTTTCCTCATTTCCATTCCTTACAGGACTTGTCAAAGCCCTGATGAGAATCCCCCACGACCTCAGCGGGATCAGAAACGCGTAGGCTCCATCCCACCTGTCTACAAATGCTCTCGGCCACCATCTTTTGAACCTTGAGCATAGTGTTGTACATTACTTTATACCATTATTTTCAAACTTCAAAATGTTTTCACAGAAACATAAGAATGTACTGATAAAACAGATAAAGTTTGTTTTGTAAATAATTGTAGACACTGGTATTTGTTCTTAATTTTCCCCTTTTCTTTAACCTTCTCTATCCTTTCCCAAGTATGTATATATGTTGAATGCCTGTGATATGCTTGACTTTAGAATGAATGGTTGAATGTTTGACCAATATCCCTATGTTCCATGTGTTCTTATAAAGTTCTCTTGTGTATCAAAAGAATTTAAAACTGATATATATGTTGAAAAAATCTTTTTGAATAAAAATACTATTAAATAGTACTTCCCCAGTTCTGCTCCTTTGTACAGATTTCTGGTGGTTAGTGGCCTTTTTGAAATTATACTCATCAGTACTGGCATTTCTATTTTGTTTGATACTCATTAGGCTCAGCCTTACTGATTAGAGCCAGCCCCCTTTTGTTTTTCGGAATAGTGCATTTGGCATTCCATTAGGACCTGGTGCTCCCTCAGATCTTAAATTTTTTATAATTTTAAGAACCCGGTCTTGTGTAATCTGTAACGGAGGGTCTGAACATTCTGACTTTTGTGTTTTAAACGTGGTTTCTAAAGTGGGAACTTCCTGCTTTGTAGCATCCAAGAGTGGGGTAGCGTTATATGTCTGATCAATATGGTCTCTCCAGGTATATTCCGTTATGTCTGAATTAAAGTGCCGGTTCTTGCCATTTGTTAACTGGTTGATAACTTCCCAGAACAGCTTAGAATCTCTCTGCTTACTAGCGTAGTGAAGTTTCGCCCAGAGATTTTCACTATGATCATTCTTGGCCACCTTGATGTCTCTTTTTAGCCCTTTTCTTGTTTTTGAGATTAGGGCAAAGATGTCGCGATTGGGATCTGGGCCTCGGAGTCGGAGTTGTCTTAAGTATTTTTTTAGTAGTCTTTTTTGTTTCCTTAGGCTGTTCGTGAACCAAGCTGCCCCTACTGGTGTTCTACGTTTGCGTCCATCACCTTTTCTTGAGAATTCGTTGTTTAGGTCGTGAGTGAAGGATTCCCAAGCCTTTGGACACAATGGTTCAGTTTTGAAATTCTCGAGAAGAGTAATGCATGTAGCCCTGATATCATCTATTTTCCCCTTGTTCCAAGTGAGTCGTTTTAGATTGTAACATTGCGTTGGTAGAGACATTGCATTGTCTCTTTTGGGGTTTGCCATGCTTATAAGCAGGATGAATGTTTGGGGGTAGTGATCACTTTCAGCTCTCTCTGGATGTAAATATTCAATATAATGATACTAAGAGAAGATGTAGCCACTAATTTGATGCATGACATCCAGGTCGTGTCGAGATCTACTACAGAGATATCCCAAGAAAGGTTGGTCAAAACGAAGATGGAAAGACCTCCTTTTGCTCTGCCATACTTGGAATCCCTCTTTGCTGGGTTGAGATACTCTTTATATCCCACGATTGATGTTGGATTTGTCTGCCAAGTCTCCTGGAAGATGAATAGGTCATGTTGAGTTATGAATTCCAAGAAGTCTGGGTCTTCTAATTTTGCACTTAGGCCATTCACATTCCAAGAGCAGATGCTACAGTAGTTAGCTGGTTTTGGTGCTTTGGATGGATTTATTCATGCCGTGCCGTAACTGGTTCCAGTTTGATTCCTCTGCCCGTGTCCCGGGGGATTGTCCGCTGCGGGGTGAGCGATGGTGATGGTAATTTTCCTACAGGTTTGAACTTTGTCATTGCTTGAGCTAGGTTGATCCGGACCTTTTGCGCCTCTCAGCATACCCTTCTGTAGATTTGGTAATTGTAACGGTGTTGGGTAACGCAGCGGAGCAAGCTTTTTTATCTCTATGCCCCATTCGGCAAAGGCATGTTGTTGCTGCCAAATCTGCTCAGCAATGGAAATGTCGGAAAAAGTTACTCTAGTGATTTCATGGCCCGTTGAATCTGAGTTGTTTCTGAATTCTATACTTTCCAATTTACAGGTGTCTATATGACTCAGTGAAGGAAGTGCCTTGAATAATTTTAAAAGTACGCCTCTGTTGAGGATATCTTGAGTTCCCCTCGAGACATAGTGGGGATAAATTCCAACTCAATGTTATTATCGGCCTTGTCCGGCCTTTGTTTGCAATCTATGCTCATTTCACTTTGTTTCATCTCGGCAATATGCTTCGGGACGTTCCACAAAATTGCTGTATGTTACGTGTATTTCTTAGTGGATGCGTATCCATGGCATTTGCTTGTGATGTCCGGCGACTTCCCAGATGGTATCTGTTTATTTGTTCAAGGTTACTCCCCTCCTCCTCATTTCCCCCCTCCTTAGGCAGGTTGACTTGTTTTATGCTGATAGCAGTAGATTCCATCGTGCTAGGCCCTAGTGGGGGTAATGTTCCTATAAGTTGTGTGGCCTGAGTTGTTGAGAGCCGTTTCTTTCCCTTTTCTAAAGGCTTAAATATGCTGTAGACTTTTGATATCTGGCAATTTTCCGTTGTAGGTGACTGAGATTTTTCAAGATGATGGGCTTTTGAGTTGATGCGATCGGATGAGCCACTGGGCTTGCTTTCTCTATGGTTATGTTTGCAGCATTAGCTTCGTATTGTGTTGCTTCTGGCTCTAACGTCGTGTAGTTTGCGTTTTGGACCTGTCTTATATGTTTTCCCTTTCTGGCCTTTCTCAGGCGTTTTCTCTCTCGCTTGCTTAGAGGTGCCATGCTGTTTGTTTGGTTAGCTTTTCGCTCGTGACTGTTATCCGCTTGTGGAGCTGCCAAGGAGTGTATCTTGTCCGTAGTGTTTGATTGCTGTGGTGTATTGGTAATACCCGGTGTTTGGGCTGTGTTAATCTCTATGACTCCTGCATTTTCCTCCGTGCAAGGGCTCTGGCGGGCCTGATCCTATTCCCTCTGTGTTTCTTTTGATCTTTCTGTTGATGAATTGGTTTTTAAAGGGGTCGCCCTAATAAAACCCAATAATTCGGTCATTATGGTTGGAACTGTAGCTAATTGGTCTATTATTTGGGCGCAATGGCAGTGATACGATCGAAAGGTTGTTTCTCTGTCTGCCTGCACCCTTGTGATCATTTAGTTAAACTTTTGCAGCTTTTGTTCCACCCCCTGAACATAAATAGCAAGCGTGTTTAGGAGATCCACTTGGGTATCTAATTTATCTGCATGGTAAGTCATAGCTTTACCAATGGTATCCAAAGTGTCTAGCAGGTGTGTCCATACTGTTGGTGGTGGAGAGCTTCTTCTCTGATCCTGAAGGCGGTGGACATCTGGAGATGAAAAATCCGGTCCGCCTGAAGACTCCCTTGATCGAGCCCTTCTTTGTGACAGTGGCATCGTTAACGAATTATCAAGGTTCTTGTCCTTAAGGTACTTGTCATCATACTGATTAAAGGTCATGAGCTCATGACTATTTGGATGGTGTGTTTCCAATAACCGAGATGGCAAGGAGAATTGGTTCTGCTTGTTTGTGTGCATTTCTGCGCAAACCTGCTCTTTTGCAGATTGCATCTCTGACAGGAAAGGATTATTATAGATTAGTGCCTCCGTTATCTTTGCATTGTGGCTTTGTCTGCTTTCTTGGAACGCTGTGGAAGTTTGGAATTGCGTGCCTTGAGCTTCAGAATCTAGTATGCATCGAAAATCTGGTCGTTTCTCCCCGAGTTCTTCAGTTGAGGATTTGCTGCTTTTATCGTTTATATCTCGGAAGAGGTTTATTTTCGTTAAGTTTTGAACTTCTATGATTTTATTATTGGGATTGAGATTTTTGTGATTTGAGCCTATAAGATCTATTGAAGTATTGGGGTCGTTAGGGGGCTTTGATTTCCTGATTTCCCTTAGTTGTTTTAGTTGCCACACTTAGGAAATCTGTGATTAATGACAGTCTGCTGCTATTGGGGCATGAGTGGTGCCTTGATGGTACTGGTGTGGCTGATGGAGTTCCTTTCTTACCTCTGTCTTGGGCGACATGAGGGGCTGACTCTGTGACACTTTTGCTACTGCTGTGGGTGATTCGCTTCACACTTGCCGAACCGGGGGTTACTGATGTAACGGACGTGACAGAGGTTGAGACTCCCGGCACCTGCGGCCTGTCACCGTCTCCGTCATCTTCATCATCAGCTTGTCCCCGTCCTGCATTTGTCCCCTCTGGAGTTTCTCCGGATGTGATTTCTGGTGTGAATTTAAGTGAAGTACTGATATCCGCCTTAACTGGCTCTGTGAGTTCATTCAGCATCAGCTCCTTCTTTGAACTTGCATTAGACTTTTTGTCTTTTTTTTTTATTTCCCCATCTCTGATTGTTCCTGATCTCATGACGAACAGTTATAAGCAGATGCACTTCCCTGGCTGGACAGCTGAGGTTTAAAAACTTTGATTGGGGTATGAAAGAGGAATATTGAAAGATGAAATTGAGTTTTAGCCCCCTTTTTTTTCCCCCTCTAAGTAGCAATATACAAATGAATCAAGCGTTAAGTCAGTCAGGCTATATGCAAGGATAATTGGTTAATTGGTTAATTGGTGTAATTTGGTTTGACCTTGCTTGAAAGACAAGCTACGGAGTCTGAGAAGTGAAGGTGGGGGGCGCAGCTTGGTCTGAGTCAGAGCCCCTCACAACGCCCCCCACATCAACTACTCACCAAATATTTTCCGAAACTTGCTCGTTGTCAGTTTTGTGTGTCCGTTTATATGGCTCCATGCCTTTCCTTGCTTGCATTAACCCTTTCGATGCTGATGACGAGCTCAGCTCGTCATCACCCACGGGTGTCGTGTGCTGATGACGAGCTGAGCTCGTCATGGTGCCACTAAAATGGCATTTTCCAGCACAGGGGGGGGGGAAACGCCCAGCAGCCATGTGGTTAAGCTATGCTGGTCTGTGTTGATCTCCTTGCTGGGGCTCTGCAACTCGTGCTTTTTTGCGGGCTCTGGCCTCTGGTCTATGGTTTAGCCGCTGCCCCCCCCCCACTGCCTCCGTGCTCCCATACTCCCGTGGGGGCCAGGGGAGGTGGGGCGGGCCGCTGGTTCGCTAGTTCACTGGTTCACTGACCGTGGCTCCTGCCCAACTGCTCCCTGCTCTCACTGGCCGCTCCTCCTGCTTCCTGTCCAAGTCCGAGTTCCGTTCGGGTCCCAGGCTCGCTACTCGCCGCACCCTCGCTGTGCCCCCGTTGCCCCCGTGAAGATGTGGCAGCCGTAAACCTTTGGCAAGTGGGCGGCTGGTGTGCGGGCGGCAGGTGAGCGATGAGCGAAGTGCGGTGTGCGGCATGCAGGGGTTCACCAGGTCAGCAGCTCGGCAGCTCGGGGCTCGGCACTCCCCATTCAGTTGGCTCAGTCGGCTGCGGTTAATTCCAAATTCCCCTGTCCCCTGTCCTCCACAGGGGCGCCGCTGGAGCCGCCGCTTCTCTCTCCTCGTGTCTCCCGTTTTTCGTTTAGCATTCGCTGCTCACTGCTGCACTCTACCCACCACTGTGCAGGTGTGGACTGATCAATTATCTGTGGATTTCCATTTAGACATTCAGAAACTCCAGGAAACCCTCAGTCAGAGCATTAAATGTACGAGACCCCTGAGGAAGGTAGCCCCTTCCGCTTTTCTCCCTGTTTTTACTCCCCCTAGCATAACGGACTATGAAGATATCCATCTCGCTCTAAAAGCCTTTGAAGATTCTCTTACAAAGGCTTTAGACACCATTGACCAACTAATGAGACTGAAATCATAAAGGGAACCACCCCCTGGTACTCTGAATTTCTAAAGAAGGAGAATTCCATAGCAAGGAATTTAGAACATAAATGGAGGAAATCTAAATCAGAGGAAGGAAGACTTGCCTATAAAATAACTTTAAGGAAATAGTTAAAATATTGTAACATTGTTAGAAGAACATTAGCTGAAAAAAGTAACTCTACAAAAAGCTCTTCTAAAGAGCTCTTTAAACTTCTTAAGGAACTCACGAACCCAAGCAGTTGCAATCTTATTATAGCCATCATTTTACAATCACATTGCATTAACCTCGCTATACACTTGGAACAGAAGATTAATATTATCTACAGTTATTTTGCAAACAATACCATCCCTATGATTCAGGAAGCTCCTCTCAGTCCTCTACTCTAGAATTTTTCACTCCCGTTACAGAGGATCAAATACAGGTCCGACTAAACACTATAAAAACTAGTTCCCCAGCATACCTTGCCCCCTTTACCTGATTACCAATCTGACTCCTATTTTGCTTGCTCCTATCATAGATCAATGTAATCTTTCCTTACCGTTGGCCAGTATTCCTCTGAAATGGGAGAAGATGCATTAAACCCTTTCTAAAAAAAAACACGGGAGATCCCCTGGATATGGTAAATTACAGACCAATATCCCTACTTCCTTTCATATAAAAAATCCTAGAGTCCTTGGTAAATTTCCAACTAGTGTCTTATCTTGAATCGAATTGCCTTCTGGAGCCCTCTCAGTCAGGTTTCCGTGCATCTCGTAGCACGGAATCCGCCTTAGTAGAGGTCACTTATACAATCAAACTGGGCTTAGACCAGGGATCCTCAGCTATCATGGTTCTCTTGGATCTGTGGGCGACTTTCAATACCATCTTCCATCAAATCTTAGTACAAAGACATGGGGAGATTGGTATCCCCGGTAAAGCTCTGGAATGGATGAAGAACTTCCTGTCTGAATGCACCTATTCGGTTCAGCTGGGCGACTATTTCTCTACATCTATGGTCCTGGACAATGGTGTGCCTTAGGGTTCAATTCTGAGACCCACCCTGTTCAATGTTTATGTGGCCCCCTGGCAAAACTCATCAGGTCATGTGTTTTTGAAACCATCTCTTATGCCGATGACACACACTTGATCATCACTTTGGACCATAACCCGACTCTTCCCAAAGTTAAATTCAAGGACTGTTTATTCAGAACTGCCTCATGGATGACCAAAAACTTTCTGTAGCTCAATACGAATTTAACGGAGATCCTTCTATTCGGAAAAGCCCATTCAGTCTGATAGGCCGACTGGTGGCCACTGGAGTTGGGTCTACCACCTACCCCTATAAAATATGTAAAGAACTTAGGAGTTCTCATAGATGATAACCTCTTCATGAGTGAGCACGTCAAAATCATCTCTGGATTTTGGCCTCATGCGAATGCTCAAGAAAGTCTTTCAGTGGACCCCACTACAGACCAGGAAACCCCTAGTTCAAGCCCTGATAATAAGTTGCATTGATTATGGGAATGCCTTATTGGTGGGAATAAATGAAAGCCTCTTAGCTAGGCACCAGGTAGTGCAGAATTCAGCCGCACGCCTTGTCTTGAACCTCCCTCCTCGCCCTCAATTGGAGCCCACGCTACGCTCAGGGGCGGTGGGTGACATTTGAAAGTGGTGGGGCGCAAAGTGATTTGCATCCAGCACCATAGCGAGCGAGCGCAGCGAGCGATCCCGAACCCCAAAAGGGGGGTTTGGGGGGTTATCCCCCCCCCAGAAAATTAAAAAAAAAAAGAAGAAAAATCATGCATTTTCAAGCAAACTTGAGAAAGCAGGAAGGTTAATGAAGCAATCAGGGCCGGACTGGGAACCAAAACCGACCCTGGCAAAGTGCTCGGCGGGACCCAGCCCCCCCTCTGGGGGTTGGGGATGCCGCCAAGCTCTTTGCAAGGGCCGGTTTTCGGCCGATTTTGTTACAGGGCCTATTTTGCAGCTATGCTGCAAAAACGGCCCTGTAACAAAATCGGCCCCCAGGGGCCCAAAACCGCCCCCCACCCGTGCGGCGCACCGGGGGATTGCCTGGTGCCCGCTACGGCCAGTCCGGGCCTGGAAGCAATTGTGAAAGTGCAGTTATTACATTAATAGATGGCATAACATAGGTAGCTGCTTATTCAGTATAACCACAGAGATTCATACATTCCGTTCTATTACGCTCAAGTGCTGAATTCAGACTATAAGACTTTCATGAAAATCTCAGCTCTAAGAGTAGAAGTTGTTGCACAGCAGTTGGGAAACAGCCTTCACATAGGGGAAATAAGGAGAGACCAGCCATGGGAGAGAAATAGAGAAAGTTTGTCAGAGCTACACAAACACACGCCCACACACCGAGACATGCACACACATACATACTCACACACACACTCACACATCAATCCACACACTCACACATCAATCCACACACACACACTCACACAGACACCTCCCCCCCACACACACACGTTCACACACACATCCTCACACAAACACACATCCCTGGGACATAAAGTGCACAGTGTTGCATAGGAAGGCCTTTGTTTTTGTTTGAGTGAGTATTTTAAATCCAAGGTGAAATCTGAGAGCTATCTAACCATACCCGACTGAAAGCTCCTGTACCCAACTATTTATTAAAAAATACATTTATTAAGGGGGTGTAACACCCCAAACCACCCCTGATGCTTCGCCACGCACTAATAGATCAAGCTGCCGTGATACAATAGAGTGTGTCTTCTTGCCCATTGCTTGGAAATGTTCTGCTAGGGATGAGGCATGGGTAGGACCTGCAAGCATCTTATATTGTGCAGCATACAGGAGACACTTTTTGGATAGGGATTTTCAGTGACCACCAGAAGACCCAGGCAAGGGCTTCCCTCTGTCTTTTATGAACTGGTCCACTGATGGAATGAACCAAAATCCTTCAAAGCTGTAGGGGTCAACATGTTATTAATAATGTGTCAGCACAGATCGGACACTGCATGCCTGGAATTTAGCAAAGAAGTATTAATAATGAAACTCAGCCTTGTAAGCTTTGCAATTTTAATTCTACCATAAGTTGGAAACAGATTTATAATGAACTCTCGTGACACAGAGGCCCCAAAAGTTTTCTTAGGTGCCCTGTGCCCAACACCAACTCTGCAAAACACGAGGCAGTATAGTTCTTCTGATTCCACGTCATGTCTTTTTCTTCACCACCCTTAAGTTCCCTCTCTTGATCTATCTTTCATACATATTTTTATCTCCATTATTCACCGTTTCCAATATTTCTCATCCTCCCTTTCTAAACGTTTCCTCGTGCGGCCAAAGCCTAATGATAAACATGTCCCGTCACCCACTAACTAACTGCAACCGCCCGCACACGAACACAGACTACACCCAAATCAGCTGCAGCCAATGATTTCTCCAGGACCATAATCCCTCTCAGCCTCCCCGTGTGTTCACACAAGCTCCCGCACACCTTCATGCAGATAACTTAGTTGTTTGGTTTAAAGTTATAAGCGGTCCCTGTCTTATCCAAGGGGGCGGTGGGGGCACAGTACGCCGCCGGACTCATTAAAATCATCTTCGGTGGTACGGTTGGAGAGCCTAGAGCGAGCACATACACATTGCAGGCTAACAAACACCATATACATCAAAGCTTCCACCTGCTCCAATCCGGCCACACCTAACAAGCTTCTATTCCCCAACCGGCAAATATCACACTCATTCACGGGTATCTCGCTCCTGGGGGTGACGCATGATGGCCAGCCTCCATCACACCCAATCGGACACTGCGGACCCAACTATATTTTGTTCGGCTTTATCGGCTGCGCCCTGTCCCTTGGGGGTGCTGTGACTAGAGTCTGAATCCCGGTGTTGCGGGGGGAGGGTGTCATGCCAATGTTGCACCATAGACAAGAAGTGTGCTGTTTAAGGATGTGGCACATCTGCAGGAGGGCCTACGGCTATGATCCTAACTTACCCACTGACAACTTTTTATACTACACACAACGAAGAGCAGCACACCTACTGTATATTCAATCAGTTGACTGCGACGTGTCTCTCTATCGAAGTGTGGACGTCTGCTCAGTCCTGCCTGCTCGCACGTGGATGGCCTGAGCCCCGCTCCCTACACTAGAGGTCAAGGAGTAACTAACTAAAACGTCACGGCGCGCGCGGCGCATCCCGACTCCCGAATGGCCAATCACTGCATGGCTTCACATGCAGAAGTCACACAGTGATTGGTCATTATATTGATGCAGTGGTGGAGCTCAGTGATGTTGTGGTGCCACAGAGTGATGCTGTGGTGGTGCTGAGTGATGCTGTGGTGGTGCTGAGTGATGCTGTATGCTATGCTATGTTTTGTTTTGCTATCCTATGTTTTGTTTTTTTATGCTATGCTAAGCTATGCTATGCTGTTTTGTTATGCTATGCTATGTTTTGTTATGCTATGCTATGTTTTGCTATGCTATGTTATGCTATGCTATGTTTTGTTATGCTCTGCTATGTTTTGTTATGCTCTGCTATGCTTTGTTATGCTATGCTATGTTTTGTTATGCTCTGCTATGTTTTGTTATGCTCTGCTATGCTTTGTTATGCTATGCTATGTTTTGTTGTGCTATGTTTTGTTGTGTTGGTATGCTATTATGTTTTGTTATGTTTTGTTCAGCCATGCTATGTTTTGTTTTGTTAAGCTATGCTGTTTTGTTGTGTTTTGTTATGCTATGTTTTGTTATGTTATGCTATGTTTTGTTATGCTATGCTATGTTTTGTTATGCTATGCTATGTTTTGTTTTGCTATCCGAAGCTTTGTTTTGTTATGCTATGTTTAGTTTTGCTATCCTATGCTTTGTTTTGTTACGATATGCTATGTTTTGTTGTGTTTTGTTATGCTATGTTTTGTTGTGTTTTGCTAGGCAATGCTTTGTTATGCTATGCTATGTTTTGTTATGCTATGCTATGTTTTGCTCTGCTATGCTTTGTTCTGCTATGCTTTGTTCTGCTATGTTTTGTTATGCTATGCTATGCTTTGTTGTGTTTTATTATGCTATGCTTTGTTTTGCTATGCTATGTTTTGTTATGCTATGCTATGTTTTGCTGTGTTAGGTATGCTATGCTGTGTTTTGGTATGCTATTATATGTTTTGTTAAGCCATGCTATGTTTTGTTGTGTTTTGTTATGCTATGCTATGTTTTGTTGTGTTTTGCTAGGCTATGATATGTTATGAGATGTTTTGTTATGCTATGCTTTGTTATGCTATGCTCTGTTTTGGTATGCTATGTTTTGTTATGCTATGCTTTGTTATGCTATGTTTTGTTATGCTATGTTTTGTTATGCTATGCTAAGCTTTGTTTTGTTATGCTATGCTATGTTGTGTTGTGTTGTGTTTTGTTATGCTATGCTATGCTTTGTTGTGTTTTGTTATGCTATGCTATGTTATGTTTTGTTATGTATGCTATGGTTTGTTGTGTTTTGCTATGTTTTGTTTTGCTATGTTTTGTTATGCTATGCTTTGTTGTGTTTTGCTGTTTTGTTTTGTTATGCTATGCTTGGTTATGCTATGCTTTGTTGTGTTTTGCTATGTTTTGTTTTGCAATGCTATGCTTTGTTATACTATTCTATGTTTTGTTTTGCTATGCTTTGTTTTGTTATGCTATGGTATGTTTTGTTGTGTTTTGTTATGCTATGCTATGTTTTCCTATCCTATGCTTTGTTTTGATATGCTATGCTATGCTATGTTTTGTTATGCTATGCTGGTGAGGGTGAGTGAGGGTGGGTGAGTGAGGGTGGCTGAGTGAGGGTGGGTGAGTGAGGGTGGATGAGTGAGGGTGAATGAGTGAGGGTGGGTGGGTGAGGGTGGGTGGGTGAGTGAGTGAGGGTGAGTGTGTTAGAGCGAGGGTGAGGGTGAGGGTGAGAGGGTTGTGAGGTTGTGTATCCTATGCTTTTTTGTTATGCCATGCTATGTTTTGTTATGCTATGCTGATGAGGGTGAGTGGGGGTGAGTGAGGGTGAGTGAGGGTGAGTGAGGGTGAGTGAGGGGGTGTGAGGGTGAGGGCGAGGGTGTGATGGTGTGTGAGGGTGAGAGGGTTGGGAGGGTGAGGGGGTGTGAGGGTGTGTGCGGGTGAGGGGGTGTGAGGGTGAGGGTGAGTGAGGGTGTGTGAGGGTGAGGGTGTGTGCCAGTGAGGGGGTGTGAGGGTGAGGGGGTGAGGGTGTGAGGGTAAGGGTGTGTGAGGGTGTGAGAGGGGGTGTGAGGGTGAGCGTGTGAGGTTGAGTGAGGGTGCGTGAGGGTATGTTGCCTGATGCTCTTTCCTTGCCATGAAAATAAAAACCGAGCCGAAAGTATTATGTAATGCGTACCTCTAAGTCCGTGGGTACCTTACAGAGAAACGAACTAATATTATTATAACACAATATTCGGATCCGTTCCGAAATAAAAAGGTCAAGGATACTAGGTTGAAGGTGGTACAAAGGTGTACAGAGGATCGTCAACAAAAAACAGATGACCGCCTTTAAACGTTTATTAGTACGTACAATAAAATTACTGTGGTAGAGTCGCCATCTCCTTGTAATTTATGTACGGAACAATACCACATAACATATGGACAGTCTTATTTAAATAATTATAGAAGCAACATTCATATCCAAATTTACGTGGCTTAAACAAATGTCCAAAACATAAAACAGTACAAGATCTGCACAACTGAGCACATGAAGCTGGAAGACATACTGGGTTTCGGGCGATAATGGGGGAAAAAAAAGCATGCTGCCTCGTAAAACGATATAACTGGGGGACTAGTCCTAGTTTAGAACGCTGCCTTTAAGAGGGCGGTTTTAAAGAAACACGGAAATCAGCATGCCCAGCCCTGGCTTTCGCGACTAGGTACAGTTTGAAACTCCCTGCCTGCTTCCAGGGCAAGGCCACCTTCTGTGCCTTTCATACGAGGCATCTGAAGTACAATTTTCGGGAGGCTTAAGAGATCTCCTCTTAAAAATTGCGACATTTATACAAATCTTTACACAATGTATTCCCGGTTTTGAAGCTCCCATGTGCAATCAATTACTGGTTATGCATAGTACTTAGCTTATGGAGTTTAGCAAGCATGTATATGCTTCAAATACATTTCAAAACTGGAATTGCTTTTTTGTGTTTTATCATAATAATCTTTTGGGGATCTGGAACTATTATTTATTGCGCTCAAGCGTTCAGAGACCCGTGGAAATTGTAATTGCTGTTAAAATATTAATCATTAAAATGACAAGTCGGGTTCCATGGAGAAAAACTTTTTTTATTTTAAATAGCCTACTCGGCAGGCAGGAACTGTTCAAGAAAACACGGTTCTGGCTGGAAACACACCAAGTCAGAGAGATGGATGCGAAAGAGACGGATAACGACGACAGGAAGGGGAGCAGGAATAAGACTAGAGTGAAAGAAGGGCTCGCAAAAAGAGGGAGGACAAAATGCTTATGTATGCGTCATATGGGCTCTCATTAAATAAGTGATACTAGTATGTAGCTATTCCTTTGTAGCATAAATCTGCAATTCTGGAAGGGACCATGCCGCAGGAGCAGTTCTCACAAATCAGAGGCGCAGAAGCAATTCCAAACACCCCTCGGAAACCCGAGACGGCTGTAATCCAGAGTGCAGCTGGGGCAGGGCAGCGGAACCCTTTGAAGTCACGGCCTGCGGCCGTGAATAAGTGACGGAGGGGGGCAGGGCAGCGGAAGCCTTTGATGAGGCAAATGCTGCTGGCAGGGAGAAGCCTGTGGGGAAATGCAAGCTCGTGCACGAAGGAGCTTGTGGTCACGTGATTTCACGTGAACTTTTGAAAATCCGCATCGTAAAAAGTCAGCTTTTGGGTTCACAACAATAGGTTCGAGTAAACTCAACCTAAAAGCAAGCCTTTTTTAAACCTCTGTACCTGGTCTGGAAAATACTCTTCACGGAAATGGGCCGTGTTACCTCAGAAACAAAATACAGCCATACATTCCTGTCTGTCAGCTCATATCCAGTGATCTACGACTATTACGCTTCAAATGTATCCGAACGACCAGGTTTGGGAGCCGCTCCTTCTCATTCCTGGCACCTCATCACTGTAATCAGCTGCCCTTGTCCATCCGTCACTGTTCTGACCTCACTCTCTTTAAAAAACTCTTGAAAACTTGGTTATTCACCGTATAATCTTACCTTCGTACAGTGTCATAACCCCTTCTGCCAAGGCGCCTAGAGATCCCCTGGGGGATGATTCATGCACCTAATAAATGAATAAATAAATAAAGGAAATCTATAGAGATGGCAGTGGCGGCTGCCACAGGTAAGAGCGGTGGGCGGTGCGGGGCAGGGTGGGGTGGGGAGTTGGGGCACTCAACATACGAAGGGATGAGTTAACGTAAAAGAAAAAGAAATAAAGCCACTTACCTTGTGCTCGCAGCATCCCCGACTCTGCGATGCTGAGAGTGCATGGTAAGTGTTTTTTTTCTTTTTTCTTTTACGTTACCTCATCCCGTCGTATCTCGAGACCCCCCCCCCCGCTCCTCTGTCCCACTGCTCTTACCTGTGACGGTCGCCACCGAGAGACGGGGTACAGGGATGGAAAATTGAGTGTGAGAAAATCAAGCAAACTGTTGCCTCTACGCATAAGAGGGACAAACAGGTTTATTGGTGGTTGTCAGGGTATATAAGACAAACCATGATTGTGGTTGGAGGGCAGCTATATACTAGGTACAAAGTAGAGGGCTAAGGTGTGGGTTGCGATGATCATTTGTGGAGGGAGAAAAGGTGTGTGAGTGGGTAAGAGGGGTGTGGCATTTACCTCTGGTCAATGATCTTTAAAGTATGTACTTTACTCATAACTATCTCCACTTGCACTGAACACCATAGAGAAGTCAATGGAGGGCATACCACTTACCAACACCTCGAAGATGAATGGAGATGGTTCCATGAGTAGTTGCTACAATAACGTGATATAATACATGAACTCTGAAAAGTAAGCTATTTGTGACAACTTTTCTTGCACACTCTTCCAATATCCCCCAAAGGTAAATTGGAAACCATTGTGTCTCTCCACCACTGGACCCAGTCATACTTCTTTTTTTCTGTCTCCTTGGGTGCCACTCAAGCGAGGAGGGTACTAATGGGCTACACTTTGCACCCATTTGTAACAGGATTTCCTCACTACTTCATCTTCTATAGAGGCTGTACCTTTTCCCATGCAAAATAATTGGCTATGCTCACCTGGCATGCAGCCTTACCTTTGAGATCATATAGCATTCATAAAAGAAGACCCCCGTCCCTTGTCAACATGTCAGAATCCATTTCTGAAAGTCTTTGTGCTGCGTCCCCAGCAGTGTGGTGAAACAAGGGATCCACTTTGTTCATCGCAGCTGATGCCTTGAGTAACCCCAGGCTCTATCAGCGGTTGCCCTGCTGCACATTCTTCTAATATCCTTGTTTGACCTGGCCCTTTTTTACAGGGTTAACCCCAAACTTTTTGCCTTCTTATCCTATTTTCCTGACTCTCTTTTTGTTGGCTTTAGAGTTCTGGGCACCTTATCACTGCTAATCGTTGTTAAAGTGCACATGCTCTCACTCCTAAAACATGGTATGATTGGTTGACACCTGTTTGGCATATTTAATTTATTTGTAAGTCCCTTGTAAAGTGGAATACCATATACCCAGGGCCTGTAAATTGAATGCTGCTAGTGGGCCTGTGGCACATGTTTCTCTACCCACAGAAGTTTATTATTTATTTATTTATTTATTTATTACATTTATAAAACGCAACTATCACCTAGAGAAGGCATCCTGGTGCAGACAGACTCATAACGTCGGAGGCAGCCAATGGCGAGCTAGGGTTTCGGGAAGAGCAGTGTTTTCAGTCTCCTCCTAAACAGGAGGAGATCGGAAATATGTCTTAGTTCAGCCGGGAGGGCATTCCACAATTTCACCGCGGCTACGCCAAACTATCTTCCTCCTGCTTTGGTTTTCTTAAACCTAGGTATTGTCACCAACCTAGCAGAAGAGGATCGTAGGCTGCGGGCTGGGGCATGCCACCTGAATTTCCTTTGTAGTCCAACTGAACCCAAATCATGCAGGGCCTTAAAGGCCAGACAGAGAGACTTAAATTGTACCCTCAGTCTCACCGGGAAGTAGCCTTTCAAACCTGTCTCAGGCCTCTGCAGTTGAAGGGCCAGTGTGCGCAGTTTACTACCATATTGAATTGGCATTTACAATTGCTTGCCAAGCCTTACACTCCTCTTTTACTACATATAGGTCACCCCAAAGGTAGGCCCTATGTAGCCCTATGGCCAGGGTGCAGTGTAGGTAAAAGGTAGGGCATGTGCCTTTATTGTTTGGCATGTCCTGGTAGTGACAAACCGCCTATGTTGTTTCTCACTACTGTGAGGCCTGCTCCTTCGATAGGCTAACATTGGGAATACCCTGAAATGTCTTTAAATGGAAATTCCTGATCTGAAAGGAGTAGCATTGCCATGTTTAGTATGTTTAGAATGGTAGTGATAAATCATGCTTACTGGCAAAGGTGGATTTATTAATACTATTTTAGAAATGCCACTTTTACAAAGTGAGAATTTCTCTGGGCTAATAATTCTATGTGCTTTGCAGCCTTACTCCAGTTCACATCTATGGCAGAGTGACAGTCACACTTTGTGCATACTTTCCAGACCGCCACAACGCATGAAATGCTGGTTGTGAGAAGAGAGGCATCTGCATACTGATAGTCTTCCTGGGATGGGGGAGAGGGAGGTGGGGCGCACATACTTTTGATAGGCTGTGTCCTGCCCTCACACAAATGGCTAGTTTACCCCCTACTGATGTCTGGAGCCAGAGCTGGGTTGAAAAAGGTTGTGTTACACTTGAAAGGGTTTCTTTGAAGTTGCCCCTTAAATACATTTTGAAGAAGAGTACAGGGCTCTGACCCCACATTTTTAAAGCAGTTTTGGAACTGGGACTCAACCTCTGTCAGAATTATTGCTGCGCTGCACAAAGGACTCATCTGGACTGCTCTTCTATTGTTGCCCTGCTGTCTGCTACTTGATGGGTGGCCTAAAGGATCCACTGGATTGCTTTTCTGTTTGTTGCCCTGCTGCCTGCCCCAACTTTGAGTCTACTCGGCCCTGCTGGATTGCCAGGAGGAGTCGCCATAGAGCATTTGCTTCAAGATGCTTGCCTACTTGCCCCTGTGGGGCCCATCAAGTGTTTCCCAAGGAGCCCAGCGTGGGGGGAATGCTGTTTCTTGGTCCTTGTCTTGTCCTGCAATCTACTGCATGGTGAGCACTTCATTTTCTTATTTCATAAAGAACCGCTTGCCGAGCTCTTCATTTTTCACCCAAGAACTGCATGTGGAGGGTGCTGCAGATCTTCACTTCCGCCTTCAATCTAGCACGCCGTGAGCGCTCCGCTTCCACTCATAAGGAAATTGCCAGGAGTACAGTCCTGCAGTTAGCTGTTCCCTGCTGTGGTATTGCAGAGCGGAGAGAGTTGAGCGGCAATCCCTGTGCTGCCTGACTGACAGAGGCAGGTAGAAGGAAAGTGAGGGCATCCCCACCCCAAGACCAGCATCAAATGGGACCAGACCACGGAGGCTGGAGATTACGTGAGGCAGCACCCGGTTGCCACAGGGAATTGGCTGCATTCAATAAATCTACATATGACGGCAATACCTGTAGTAAGCGAGCAGGAGCTTCTGCGGCCTACATTGCATACCCCCATTTATCCCCAAAGGGAGCATCTTGTTACCATAATTTCTGTATAAAGTGTTGTAGGACAGTAGATGTGCTGCACCCTATACTCAGGGTATTATTGAGTGCCATGTGTACTACTGGTAGTATTTGGTTTTATATGTGTAGTACCCCTGTGGGAAGAGCGCAAAGGAGCTGGGCATGATGTTATTCAAGTTATAGATATGATTTACATATTTTCATCTAACCTAACTACTGCATTTCATGCCCTGATGTGATGATGTATGTCATTTAGATTCTTGCACTGTCTGGATAATGAATACCATCTCAGGATTTGCATAGGATGCACATTATTTATGGTTCATGTAATTTGATCTATGTTTATATGCACAATATATTTTTATATAATCTTGCATGGAGTCTCTTTTGGGGTGTATTTATTCTGTTACTGATGTGTGTGTTTACACATTGCCTCTGATGATAAGCCTGACTGCTCTGTGCCAATTTACCGGGGGTGAGCACAAGTTATCTTTGGTGTGTAACTTACATGCTCTGACTAGAGTGATGGGTTCTGTCTGGCTTAGGTGCATACCCTGGTCAACCAGAAACCCCATTTCTAACAATCACCCAAAGGCAAATCAGAAAATGGTGTGTCTGTTCGCTACAGCGTCTAGTCATACTTTTTTCTCAGTGTCTCCTCCATTGCCAACCGAGCGGCAAGCGCTTGTGGGCTTCACCCGGGCTGCAGGTATAGCCCAGACACAAAGACCCAGCTGAATCACTGGAATTTCGTACAGCCATCTGTGGTGTTAATTTGCACCTCTGCATCAGCCAGTGGGGTTGAGGTTGTCAAGACCTATTCCTTGGAGGCAGCAGTCTCCCAGAATCCTGCCTCTAAGCCAATTGCTCAGTTCAGTTTATTGGGATCCAAACATGTAACAGTCATACCAGTTTAGGAACTGCAAAAGCGGGCTCCGATCAATCATTCCATGGACCATGAACTGTCAAAGTTGCCAAATATCACAAATATCCTCTCCTTCATCTGGAAACCTAAATGTTACAAACCTCTTACTCAGAGTGACCTTCCCCAAATTTAGGAGAACAAGGCCCTGCTTTCTCAGATGCAGATTATAACATGGAAATATGGAACACCAGATAGATTTGCAAGGACCCAGGTATGTCTAGCGCATAACTCACAGAGTTGATCCATAGTGTAAATGAAAAGGGGGCAACTAATCATGGGTTAAATAGATACTTGAACGCCAAATGTCGAGCAGAAAGCCATACTTTATATCTAGATTCTTACTGTTGCGCTAGCGGTCTTTTCTGGCGGGCAAACGTCTTTCAGGCGCCCATTGCTTTTAATACGTTTAGCTGGGTGTTTTTTGACAAATGTTCAATTTGGAACTTCTCAGTCACATTGTGCACAGTCACATTCAAATGTGGTATAAGCAAAAGGCAAAATCAAGGATGGCATCCATGCAAAACGTGGTGAAAATAAATAAAGGAGTGATTGACATTATTGTATGAGTGTTCCGTTAGCCAATGTATGTCGACTCAGAATCCCCTGGGCTTTGCTAAGAAAATATCTTAAATACTCAGTGCTTAATTTGACCGGGTGGTTTCCAGTGCTTGGCACCGGCACTAAAATGTCAACACCAGCACTACTGACAGTCCGCCACATGGTGGTGCTCTCTGTCTAATTTTCAAAGGAGCACAGCAGCAGTTGTTTAATAATTCAATATACATGATAAATGATTAATATATTCCACCCAAACCATTGTTATCCCTCTGGGTGTCTGGCAATTGTCTGAATTTCCACACTTGTAGGAGTGTTATTGTTAGTAGTTCTGTTGGCACAGTGCTGACAGGGACAGTGTGAGGTGCAAGCAAGCTGCAGTGGCCTCCTGACAATGGCCCTGGCACTTATATTTTATTACAAATTCAGCACTGTAAATACTGTTTCTAATTCACTCTTTGCTTCTGCCCATCACATTGGGAGTGGAACTGGTTTATAGTGAAGCCTTAATATGCAAAGATTCACACAAGGCTTACCAAAATTTTGAACTGAACTGCGTGTCACAGTCAGATGTTATGAGAACTGGTAAATCATGAAGTCGTAGTACATTCTGCAGTGTAAACTGAACCAGGTCCTTAATTTTGGGAAACCCACTGCAAAGAATCAAATGTGCCATCTTGGACAGACAGTCTACCACTACACAAACAGCAGTCATTCCCTGATCCTACTAAAGGGCTATTATCATATCCACAGAGATCCCAGCTAATGGTTTTGTAGAGGTAGGTAATGGGTGCAAATATCCTTAGGGATTTGACCAATCTGCTTCAGCACAAATATCACTTTAATAACACACATAGTTACATATTTTTTAAAGTTTGTTTGTTATTCAGTCTCTTATATTTTGCTCCTTCCAGGATGACCCTTCAGCACTGTAGCATAACTAAAGAATCAATTGTTACACATCATGGCATGACTGTAGAACCAATTATTACAATACAAGATTATGAGCATAAACAGCCCTGTCCTGCAAAGGGAGATTGTTAGATCTGACATCCTTGGCATGCTATTCCCCTAACCTTTGATCTCCGCTTCTCTTGTTTTGCTGAATTTGTTTTTGTTGGCAACTCTGTGCACTTTACCAGTGCAAATCAATGCTAAAGCGGTTGTGCTCGCTCCTTCAAACATGATGAAATTGGAATACACCTAATCGACTCATTTAATATATTTGTAAGTCCCTGATAAAGTGCTATTACCTGTACCCAGGGTCTGTAAATTAAATGCCACTAATACACCTACAGCACTCATTGTGCCACCCAGTACAGTAGCCTTTTAATACATGTCTCAGGACTTCAACCTCATCTCCACAGTGCCGTTTAAGACTTCCATTTCAACCTGAAAAACTTACAAGTCACTTCTAAGGTAGGCCCTAATGATTTATAGGGAAGGATGCATTTTATTTTAAAAGTAGGTCATGTGTACTTAGGCTTTACATGTCCTGTCAGTGAAAAACTCATAACGTCATTTTTCACTGTTGTAAGGCCTATTGCTTTCATTGACTAACATCGGGTTACCTTATTACATTTAATAAGTGATAACAATAGATTAGGAGCAGGTTGAGGTATGGCGTTCACACTCAAATTAATTGTAATTTAAAATCCTTTATTCTGGAGTATCATTGCGCATGGCAGCATCTCACCAATTGATGTAGTTGCTTTCCTTGTAGAACCAGAAGTGGGGGTAGATCTTTTTGAAAACCTATACTCCCCAGCAAAAGCTGAGAAGAACAGTGAGGGGATGACCAGCCCTTCCTGGGGCAATACACCAAGTCAACAATACGCCCTTGAGATATCTTATACTGACTCACTTACTGCAATCAAATCACTTGCAGCCGAAAAGGCATCAGGCCCAGACTGTGGACCAGTCGATTTTTACGCCTCTGAGCCTGACATCTGGGTGACCTATTGAAACATCCTGTCTAGAGCAATTTTGAAGGGAGGGTCGGTCCCTGACTCCTAGTGAGGGCCAGGGCTGTCCAGATCTATAAGAAAGGGTGTTGAGATGAACAAGGGAATTACAGACCCATCAGCTTAATCGATTGGCTGCAGAAAATCTTTTGCAGATAAAGTTTGGCCTAATTGACTGATTGGCTTCAAACTAACAACATCCTTTCTGACCTGCAAGCTGGCGTAAGAGCATAAATCAGCACTCTGGACCAAATGCTAAGATTTAACATTGTATACTGGAAGACAGTAGCTCTGGGTAAAGGTCATCTCTATGTTAATTTTGTAGATCTAAGATCCGTGTCCCACATGGTACCTCAGAGCAAGTTGTGGGAAGTACTGGAAAGCATGAGTGTCCCTGAAAACATCTTAGATAGCCTCATAAGACTCCATGAGAATCCTTTAATGGGAAAGTCAGAGTTTAAGTCACAATTCTTACACGGACAATTTTAGAAAGTTGGCCGTTTTCTATCCCATTCATTTGTGCCTTCTGCTAGTGTTCTGGGTTATAGGACTACGAATGGCTTTGCTGTTGGGGTTTGTGTAATTGTTCCAAACAGTAACACAAAGGGGGCTTAGGTGTGGGAAGGATGGGCCATCCTGGCAGCGTGGTGGTAGGAGGAGTTGGAGCCAGCCTCCCTTACACTTCAAAGGGCTTTGTCTAATGCACCCGCAAAGGAATCTGACACCAGGCCTGTTTTACTTTTGTCACCCCATACAGTTTGGAGCATTGACAGTGGAATGACAAGAACATCCACAACCAGACGTGGAGTTGGGGGTAGGACAGGAAGTCCCTCCACATAGAGACTGGCACCAAGTATCAATATTGGACCTCCAGAAACACTCTTCAGAATCAGAACACTTCTAGAACTGTGGACATTACAGAAGAACAACTGTCCTTCTGCCATATGACTCTTCTGCTGCTTGAGGACTGCCTTGCTGTCTGGGAAGGAAGACCAGACAGGCTTAACTTCATCCCATTCTAACCTCATTGACTCCAAGGGTCCATTGGCTGATCTCCTGTGTCAGCTTCAGGGACATAGCAAGCTCTAGAGGTCTCCCTGCAACTGGTCAGCTGATTTGCTACATTGGAATCACCTGGACCTGCAACTAGAACCAACTGAGCCTTACTGGCCTCTGCTGGAGTGAGTCCCTGATCCCCAAAAGGTGCTTCCCCAGGACAGTGTCTCTTGGCTGGCATCAGAGTGCACTCCTGAAGTGAGAAGGTGAAATCCTGAAGGTTGAGCTCTTTGCAACCACAAACGGGCCTGTTCGTGCCCCTAGACCCTGCCACCCATGACCAACACCAACGCGAAGCTCCAGTAGGAGCTGCTCTTTGCACTACAGCGACTGCTAGCTATTCTGTAACATGAGATATGCACTTCGTGCTACAGCAATGACAGTCTACAGTGACTGCCAATGTGAAACTTGAGCAATGACCGTCTGCGGCACCCGATTGGGTCTTCGCACTTCAATGACGGCACCCCACGACCCTCTTCGCCATTCAGCAACAACCATTTATGATGCTCTCTCTGCTCCTCGCAGCCTCCTCCATTGTGCACAAAACCCTTAGTGCCAGACTCAGAAGGTAACTCTTCAGCAGAAATGACCTGGGCCCTTTATCCAACCCACGCTCCATCGGGGTCGGCCTGGACTTGCGACTTCCCCCGGTCTAGAGCAACCAGATGACCGCAAATGGCGTTTTGTGCTTTTAGGAGCTATTTTCACTTAAAACTTTAAAATTAAATATCTGCGGTTCTTCTGATTGGATTGTTGTCAGTCTGGTATTGGTTTATTTTTGTAAATGTCCACTATTTTTTTTAAATTAATTTGGGATTTTTCTTGTGTTATGTTTTCACTTTATTACCGGTTGTATGCTGCATAAATACTTTACACTTTGCCTCTAAGTTAAGCCTGGCTGCTTTTGTGCCAAGTAACCAGAGGGTTAAGAACAAGTTTATTTAGTGACTTTTGTGGTTTACCCTGACAATTATTGTGGTTGTTACCCGAGTGGGGATTCCATCCCCCTCAATCAATAATCCAGTCCCTTACATTGGTTTTCAACTGAGGTATCCAGTACTTGAGCTTCTGCAGTGGCAATCAGTGATTTTGTGTAAAACTAAAACCCCATATAAATAATCTGACAATAGATTCAACCCCATTTTAAATTCTCCTTGATTGGCTACTTTTTCATTACCCAAAGGTCTTTTTAAAAAACAAGCCAGTTGTCAAAAAAGACATTAACATGAGTCTAAAGAGGAAATCACATTTCAACCCCTGGCTGATACTATGCTATGTGAGGTCTTGGCATTCAAACAGGTGGTGGTAGGAAGTGGACCACTTGAAGGATACTAACACTTGGGTATTTCACAACATCACTAAAGAAAAACAGTAAGCACTATCTGAGTTGCCAGAAGTGCAAACAATTGTGATAAAACCAGCAGTAAAGGGGATGCCATTATGGTCATGTTGTTAGACATCTGTTGATAAGAATCCCTAAGACATCTGGGAGAGAAATTACATGTAAAAAAATTAGACCAGGACCTGACATCAGATGTTGTAGAGGAAACCAAGTTCATGGTACTTCATGCCAAAGAGAATACCTGGATCACAACACAAGAGGCTGCATTTTTGTATGAAACACTTCCAAGGGTTCCGTATTACTACATCTTACCTAAGGTTCACAAAGGGAAGATTCCACTGCCTGGGCATCCAGTTGTGTTGTGGATTGGTTCAAGCCCCCACTTCCCTGTCCCCTACAGGTGTCGGTCATGAGGAAATGTATGGCCAGGGTACATGGCCTCTCCCGGAAGACTCTGGTTTATGCACATACCCTGCCCCTAGTTAATTTGCCCCGCGGTAGAGAGTACTACCCTGCCAGGGAACTAAGCATGTGGACTAGTCATTCACTCCTTGAAGTGGCTGCCCTTTTTTCAGAGGGCCACCTTCTTCCCTTTGATTCGTTGGCTGAAGAAAGCGGCCTCCTTCATAGATGACTTACGGACACTTGCTAAACCCTTTAGGATCCCTCCTGGGAGGGGGGCACGACACAACCGGTACGCCAGATCATATTGGGCATGGGGCCTGTTCGCCATCTCATCACCTGCATATATAAAGACATCCCGGAATTGTCAGCTACCTCAATAGCCATACTTTGCCAAAAATGGGAGGATGAGCTGGGAGAGTACATCATGATAGAGAATGGGTACGGGTGCTCAAGTTCCCAAAAAGGTTTCCCAAAATCCATGGTTCAAGAACATACAGTTCTTCATTCGGCACAGGGCCAATCTAACCCCTGCACAGCTCCACCGCTACTTTCCCAGAGTCACAATTTGGATGACCCCCTGCCAGACCTCAAATGCAACACTTATGCATATGCTGTGGTCTTGCCCAGCCCTCCAAATTTATTGGCATACCATCTATGCCAAACCCAGAGAGATCAAAGGTCTCTCAGACATCTACTCCTGGGAGGCCTGGTCAATAGATATCTTCAAACATAGGAAGCACCACAGGGTACAACTGCGCTTCGCAGCTCTGGCCCTGCTCCTAGGTAAATGCACAATCACACTACATTGGCGCGCACCCTCGTGCCTTTCAGTTGGGGCATAGACGGGGGCAGTGTGCGAATAGGGCGCTGCAGAAGAGGATATGCTCTGATAAGAGGAGGTCCGTCAGATACGCAGAGGACCCATATCTCTGCAGTGTGCTACCTTACTCATGCAATTCTTCCAAAGAACTAACCACGATGACCTACCCCATAACTGCTAGGGCCCTCCTTTTAGCACCTAAATAATTGACCGCCCCCTTCGGGACATCCATCTTCAACCATGAAGCCTGCAACCCTTGAACCCCTAATCCCTCTCACTAGTTCAATCACCATCGCAATAGGTTACGTCTGCGCCCTTTCCCCCTCGGTCCCCCGCAGTTCTTCCCCAGTTACGGCCTGAATTTAGCATTTGAGGTAGAATGTAAGCACAAAGCATCCACTCATGGGGCGGTTCAATACCCCTAGGAACTCTTCACCTCACGACCCAGTACCTAATACACTTGCCTAAATGTACTGACCTATTACTGCCATTTTTTGCAATGTTCACTAGGCGCTGTAACCTGTTGCATATGGTTGGTATCTGAACTATAAAATCCTAATATATATATATATATTTTTTAAGTACGGCTGGCACTGGGTTTTAGGACTTAGATCAGGGGAGTCAGGGTAGTTTTAAGGGCTGGGGACGGTTTTAGTGCTCAGGGTGGGGGGCTGGGGTCGGGGTAGTATTTAGGGCTGGGTTTTAGGGCTCATCAGTTTTCAGGGCTGAGGGCCAGTTTTAGGACTCAGGGCCGGGGGTTGGGTTTGGCTACTTTTTTGGGCTGGGGGCCAGGTTTTTAGGGCTTAGGGTGGGGGGTCGGGATAGTTTTATGGCTCACGGCAGGGAGTTGGGGTGTGATATTTTCAACGCATATGCCTTTAGAACAAAATTAGTTGCAAAGGTATGCATGGTAAAGGCATGCGTGGTAATGACGCGTCCTGGTTGAGATCGCTCTGTTAAGGTATGTGTTGTTCTGTCCTGAAAATTTATATTTTCACTTCCCATAACTCATTTTTAAAACATATTTCCTTGTGGAAATGATACATCAATGATATTCTCATCTTGTAGACAGGGAATGAAGAACAGGCTAGGCATTTTTGGATTGGAGTAACTGTATGAACAAGTACTTTGAATTTAAAATTGAAATGAGCAGGTAGGAGATCTCATTTCTTGACCTAAAGATGATACCTAAGATAAACTCTCTTAAATGTGAAGTGTTCTATAAACCTATGGATCAGAATAACCTCTTGAGCTAAGACAGTTTCCATTCTAATTCCCTTCATGACAATCTCCCTGTAGGACAGTTTCATAGATTAAGAAGAAATGTCAGTGAAAAAAAGAATTTCTATACCGCGGGTATTTATTAATTCCAACAACATACAAAAAATTGTTAATAGACGTTTGCGTATTTTAACATCAAGACCACTCAATTTAGAAAAACCAATGTTTTTTTCTAAACGTAGTAAATCTTTAAAAGACGCATTGGTGAATACATGGGCCAAAGGATGCATTATCCGGAAGGCATTACCTGGAGAAAAATAATTTGGAAGAAACTCTAGGATGGAGGGTTATAAAACAGATGTCAAAAGCAAAAACAACAGTTGATGGACAGAATGCAGAACAATGTCATACATTCACCCCAGTACAGAGATCTGGGCCTAAATCCATCGGTCCTAGGATGCTTGTTTCCAGTCCAGGGAGGACCTGGCCTGGCAGTTTGGTCTGGACTGTTCCCATTGGGCGCAGGGTCAAGACTGATTTGCATATGGCTGGGTCAAACTGGAATTGCATGGTGAGCAAATAAAGGATGGATTTAGGCCCAGATCTCTGTACTGGGGTGAATGGATGACATTGTTCTGAATTCTGTCCATCAATTGTTCTTTTTGTATGGAACAGATGTCGCCAAAACTCCCACACATTGAAAAGAGACTCCTTTATGGAGAACAGTGGTGAATCTATCGTATGGGTATATCAATCGGAGGCCTGAATGAGCAGTCCCATACAGTACCATAATGAAAAATACACTTGGATTCCGGCTAACCACGATAGGTGAAGATTTTTGTCAATGTTTCTCATTGCTTTTTTCTAAAAATATTTTCAGTGTGTCACTAAAGGAGAGGCCCCCCCTTTCCTGGCCATAATGCTTCAGGCTTTCCCAAATCAGGAAAGTTTGGAACCTTTCAATAGTAATACTGAGGTACCGGCACTTGCATGTAATCACTTTGTATTTTGACTTTTCCAGGTAACATTTGTACACAAGCAACACACATTTTTATAATGATTGCCGTGCCCACAAGTGGGGTGAGTATGTTGTGATGAGCATATACTTGGGGTACACGTCATCTATGGTGAATATATCAACACTTATGAAGCAGGTGAAAGCATCTGACAATGGTTGTTTGGTTGTTGACCAATCTACACTGCATGTGGTTTCTAAATTCCAGGAAGCTCACATTGAACAGAAGTAGACACTATGAGAGCCTTATGCCCCATTTCAATTGCATGAATTTTGCACGCTAGTAAGGCAGGGAGTTCCTTAGTCCTGAAGAAGACTGTTGACTTGTATAGGCTTAAATAAATATTGGTTGAAACATTTTGGCAGCTGCAGATTGCTAGGTGCCTCGTTGTCTCCAGAAAACCACACATCACAAACTTTTCTTTTAAATATATCAAGGGTACCCTCTAATAAAAGGAAACCTTTGGAAATACCGTTAGATATTTTTAAACTACATCTGAACCCCTGCATTTTGTCCTGTATAACATATCTAAGAACTCCCTGTATGGTTGAGTCCACCGAAGTGGCATTGACCTACTTCGGTGTTGGGGGTCGCCAATGATGAAGCATGCCACAGGAAGTTGTGGATGAGGCGAACCCTCAAATGTCTTGTTTAATTCTTATCTTAAGTAAGACACTTTCGGGGCCCTGCATGTGAGCCCCGGCATTGGTTATTGAATCTTACTCAAGCACTTGTGTGCGATTCATATGTATTACTAGGAGGACGTGCTTGGGCATTGTTCTCTATCTCTCTTGTGTTTGGACAATATGAAAAGCACCTCATATTGCCAAGAGTTCTTTCTCTGCTATTGTGTACTTTTGTTCAGCCAGCAGGATGGACAGGCACAGTTTATTTAAATCTTTGGGGAAAAATTTGCCCCTAATGCCATATGGTATCCTCCTTTCCACTCTCACCAACTACAGCGGCCACCTATATTCAGTGACATGGGGAGTCGTGTCTGTCGACTACCACCATCCCTTCCTGCCCTGAGAATAAGTTGTCCATTCCAGCTGCCGGCTGGCCAAACATTCATGCGCACTTGGACCACTCCTCCCCCTGCTCCTCTTTCATCAGAGCAGCCCCGTCCCGCCTGCAACCTGCATCGGCAGGAAAACATAAAATAATAATACCCTTGAGTTATTATAATTTATGTTTCCTTTCTTTCACTGCTTCAACGCATTGGGTCTTCGCTCCTCTGCCTTAGCGGAGGAGCAGCTGCTGGGCTTTTTCTATTTTTCTGATCTCAACTGAAAAGAAAACCTGTGCAACCACCCATAACTTTTCCTGTCATATTCTGCTGATGTACATAGTCCTGGATAGTTCCATTCTACCTCGTACAGTACTCTCTTGCTTTTCAACTATAAACGCATTAAACACTTTCTAGTTCAATATAATAGAAGCCAGAAGCTCAACTGACAAAGCAAACAAAATCATTCCCCACTTTTAACTTATGTGTTGTTCTTGACCATTTACATGTTTGCAGTCCTGTGTATGATGCACTGACCATCAGGTAGGACTATTTTTACAATTTCACTAGCCTATCATCTACTTTTGCTGCTTTCTACAGGCATCAGTTTATTTTATGATCGCTTGGAAAAGGCCTGTAGCCTCATGAAAATATGGCCACCATTCGCAACATGGTCATTCTCAGGCCAGATGTTACCTTTCTGTTTGGGAACATGTCTGAGGTTCAGTATGTATGTAGGGGGGCACAGTTTTATGCTTGCCAGTTCCACTGAAGAACCTTAATCCAGAAATGTGCCTGTATCACTGTGAGGAGCATTTGAGGTTCAACAGATAAGCATATAAGCTAAACATTTCCACCTTGTTCAGTGATGGGAAGGATATTTTACAATCGAGGCCCTCCTAAATTGTGTTTAGTTTAAGGTAGTAATTACCCAAATAAGGTTGTAAGACATCACTGTTAAAAGTATGTGTCCTAGAAGGACCTGCCAAGCGAAAAATGGAGTACCAACTCCTGGGCATCTATTTGAATATTTCTAAAGAAGGAAAAATTATAGAGAAGGGTTTTTTGTTATGCATCTCCATATTTCAGTTTATTTAATAGGGGAACGTAATATATGTGATGTGTAATATTGACGTGGGTTCTGTGCTCACTGTCCCATAGGTCTCAAGCGGACCAAACTCTTCTGATGATTCCCAAATAGGACAAAATTGGCCCGGGGTCGCTTGTGTTGCTGTTCACAGGGTAACATATCAAAATTAAGTAGGACGAGGAGATTTTCGGTCCAGTATACACTCTCCAAATACCTGTATCAATACAACAAAGTACACTGTTCCTTACGTAACTCTAGGAAAACTCTCTTTAGAGCATGTGGCATATTACTGGGAGCTTGTGCTCTTAGGAACAATTGCCCTAACCCACCCACACATTATCATTTAGGGCATCTTCTTTTGGTTGTATGCAGTGTGCCATTCGGGGTGATTTATAGGTGTTGCTTTTGTTTTGTGTTTTATTTATATTTTATGTTAGGCTGTTAAGAAGAGTATTTCATATGTTTACATTTACTTCAATGTTCAATTTTTAGATTGGGGCATTTAAGTATTGTATTTAGTTGCTGCTACGTTTTCTGTAAACTGTGGTCAATTGTTTATATTTGAGGTTAACTAGTGTATTTTTGTAAAAGGAAAGAGCCGTGTTGTAGTGACTCGTGTATTAATGCGGATCCAGGCGTGAGCTCGTGGAACCTTGACATTGTCTGCGATGGTCTAGAAAGTTTTGAGTAGGGAGCTACCCTTTCTGACAGGAAAAGGATTGGGTCACAATCATACACAATACAGAACTCCTCCTGAATATGGTCAAATTTGAATAAGATACATCCCTGGAGGGACGTTCTCATTGAGAGACAGTGGAATTGCAGTGTTGTATGGGTTACTAAATTTACAACTACAACAATCTATTGGACCCACAAGTACTATAGAGACCTTATGCACACAGACAAAAGTTTATATAAAATGTCATTATTTTATTTTATAAAGGTTAAAAACTCATAATAACATAGGGCATGTTATATAAGACAACAAGAAATACACTTACAATTTTTGCAAAAATATACACTCAAATGTTAAAAGACAATAATGAAGATTAAAAAATGCTATCATTAGCACTGTGTACATCAATATGTTAAAAAATCACATTTGTTAGTCAAACAATCATAAAGGAACAAACTGTCGACACGGCGTTTCGGTGCCCTTTGTTTTATTCTTGCACCTTCTTCAGGACTCGTTCCCTGTATTGTCACATCCAGGTGAATTATTATCCTGGATCTGGTGTCTATGAGCCTGTTTCTATCCGCTCTTTACACTGTTTCTTTATTTGTGCTTATATGTTGATTTTTTCTCGGGTTTTCGCTCTGTTTCTGTGGATGGGGCCAACTTCAATCCGGTCCTCTTTCCATATCCCTTTGTGTGGTGGGAAGAACGCCTCTGGGAGCTACCTTTTCTTTTCCTTCTGTCTTTCTGGCTGCTCTTTCTGGTTAGACGAGGAGTTACTTTATGATTAGTTCACTCTCTTATTCGTCCAATTCTTTAAATTCTGCAGTATCTTAGTTGGAGCTTTTTTTTAAAATTTAGCTGACAACTTTGATAATGGTAGCTGAACTGCGTGGCGCCTTCCTCTTCTCCCGATGAGAACGTCCCTCCAGGGATGTATCTTATTCAAATTTGACCATATTCAGGAGAAGGAGTTCTGTATTGTGTATGATTGTCTGCGATGGTGCCAGCAGAATAGGTGTTTGAATCTGGCAGCTGAAGGCTGACTGTTGTGCCACCAGCAGTTCGCTGTACGATCTGGAATAAACAACCTTTAAAGACTTGCTTCACGTGTTCCTCATCTTTGCAGTAGCACATGTATATACGAGATATGCATGCTGTGTAAGAATGGAAGATGTGTTGGTCTGTCCCAGTATTTACACAAATAACAATTTAAATACCACTATTTATTTTATAGTGCTACTCATCCCAATCCAGGGTGTAGGAGCACTTTATATCAGACGTACACATTATACAGTGACAATAAAATATACCTAAGTAAATCAATTTACAGGATGCGTTACATAAGACAGTGAGGGTTACAGGATGTGGGAGTTTCATGTCATTCATATCTCATTGTGCTATATTAGAAAGATTACAATTTATGAACAGCAAACAACAAAAGTATCTCTGTATTAAAAACAGTACAAAAACCAACTTACCGTTCTACATAAAATAAAGATCAGTCATCTGCGTGTTACATGATATGCTTTACGGGAGACATGTTAACCCTCTATGCTACTTTGATTCAAAACTGGGACAAGACAATACATAGAGGCCCACATGCATCAAGCATTTTTGTAGTCGCAAACGGTGCGATTACTTAAAATCGGCCGTTTGCGAATGCAAAAGTGCTGTTTGGGATACATGAAGCAATTTTAGAATTCGTAACATTGTTGCGAGTTCTAAAATTGCGGGTGCTTTTAAGAAGTCGCAGATGTGCGACTTCTTAAAAGCAATGCATCATTACTTTGACAAGTGGAAATTCGCAATTAGGGTTCCAAATTTACCGAGTGGTTGAACCACTCGGTAAATTTGGAAAAAGTGTTTAAAATGCTTAAAATGTTTTTTTTTCAACATTCATGTTTCACACACATATGTCCTTAGGACATGTGTGTGTGAAACATGATGCGAAAAATACATTTCAGGGGTGCATGGGGGGGTCCTCTGGACCCCCCCCTGCACCCATGAAATTTTCTAAGTGCCACTCGCAATTCCCATTGACTCCTATGGGCCTTTTGGCCCATAGGAATCAATGGGAATTGCGAAAATTAACTTAAGAATTCGGTATTCATTTGGGATTCGGTAAAAATTGCGATTTTTACCGAATCACAAATGAATACCGAAAATAATGATGCATAGCATTTTGCACTTCTTAATTTGCGATTCCTTATTTTTCGCAAATTAGGAAGTGCAAAATGTCACAATGATGCATGTGGGCCAGAGTTCTTCAGAAAGTAGGTTAACCTCCAGAGTTATCTTACTATTATTCTTATTTCCTGAGACTTTGCCAGGCACACAAAGATCTATGCAGTAAGTGCCTTAACCCAATAGGATATTATAAAATGTAGACTTTGCAACCACTTAAGCAGAACAGATTTACTACCATGTTTCTCCTGGTTGCCAATTTCTGTGTGGCAGTTAAAAAAAAAATGTTTAAGTTGAGGCCCAGATTTTGCGTCTGGGTTGTTTCACTTTTTTGACACAAGGCCGATACAAAATCTAATTTGTTAAATATTGTAATGCACTCAAATGTACTTGTGATAGGCTTGCTAAACATATGTGTGAGGTCCTAACAACTGACGTCTCTTCTTGCAATGCCACTTTCTGTGATGCAAACTGCGATGTCACGTGCCATAATGTCACTTATATGCTACTGTAGTGTCGTGTGAGTTAGAGGTGATGGGACTCTTTTGGTTATTGACGGACTACATATAACAGGGATGTAACTGCTTGGGTGTGGGTGTTAGAATTTCTGATGTAGTTAGTTCAGTTAACGGTTACACTCGGAGGAATAAAGATGTGTATACCAAGCTCCGTGTGTGGTGTAATCATTTACTTGCTCCAAGGCTGGGGAGGACGCTACTATTACCTAACTTGATTAGTCCCCCCACTTTTTTTTAAGAAATTGTGCCCTGTTGAGGCATTTTTTAAATGTCACCTCGTTATTTTCATGCGCCTGGCTAGGCAACTTCCCAAGTTGAGCCCGCGATGATCAAAGACCCACTAGTACAGAAAATAGGCCCATCAAAATAACGGTGTCCCCAAGAGTGAGTTACAAAAGAAAACAAGCTGCACATTTGCCAATTTTGGCAGTTTTAAACTTGTAAAAATATGCTGTTTAAGTTGCCTTGTAAGTATGCGGGACGACATGTATTTGTTCTTGCTTCAGGCAATGTTTATTTTAATATCAGAGAAATCAACAGTAAAAACCAGCGCAACAGACCATAAAACAGGCCCTTAGGCTGCCAGAAGACCAGCCCACACACTGACCTACCAGACCAGGCATCGGACACTGCCTGAATGCCCTGTAGGACAGTCACACCCTGATGATGTTTCTGTTGCATGGGAACGGGAACACCCATTGGCTGGGTCACTGGAATTTTGCGATTGTGCCGCTGTGGCGATTTTTTGCACAATTATACCTTTGTCATATTTGCCACATAATCCATCATCTGCTGCAAAATCTGCAGATTATAACAAAAAAAATGTTGCTAGCTCAAATAGTTCAATATTTACTTAAATTACAGCGACACATATTGCCGAGTGTTGTACGTCACTTTGCAAAGTCGGAATGGTCAACTTTCTGTTGCTTCTTGCTAAATCTGGGTGTTAAATTGGTACTAATGAGGTACAACCAATGCCAAGACAGTGTTACCAAGTTTAACAAGCATTGACATAGCCAATAGGTCTCGCCTTTGGGACCTTATAAGTGTTTAGCCATGCAGGAAATTATCCTGGATGCTGTGCTGCCAGGGATTGAAGAGCTATACAATTACTACACACTGAGTTATGCAGTCTTATTCAGGAATACATGCCTGCCTCAGGAAACATTTGTTGATACCTTCCAAGGCTTTTTAATGCAATACCATACTCACCACCAATACCCTGCACTCTGAGATCGCACATGTGCCACCAGTGCACTACAGTTAGAGGTGTCACAGGTGCCATGGAGAGAAGGCATGTAAGGGTAGCCTAGGGCCAGGGAGGAGCATGAATTGAAGTTTGGGTTATAATTGCCCAACCTCTGAAAACCACTGCTGTGATTGTATTGTATTGTATTTTGAATTTATATAGCGCAAAACTGTCACCCTACGGGTATCCTGGCGCTGCAGCTTGCCAAGTTGTCACTAGGCAGAACAGATATCCTATACGCTGGTTTGGAGATCACATATTACTCAACCCTAGGGAAGAGCCATGTCTTTAAGCTCTTTCTAAATGGGAGCAGTAGTTTAGTCTGTCTAATATGTGGGGGAAGGGTGTTCCAGATTCGTGAAGCAGCTATCCCAAATGCTCTGCCGCCCGTCTGGATTTCTTAAATCTGGCGGTAGTTATCAAACATGCACTGGAAGAGCGAAGATTTCTCCCTGGGTTGTACCAGGTGAATTTCTCCTGCATGGACATTTCGCCCAGACCATGTACTGCCTTGAACACAGTGCAGAGAGATTTGAATAAAAATTCTCTCCTTAATTGGCAGCCAATGGAGGTCCTTTAATACTGCCATTGATGAGGACCTGCACAGCCTATTTAATGACAGTTTGGCTGCTATAGACTGAATCCCCTGCAGCTTCAGTAGCACTGATTGTGGTGCTCCCAGAAATAGCGAGTTGCAGTAGTCCAGTCTGCTTACAATTATACTCCTCACTACTAGGGGTCTGGTGGCACTTGGCAGTTGTGGGAGAATCTGGTGTAGTGCTCTTAGCAGTAAAAAACTGGTGCTAACTGTTTTATTGGCTTGTGACTCCATTTGAAGATTGTCATCTATTAAAACTTCCAAACTGCGTACTGTTCTAACTGGGACCAGTGGTTCATCCGTAGGGGAGAATCTAATCTCAGATGGCAGAGGCTGCATCACTTTAGCCGTGGAGCAGTATACAACCTCTGTTTTTCCACCATTAAATTGTAGAGAGTTCGTCCTGAGCCAGTTGGAGGTCTGGTGCATGCACTCCTGAAATATTTCTAGAGATACTGCTTGATTTCCTTCCATGGAGAACCCCAATTGTGTGTCATCCGCATATTTGACTGTGTCTATTCCAAAGGATTTAATAATAGGAATCAGGGGGCGCAGATAGATGTTAAATAAAATGGGGCTTATTGCTGAGCCCTGTGGCACCCCGTGATACACACAGGTGTTAGGGGATGTGAACGGTGGAATAGTCTCTGCCTGTTGTCTGCCCATCAGATATGATTGCAGCCACTTTGTTGCCTGCCCTCTTACTCCTATGTTCTCTAGTCTCTCAAGCAGTATCTGATGATTCACTGTGTCGAATGCATCCGACATGTCTAATAGTACTAGTACAGATAGATTACCATTGTCGGCATGCATTCTCAAATTATCCAGTACAGTCACCAGACCCGTTTCGGTTCCGTGCCCTGGTTGGAACCCTAATTGGTCCTTATCTAGCAGATGGTTTTCTTCTAGATAAGAGACAAGGATTTACTAACTGCCCTCTCCAGGATTTATTCTGGATAGGGTAGAAGGGATATCGGTCTAAAGCTCAAAGGGCTTGTCGAGTCCAAAGATGGTTTCTTAAGCAGTGGGGTCACCATTGCCGGTTTCCAAGCTTCAGGGATGGTTCCATTTTCCAGTGACTGACAGCAAATGTGTTGAAGCCACGGAAATAGTTCAGACTGGAAATCTTTCCATATCCCATGTGGAAGGGGATCTAGAGGAGAGCCCGAGGATACACAATGAGCAAGACAGTTGAATGTATCCTCAGTAAGAGTTTGAAAAGACTCTAAGACGGGCGACTGACGGCCAAGAGGTATCTCTGTCTGTCGCTCTTCGGTGAGTGTCTGAGATGGTTCCTTTTCCTCCTCCAGATAACTGTTGTTGTCAGCATTCAGGCCCCCAACAATCATTTTGATCTTATCCTCAAAATGGGCAAAGATATAATCGCAGAGTTTCTGCGTTGCATTTACCTTGTTGCCCATACAAGCACGATTAGATAGGTCCTTTATAATACCAAAGAGCGTTCTTGTACTATTAGGCGCCTGCAGGATGGTTTTTGCATAGTACTCAGCTTTGGACCTGGAAATGGCTTCCTTATACGAGGCCTGTAGCAGTTTCAGTTATTTTTTGTCTGATTCCACATATGATCCAAACAATAGGAGCTACAGGGGGAAAGAATGAACAGGCCGCCCCCCACTCAACATATTCCACATATGACCATCTCCATTTCCTCTCCGCCTGTTTACGATTTTCCTGCATCAATTTTAGCTCCTCACTGTACCCGGGGGCTGAGGGTTTCTTTTTATTCTTCAGCCTTTTTATTGGGATAATCTGATCTAGGGTACCGTTTATGTAATCACAGTAGATTTGATAGTTATTCCCTACAGAGTTAGTGGGGACAAAGGAGTTCTGTGCTAGGAAAGTCTGGAGAATTCTATTTCTTAATAACGTGGCCCATTCTCTGCCCTTGCGGTAAGTTATTGACTGATTTCTGCTATTGGCTGAACTAGGTAGTGTAATCCTAAAGTGGATTAAAAAGTGATCAGTCCAGCATTGAGGTAACACGTCAATCATCTCTGTCTCACTACAATTTGCGAACAGAAGGTCCAGGGTGTGATCTCCCTGGTGGGGCGGCAGATGCACAAGTTGGTGCAGATTAATACTCTCACAAATTTGTGTTAAGTCTCTGAGATGGGGCCCTAAGTTCCCATCATCCCAGAGGTTAAAGTTCCCCAATATGAGTATCCTTGAGTGGGTTAGGGTCAGGTTGGTGAGGGTATCAAACAGAGCTTGATATTGGATATTTAGATTCGGGGGCCTGTAGCAGACTATTCCCGTTAGTACTTTACCTCTTGCCTCTTATAGTGATAAGCCTATTAGTTCAATGCCCTCAACATAGTCAATATGTAGCGGGGTGAAATCCCATATATCTTCAAAGATCAACCCGACCCCCCCCCCTCCTCTCCCTGATATCCTGGGCTTATGACAAATTTTATAGCCTTCTGGACATGCGAACCCCAGCTCTACCTTGGTACCACTGCTGGTCCAGGTTTCGGTTTGGAACAGTACTTCTAAGTCGACACACTCTAACATAGTTGACACTTCTTCATGATGTTTCACTAAGGACCAGCTGTTGATCAGACCACATTTTAGTCTGTACAGGGACTTGGCATCTGCAGCAATATTGTCATTAGAAACCACAGCTTTTTGAGACCCCCTAACATCCCGTGCTGGTTAATTTGCACACTATTTGTGCAGATAGGGAGCATTTTTTTAGTCGCCTTTCCTCTTCAAGCAAGGCATTTGGAGATAACTTTGTTTTCATCTCTGAACTTTGCTTGCTAGTTGCGTGCTTCCTTTTGATATTCTGAAGCACCGCACCAGAGCAAGGTAAACCCACTGCCAAATTTACGCTCCCCATCCAGCTGCAAAACAAGATGAGAGCACGAACAGAAAGCAACCCAAAGCAGCTTTTGAGTATACAGAGAAAGGGAAATGCAGAGCAGTGCCAACAACAAGTTCTATCGTTTTTTCAAGTAACGTTGTTTTTCTGTTTCCCTCATAGAGTCCTAGTTTTTTTTGGAGACAATTTGTTCTGTGCAGTTCTGGGGAATAACAAAGCGGAACGAGGAGCAGTAAAATAAGTGACTTTGTTTAGTGTGTGAAGGAGTTTGGTAACTGCGGTTGTTTGTTGTTGGGTAGCTTTGAGTATGGCTTCAATCAATCAATCAATCAATCAGGAAATTTATAGAGCGCACTACATACCCGCGAGGGTCTCAAGGAGCTGGGGGAGGGGGTTGCAGCAGCTAGTGGTCGAAAAGCCAGGTCTTGAGTAGTCTCTTGAAGGACAGCGGGTCTTCATTCAGTCGTAGGAGGAAAGGGAGGGAGTTCCAGGTCTTAGCGGCGAGGTGGAAGAAGGACCTACCCCTGTAGGTGGTTCTGCGGATGCGTGGGATGGCGGCCAGTGACAGGTCGGCGGAACGGAGTTTTCTGATGGGTGCGTAGCGTGAGAGTCTGGTGTTGAGGTAGGCCGGACCGGTGTTGTGGAGTGCCTTGTGTGCGTGGGTCAGGAGTTTGAATCTGATTCTTCTGTCGACGGGGAGCCAGTGCAGGTTTCTGAAGTGGGGGGTGATGTGGTCTCGGCGCGGTACGTCGAGGATCAGGCGTGCGGAGGCATTCAGGATTCTTTGAAGCCTGTTGATGAGTTTGGACGGGGCTCCGGCGTAGAGGGCGTTGCCGTAGTCGAGTCTGCTGCTGACGAGGGGGTGGGTGGCGGTTCTTTGCGTGTCTGTCGGGATCCATCTGTAGATCTTGCAGAGCATGCGGAGGGTGTGGAAGCAGGTGGAGGATACTGCGTTGACTTGGTTGGTCATGCTGAGTTTTGAGTCGAGGATGACTCCAAGGTTGCGTGCGTGGCTTGTAGGTGTAGGGGGGAGCCCAGTGATGCGGGGCACCAGGAGTCGTCCCAGGCTGAGGGGTTGGGCCCGAGGATGAGGATCTCCGTCTTGTCCATGTTCAGTTTGAGCCGGCTTTCTTTCATCCAGTCGGCGACGACCTTCATTCCCCGGTGGAGGTGTGCTTTGGCGGGAGGGGATCCAAGGTGAGGGGGAGGATCAGCTGGGTGTCGTCGGCGTAGGAGATTATGTTCAGGTCGTGTAGTCTGGCGATGCGTGCGAGAGGTGCCATGTAGACGTTGAATAGCGTCGGGCTGAGGGAAGAGCCTTGCAGGACGCCGCAGATGGTCTTGGTGATTCCGGAATAGAACGGGGGGGAGGCGGGCTCTTTGCACTCTGTCGGAGAGGAAGGAGGTAACCCAGTCCGGGGCCTTGTCGCGTATTCCTGCGTCGTGGAGGCATGTGCGTTGTGTGTGATGGCAGATGGTGTCGAAGGCGGCGGAGAGGTCCAGGAGGATGAGGGCTGCTGTCTCGCCGTTGTCGAGCAGGATTCTGATGTCGTCTGTGGTGGCGATGAGGGCGGTCTCGGTGCTGTGGTTCTTGCGGAAGCCTGACTTCGAGGGGTCGAGGATACGGTTGTCTTCTAGGTAGCAGGTGAGTTGGGTGTTGACGATCTTCTCGATGACCTTAGCTGGGAACAGAAGCAGGGAGATAGGCTGGAGGTTCTTGAGGTCACTCGGGTCCGCCTTGGGTTTTTTCAGTAGGGCGTTGATCTCGGCGTGCTTCCAGCTCGCAGGGAAGGTCGCCGTCTCAAAGGAGAGGTTGATAATGTTACACAGGTGGGGTGCGATGGAGCTGTCGGCTTTGTTGATGATGTGGTGGGGGAGAGGGTCGGAGGGGGCGCCTGAGTGGATGGTACTCATGGTCTTGATAGTGTCCTCGGTGTTTACGTTGGTCCAAGTAGTGAGGAGGTCGTGGTCAGTGGGTCTGGTGTGGTGGGGTTAGCCAGGTTTGTTTGTGGATTGAAGCTGTTGTGGATGTCGGTGATCTTGTGGAGGAAGAAGGCAGCAAGGGTGCCGCACAGGGCTTGTGACGGCGGGATGTCGTTGGTGCAGGAGCTGGGGTTTGAGAGTTCCTTAACGATGTGGAAGAGCTCCTTGCTGTTGTGTGCGTTATTTTCGAGGCGGTCTTTAAAGGAGGCCTTCTTGGTGGTCCTGATGAGGTGGTGGTGGTTGCGGATGGCGTCTTTGTGGGCTGCGCGACGTCTTCTCTTTGTGCCAGATGTTTTCTAGTTTCCGACAGGTGTGTTTGGAGGCTAGTAGTTCCGGGGTGAACCAGCTGGCTCTCTGGCTGGTGTCTCTGTTGGCGTGCTGTCTCAATGTGGCTAGCGTGTTGGCGCAGTCTTCCATCCAGAGTCTGAGGCCTCCTCCTGGGGGTTAGTGGGGTTGGTCGGTGGGTTGAGTGAGAGGTGTGTTTTTAGGGGTTCCTTAGTGACCTTGCCCCAACGACGCAGGGGATCTGCAGAGCACGGTGACGTATGGCGGGTTTCCGTAAGGTGAAGTGTATGCAGTGGTGGTCGGTCCAGGTGAGTTCGGCGGCGTGGCTGAAGGCAACGTGGGGACTGGAGGAGAAGATGGTGTTGAGCGTGTGACCTGCAATGTGGGTCGGTGTCGTGATGATCTGTTTCAGTCCGAGGGTAGCGAGGTTGTCAATCAGGGTGGAGGAGTTGCTGTCGTTGTTGTTTTCCAGTTGGTAGTTCAGGTCGCCGAGGAGGATGTATTCGTTGGAGGTCAGTCCGTGTGTGCTGATGAAGTCGGCGATGGAGTTGCAGAATTGGGGGCAGGGTCCAGGTGGTCTGTAGACGAGGGTGCCTCTTAGGGTGGTCTTGGGGTCCGTGTGGATCTGGAAGTGCATGTGTTCGGTGGTGTTGAGGGTGTCGGCGGTGTTTGTGGAGATCCTGATGGTGTTCTTATGGATGATGACGATTCCTCCGACGACTCCATTGGTACGGTCTCTGCGGGTGATCTTGTAACCGTCAGGGATGGCCACTGCGATGTCTGGGGCAGAGGCTCCATTCATCCAGGTCTCGGTCAGGAAGGCGATGTCTGGTGCTGTGGAGTCGAGTAGGTCCCAGAGCTCGACGGCGTGTTTGCGTGCGGAGCGGGTGTTGAGGAGGATGCATTGGAGCTGGTTCGGCTCTGTTGTTGCGGGAGCCTTGGCGTCTTTGATGCAGGAGAAGCTGCAGTTCCGGCAGGTGAAGGGGCCGTGGGTGCGCTTAGGGGCGGCCTTGTGGCAGCTGAGTGGTCATACGTGGTTGAGTGCGAGGTGGGTGTTCGCATCGTACCGTATGCGGTCTTCGTGGATGGTGCGTGGTCCAGGGGTTCTGGCGCTGGGCGCGGTCCAGGCGCGGACGACGCAGACGGGCTTGCCTTAGGCACACCTTCGACGTGCCAAGGCGCGCCTGCTGCGCGCATCCGCTGCGAGGCCGGAATTTAAGGGAAGGAGGGGAGGAAGGCTTAGCTTGGAGGTGGGAGGAGGGGCGGCACGGCCAATGGGCGCTGGGGGGGCGGGCTGCAGGGGGGGCAGCGGCAGGAAATCAGGGTAAGCTCTGGGCTTGGGGGCGGGGGCGGGGCTAAGGGATGAGCGTCGAGGCAGCGGGGAGAGGGGGAACAGGGCAGAGGGGCTACACAGGAAGGGCAGCGGAACGATGGGCCCAGGAAACGGCGGCAGGAGCGGGGGACAGCGACCAGGGGAAGCCCCGTCGGTACTGGGCAGGAGGCACGGGCACGGGAGCGGAAGAAGCAGGCAGCCTTCAGGAGTGGCAAGGCGGCAGAACCGGCACAGGAGCTGCAGCGGGAGGGGAAGTGACCTACCAGGACGTGGAAGGCTAAAATGGTCAGAGAGCATTATATACTTCACAAATAAATCAGTACCAGTATTGTGATAAATAACGTGAATGATACAATTTTGAGTCTCTGTAAAGACCTGGGAACAAGGCAACACTCTGTGGCACTTCGTATTTTTAAATCTGACACCCGTACACTTTATGCATGCGGTATCGCAAAGTTTTTAAGTTGGGCTTGGTCCATCCGATCTCAAAGGCTTAAGGTTATTATTTAATTTAGCTTTTAAAATATTGTGATAATGAATTGAATCCTTGTGTCTCATGTAATTGATTATATGTAAAGTTTGCAGGATGGATTATGTGTATTTTATAATTGTTTAGAATTCTGCAACGGTCGCTAAGGATGTTTTATCAAGTTGTTTTTAAGCTTATGGAATAGTGTGTTGTATTTATGCTTTTAAGATATGTTTTTATCGAATAAAGCACTGAACTGAACTGAACAATTTTGAGTCTAACCTTGAAAAAAACTATCATATTAATTGTCCTTGATCGCGCTATATAACACAAATGAGCTGTAGCAATATTGTGATGTTGTGCAATAGAGCAAAACAAGTTAATTTACCTCTATTAGGCTTGCTGAATGAGTTGTAAACATGGTATAATCCTAAACAAGATTTACAGGTGAGCGGAGAGAGAATTCTCTGCAAATGAACAGGGAAGCTTCGACAAGAGGGCGAGGCATAAAGTCCCGGTGCAGGAGGGCAGCAATGGAGCACTCGAGCGCTGCCCTCGAGCACACGCCCACTTACGTTCTAACTGTCTCTCACAATATTTTATTTTAAAACGTTATAACAAGGGACTGTGTGTTTGTGTCAGTGTCAGTTCTGTCTGCTATGGATGACTCTGTGCTGGCATCTAGAGGGTTAAAGTATGCTCTGATGATCAGAAGGGTAAACCAGCAGGAGGGGGAAGAAGCAGCTGCCGCAAGAGTTTGCAGCTTACAGTTTCCAGCTAATAGCTGAAATAGTGTCCCAATCTGTATATATATGTGTATCTCCAAAAGCATTCTTCTGCTTAGTGCCACAAGACGTTTGATTCCACAGAAGGGCTCCCACTCACTAATTCAGAATAAAGCACACCATCTCCTTCCAGGATTTTGAATTATTTGAGCCTACATCTTGGATGCACTGTGTTTAGTCTCTTTCGTGCTTGTGTTATTTAGTGAAAGAATCCAGGGCAACTGACTACAAGTGGATGTGTCCAGGATCACACAATTTGGTTACATAGAAAAGAAAGAATTAGAGCTCTAGGGAGTCCCAAACAACACACGCCACACATTTCTCTGGCCAGGGCCGAAGATGACCCTACCAGGTTGGGCTATGTAAGCATTGGTATATAGTAATATAATGCGTACAGGTAGAGAAGCAATAGAACATGGGAGAAGGGGAACCAAAATGAGCGAAGAGGGAAAAGAGCCCTGTAAAGAAAGAGCAACATGCACCTGGAGCAATGGATGACAAGCATCCCGGGAGAGTGATCTTCAGACTGCAGGCTTGTCTTCCACGTGCCGGTGAGATTTTGGGCATGATCCTGCATGAGTCTAAGTACTATCAAATGCCTGTGGGATGCTAAAAATGTTGAATGGATGAAACTGGAGGGGATCTCACTCGTGGGATGCAGACAACTCTTGAAAAACAGGAAAACATGCCGCTGAGAGAGGTAGCCACCCAAGACAGCTTCATGGACTGAGTCCCGCTGCAGAGATCGGAGTGTACCCTGCAAGGCATAGATTCGAATGTCGGAGGTTTGTGCCAGCTGCAAGGAACATTTACAACTGTTCAGCATAACAAATTAACAAATTACAAAGGATCGTGGGTTGCCATTGGTTGCCGTCTGCTCTAGAAGGCTCTGTGCTGATGTGTAGAGGGTTAAAACGTGCTCTGGCCGGAGCATAGCATACTGAAAGATAAGGCAACCGTAATATAAATGCCATCCAAAACATGAAGCATGGCATCTGTGAAGTGGGTGCCGTTCTGATACATGAGCTGAGGGAAAGCAACAAAAAAGGAGGGCGCTGGAAGGAACACAATAAAAGAAAAGAGTAAGCCCACATGTAACAGGACTACAACACAAATTAAACAAAACAGTTGCTCCGATTACGGTATAAAGTAATCAGGCAGCGCCTGCATGGAGCTATCTGATAGAGAAACTGAGCCCTGATAATCATGGAAACTACCCAGGTGAGCAGGGGACTTAACCCTAAGGTAGTGACTTTGCCATAATGCAAGAAGTCACTTGGTAGAGATCCGAAGGCTCCGCCGTACACGGCCGTCTGAAGTTAACAAAGTATGCAAATACCTTACTCGAAGAGACCTCTGGTCATTCCATGTCGCTCCGTAGGATTGCTGACAAGGAATGATGAACTGGTAGCACCAGTAGTTAAGCTAGACGGGGGCATGTACCTAACGTGCATGCTGCCGTTCGTGGAGTGAGAATTGAGCCCAGAGGCTCAGATCGTCAATCGGGTCCCAGGCAGAGAGAAGGGATAACTGAAAACTAAAAATGAATCCCTTGTGTTCAGATTCTGTATAGTTACAAAGTGAAATACAAGTATGTGCAATGGATGCAAGTGCGTTTACGCCTTACAGATGAAATATTTACAATTATTGAAAAAGGTGAACACATTTAAAGTCACTATGCGAGTATATGGCATTGTATGTACAATTTAAAAACAGTATGAATCCAGTAACATAGAATACAGTGGTGAGTATATTTACATATATACATAGTTGATACAATGGTGGAATTATATACATATGCAGTGATTTAAACAGTGGGAATTATGTATTAAGGAAACCTTATGCTTGGCTTCAGTGTCCCTATGCATGGTGGAAGCGGGGAGTCACTGCACCCATGGGACCATATACATATGCCCAAAGGTATGGTAGCACATTGGCCAATGTGTATCTCCAGGTAGCTGAATACAGTGTATTCAGAATGTGATTCTTCATTAGCAAATGCGCAGATTGGCTGCTTGACGGGTAATTTCTTCATGTTAATTTAATCCCTTGAGTATTGTACTGAAAATGTGAATCTTTGCATTCACGGTGGTTCAGATTGTGGGTGAGACACTCTCCTCTAGGATTAATGTGTATCCTCTCGATCACCCACCATCTCCGACTTTCCGCAGTGTGTCCAAACTTCGTGAAATGCTCAACTAATGGAACTCCTTGTGTGGCGCATCTTATTTTACTGCAATGCTGCAAAATGCAACACTTGATTTTTTGTGTAGTCTGGTCTATGTATAAAAAATCACAGGGACACTGGATGGCATATATAACTCTGGAGGAGTTACAGTTGGTGTGTTCTTTGTGGGTATAGGTGTAGTCATTATGTGTGAAGGATTGAATTTCTTTTGTCAAAGGACAGGCCTTGCAACTCCCACATTTGTAATGACCCTTGATGGGAGGAATGTTCCATAGGTGTGCCTGGACGTTAGTTTTTTTAGATGGAAGAAGGGATTTCACCAATGTGTTCCTTAGGCTTTGGCCTTTGCGAAATCTATGCACAGGAGGTTCAGACATGTTAAGATCGTCAGCAACCATATGCCAGTGTTTGTTAATCGTTTTTTGATCTGGTTACTTTTGGTACAAAATGTTGTGACACACGTGAGCCTATCTTGAATGGTATTCTCCTTCTCTCTAGGTGTCAGAATGAATTCCCTATGGTTGAACCAAGCTCTTTTTTGGGCCATTTTTAGGAGCCTGGTGGGATACCCCCTGTCTCTCGGTCTGTTGAGTAGGTCAGTGGATTCAGAGAAATAGTCTTCCCTTTTGGAGCAATTACGCCTAACCCTTAAAAATTGGCCATATGGGAAGATGTCTCTTAGGCTCTGAGGGTGGTGACTGGAGTATCTTAAGAGTGTGTTTCGCTCACTGGCTTTCCTATAGAGTTTGGTGTGGAGTTTCTCTTCCTCAGCTTTTATGGTAATGTCTCGAAAATGAATTTTGTCCGTGCTATGATCCAAGGAGAATTGTATGTCAGTGGATTGGGTATTGAGCCAGCAATGAAAGGCGTTGAGTTGTGTCTCAACCCCTCGCCAGATCATCAGCACATCATCAATGTACCTGCACCACAGGGAGATACTGTTCCTGTGTGGGTTATGGGTGTTCAGAACATATCTTTGCTCCTAAGCGTCCATGAAAATAATCCCCAGATTTGGGGAAAAACCCCCATGGCCACGCCTTTGGTCTGGTAATAGTATCTGTCTTGAAACATGAAGAAATGTTTGCTCATTGCAATATCCAGTAATGTTATGATAAAGTCATTGGCGATTCTGGTGGGCTTTGGTCGTTTATCCAGAGCCAACTTGATCACCTCCAAGACTGCCTCCTGGGGGATACTCGTGTATAACGAGGATATATCCATAGTGACCAATAATTCATTACTAGTGTTAAATGGAAGGTTGTCAACTAGATTTATGGCTTCCATAGTGTCCCTAATGTAGGTAGGAGTGGCAATTGCAATGGGCTTGAAGAAGTAGTCAATGAATTTACATAATGGTTCTAAAAGTGAGCCACATCCTGATATGATTGGTCTCCCTGGAGGGTTCTCCATTTGTTTCTGAATTTTGGGCAGAGTGTATATGGTGAGCATCCAGGAATGTCTGTTATTGAGGAATTCGTGTTCGTGTTTGCTCAAAAAGCCTTCTTCTAGCCCTATACTCGTGGCCTCCTTGATGAGTTGGGCAACCTCGTTGCTGGGATCAGTGGTCAAAATCCTATAGTTCTCGGCTACTCCTAGCTGGGTTAGGATTTCATGTCTGTAGTCAGTGGTGTTTTGAACTACTATCGCTCCACCCTTGTCAGCAGGTTTTATGACAATCTCAGTGTTATTTCTGAGTGAAGAAAGGGCTGAGCGTTCATTTTTGGAAATGTTAAATTTAACATATTCTTTTCGTTCCACCAAATGCATCACATCCCTCATCACTATGTGTTCAAATGCCATGATTTTGTGGGACATCATATGTGAAGGAAGGTTGAAGGTGGAGGGGGGTCTCAGGTCAATGCTGGTTAATGCTGGATTGAAAGGTGTCTTCATAACGTGATATTTTAATCTAACGTTCCTGAAAAATTGATGGTGTTCAAGTTTCAAATTGAAACTGTCAGGTATGTTGGTGGGGACAAAAGAAAGACCTTTCTGGAGAATGGCTTCTTCATCACTGTTCAATGTGTATCCTGAGATGTTCACTATGGGATTCGGGGCATGTTGTCTCACCACCGGTAGTGTTGTTGCCGTGTTCTGATGTCCCTGTGTATCTCTGGAGGGAAATGGACCTGCTTCTGCGCTCTGCCCCTGCCTCTGTTCCATGTTGGTACGTTCATTCACCTGGGGTGAGCCCAGAGCCGACCCCTTCCCCTGTATTCTGTCCGTTGAGCTCCGTCTAAAAAAGGGGGTGTTAGACGGAGACCTGGAGGGTTGGCCGAGGACAAGGGGAGAGGCCTCCGGAGAGGGCCTTCTCCAGCGATCGTACAGACAAGTAACTCCCCCCCCACAAATGGACACCACACAAGGATGAGGTCAACGCTCTTTATATAAGATTCTTGAAGTAGGGTTATCAGTGGTACAGTGAGATCGGGACACGGGGGTCCTCTCAATTCTAGTCTCTGAGGGGAAAAGGGTAGCGGGACAGTCTCGGTACCGGTCTGGTACTGGTGGTACGATGGATAGCTCACAATCCTCGAGCTCGGAGTTCTGGAAGGTCGGGCCGCGGCAGCGCCAGCAGGCTCGGATGGTAGGTCTCACTTGAGTAGGGCCGCGGCAGCGCCAGCAGGCAGGACGATGGTTCACACAAGGGTGGGCCGCGGCAGCGCCAGCAGGTCCCGACGAGGATGTAGGTTGCAGAGGGCCGCGGCAGCGCCAGCAGGTCCCGACGAGGATGTAGGTTGCGGAGGGCCGCGGCAGCGCCAGCAGGTCCCGACGAGGATGTAGTTTGCAGAGGGCCGCGGCAGCGCCAGCAGGCAGGACGATGGTTCACAAGGCAGGGCTGCGGCGGCGCCAGCAGTCCGTCAAGGATGAGTTCGTCAAGGATACAACTGCCTTCCTGCTCTGGTGCTGCCCCAGTTATAGGTCTGGCCTCCTTTGATGTCCGGACCCTCGCGCTTGGAGGTCGGGAGGTCCGGGATGAGGGAGTCCAGACACCCAGCAGGGGGGTGGAGCCAGCACCCGGGGAGGCTGGGGGCGATCAGCACCTGGCGGGGGAGAGCCATCGACACTCCTCTCTCTCATTGACCTGCCAAGTGGTCTGTTCACCTCCTGGGTGGATGGTGGTGCCTCGATGTCGGGGCCCGGCCAGGCCCAGGGTTGGGGTCGGGCTGAGGCCACGCGGCCTCGTGGTGCAGTGTCCAAGATGGCGGCTGGCCCGGCAATGGTGCTGACAGGGGCCCAGGTCAGCCGGTGCTGGTATGTTCGGGAGCAGGCGTCCCGTGGGGGGACAGGTTGCGGGTTGCTTCTGGGGGTTGCCAGGGTGGCTCCTCTGGCGAAACCGGCAGAGTCCGTGCTCGGACCCTATCATGTGGGGAGGGAGCGGGCCTTTCACAAGGCCTGTCCAACATGCGTCCCCCCCAGCTGAAGGCGGGGAGAGTCACCCATCTTCTTGGTTACTCTCCTCGTCGAGGCGGAAAAATCGTGACAGGCTGTCCGCGTTGGCGTGGTCCTGGCCAGGGCGATGCTCCACGGTGAAGTCCATCCCCTGCAGGGAGATGGACCATCGTAACAGTTTTGGATTTTCCCCCCGCATCTGCATCAACCATTGCAGGGGTCTGTGATCTGTTTGTACCCTGAAATGGGTACCGAAGAGGTAGGGCCGGAGCTTCTTAAGGGCCCATACCACTGCGAAGGCCTCCCGCTCGATGGTGCTCCAGCGCTGCTCTCGGGCTAGCAGGCGTCGGCTGATGAAGGCCACTGGCTGATCGACTCCCTCGGCGTTGAGTTGAGAGAGGACTGCCCCAATGCCATGATCCGAGGCGTCCGTCTGGACGAGGAATTCCCGGCTGTAGTCGGGGGCCTGGAGCACCGGCGCGGTGCACATGGCGGCCTTCAACTTCTCGAAGGCCGCTTGACAGTCTGGAGTCCAGGTGACAGTTTTGGGGTTTTTCTTGGATGTGAGTTCTGTGAGGGGCCCCACAATGCTGCCATAATCTTTCACAAACCGTCGGTAGTATCCGGTGAGCCCCAAGAAGGCTCGGACCTCGGTTTGGGTGACGGGTGGCTGCCAGGACTGGATGGCAGCGATCTTGAGCTGGAGGGGGGCCACCAGACCGCTCCCCACTTGGTGTCCGAGGTAGGTCACGGACCCCTGGCCAATCTGGCATTTGCTGGCCTTGATGGTAAGGCCGGCCTGTTGAAGGGCGTGCAGGACTTCTCGGAGGTGGTGAAGGTGGTCGGCCCAGTGACGACTGTACACAGCGATATCGTCCAGGTAAGCTGTAATGAATTCTTCGAGGCCCGCCAATACCTGGTTCACGAGTTGTTGGAAAGTAGCTGGAGCGTTTTTCATGCCGAATGGCATCACTTTGAAATGGTAGTGGCCATCCGGGGTAGAGAAGGCAGATCGTTCTTGGGCTCGGGGGGTGAGGCCGATCTGCCAGTAGCCCGCTGTCAGGTCGAAGATGCTCAGGTAGCGGGCAGCCCCCATACGGTCAACCAGTTCATCTGCCCGGGGAATGGGGTGAGCGTCGGTTCGGTTGACAGCGTTCAGGCCCCGATAGTCTACACAGAATCGGAGCTCCGGGGTGGTGCCCGGGGTGGCAGCTTTAGGGACCAGTACGACTGGGCTGGCCCAGGGGCTGTCGGATGGTTCGATGACTCCGAGTGCGAGCATTTTAGAGACTTCTTCATGGATGCAGGCGCGCACCCGATCCGGTACTCGGTACGCCCAGTGTCGAATAGGGGGACTAACCCCAGTGTCTACGTCGTGGAGGCACCAGGGGGTGACCCCCGGGGTGAGCGAGAACAGGTTCCCAAATTGCAGCAGGAGAGCCCGACAGTCTTGGCGTTGATCCGGGGTTAAGGCAGCGGAGAGTCGGACCCCTTCCACTGAGCCATCTTTCTTACCGGTCCTCAGTAGATCAGGGAGGGGCTCGGAGTCGTTTTCCGCCCCACTATCTGTTGCCATCAGTAGGCTGAGCTCCGAGCGTACGAAGTGTGGCTTGAGCCTGTTGGCGTGGAGGACCCGGAGGGGGTTCCGGGGGGACTCCATGTCTATTAGGTAGGTGACAGGGCCCTTGCGCTCAATCACTTTGAAGGGCCCCGTCCATTTGTCCTGCAAGGCACAAGGCTCAACTGGAGACATTACCCAGACTTGCTGACCGGGCTCGAATTCAATGGAGGAGGCATGTTGATCGTACCATTTCTTCATGTCCTCCTGACTGGCCTCAAGATTGGCTTTGGCGAGTTCTCTGAATCGCCGGGTCTGGTTGCGGAGGGTCAGGAGGTACTTATACACATCCGGAGGGGTCTTCTGGGGGGTCATCTCCCATTCTTCTTTGACCAGGCTGAGGGGCCCCCGGACAGGGTGTCCGTACAGGAGCTCGAAGGGGCTAAAACCGAGGGATTTCTGGGGAACTTCTCGGTAGGCGAAGAGGAGGCACGGGAGCAGCACGTCCCATTGGCGACGTAGGGGTTCTTCCAGGCCCATGATCATCCCCTTGAGAGTGCGGTTAAACCGCTCGACCAGTCCGTTTCCTTGCGGGTGATAGGGGGTCGTGAACCGCAAGGTAACCCCGCACTGCTGCCAGAGAGATTTCATGTATTTGGAGATAAAGTTCGTGCCCCTGTCGCTGACGACTTCCCGGGGGAAGCCCACTCGAGAGAAGATCCCCATCAGGGCTCGGCCTACTACGGGTGCTGTCACTGTCCGAAGAGGAATGGCCTCGGGATAGCGGGTGGCATGGTCCACCAGGACCAGGATGAACCGGTGCCCTTGTGCTGTTCGGGGGTCCAGGGGCCCCACAATGTCTATTCCCACCCGTTCAAATGGGGTGGTGATGACGGGAAAGGGTTGCAAGGGTGCTTTTATTTTTCGGCCGCTCTTCCCGCTGGCCTGGCAGGTGGGGCAGGCCCGGCAGTGGTTGGAGACATCATTTCGCATTTTGGGCCAGTAAAAGTGTGTTACCAGGCGGTTGTAAGTTTTGTCTTGTCCCAAGTGCCCAGCAAGGGGGACATCGTGCGCTAAGTTCAGAAAGAAGTCTCTGAAGCGGAGGGGCACCACCAGCACCCGGCTGGCGCCCAACTCAGCAATTCTTTGCTCGCTGTAGAGGAGGTCATTGTCCCAATAGATCCAGTGTGCCCCTGCGGTGTCTCCTGCGCTCTGAGCAAGGGCTTGCTGTCGGAGTCCCTCGAGGGAGGGACAGGTCCTCTGTTCTTGCCGGAATTGTTCCTGGGTGGGTCCACCCTCTTGACGCCACTGGGCCAGTTCTGGAAGGTCCTGGAGCTGAGCGGGCCCTTCTGGGTTTTGCTCTGGGGGGTCAGTACTAAGGGCGTCTCCCTCCGGGACAATCGGGGGAGGAGGTGTTGGCCATTCGGGTTCTTCAGGACTGGGGATGGTGCGGGCGGCCATGGACCTGGTCGTTACGCAGGCCCAGTCCGGGAGGCCCAACATCCCCAGGTGCTCTCTCCTCTCAACGGCTGCCCAGGGGGAACTTTCGAGGTCGTTTCCCAGGAGGCAGTCCACCGGGGCATCATCGCAGACAGTCACCTTCAGCATCCCGGACACTCCTCCCCATTCGAAGGGGACGCAGGCCATCCGACACAGGCTCTCTGAATTGTCGGCTGATCGGACGGGGCAAAGAACGTTTGGCAAGATCTGTTCCGGGGTTACCAGATGACAGCGGACTGCCGTCACACTGGCCCCGGTGTCGCGTAGGGCTTCAGCCTTGCGCCCATTGATGTTCACCCACTGGCTATATTTTCTCGTGTTGGCGGGTAGGGGAGCCCGCGGGATCATGTCTCTTTCCCCTAGGCAAACCAGGGTCATGGCGGCTGGTTCCCACTCGGGCTGCTCTTGGTCGTACTCCTCATAATCTTGGGGAGCTGGCTCTTCTCCCAGGGCGGCGGCAGCGACCTGGCAGGGTAGGGGACTCTGGTTCTTCGGGCAGTTAGGGTCGTTGGCATAGTGGCCAGTCCGCTGGCACCGGTGGCAAGTAACGTTGGCTCGGAACCCGGGACGCATCGGAGGGTTTCCCCTACCGGCCGGGAGCGGGGTGTTGCTGGCGGGAGCCGCCGGAACGGCGTCTCTGCCCCGACCCTGGCCTCCTCCTCCTCAGGGGCGATGGGGACCTTGGTTGGTTCTGTTCTGCTCACTTGGCCCACTTCGGGCAACTCGAGTGCTTTCCCATCGGTCAGCTTCGGCGGCGAGCTGCCGAGGTTCAGTCAGTTTACTGTCGAGGAGGTGCTGCCTGAGCTCGACGAAGCAATTGTTGGAGAGGTGCTCCCACACAATGAGGGTAAAGAGTTGCTCGTAGGTCGTTACGTGGCTGCCCTTGATCCACCCCTCGAAGGCTCGGTTGAAATAGTTCACGTACTCCACCCAAGTTGTACCCGGGATCCGCTTGCAGTCGCGGAACCGCTGGCGGTACATCTCGGGCGTGAGTCCGTATCGAGTGAGGAGGGCGGCCTTCATGTGGTCATAGGATGTCATCTGGTGGTCCGGGAGCTGCAGCAGGGCGTCGCGGCCCTCATTGACGAACCTCCCCCAGAGCCCGGCTCCCCAGTCACTTCGATCAATCCGGTGGGAGGTCATGGCGATCTCGTAGGCCTTGAACCACTGCTGGATATCGTCGTTCCGATAGTATTCTCTGACGACATCCTTGGGGATATGGACCTTTGGCTCGGCAGTGCCCGGGGTGTTAGGGCGCTCGGGCACCCCGAGGTCTTTATTCTGTTTCCGCATCTCTATCTCCGCTAGCTTGCGCTCATGTTCGTATGCCAGTTTTTTCTCTTCGAGTTCTCTCTGCCTTTGTTTCTCTTCCCGCTCCTCTCGGAGCCGTAAGTGTTCTAATGTTATCTTTTGTTCTGCCAGTTTCAGCTCCCCGTCCAACCGGAGCCGTGCCAACTCTAATTCATGGAGTCTGCTTTTCTCTCATTCTTGGATCTCCTCCAGGGAGAGACCCGTTCTCCTTCCTTCCGTCGGAGTGGTGTTTGTTTCTGGCGTCTCGCGGTTTTGATTTTGGGGTACAGCTGTACCCGTTTCTGGCCAAGCTTCTAGGGCGTGTTTGAAGTCCTCTTTCGTACTTAGCCCGGTGGTAGCAATGCCTTGTTCTATGCAAAATTGCTTTAGCTCTCGATGGTTGTACTCTTCTAGTTTCTCCATCTGGAATTTCTCTGTGGATCCGCTCTCTTTTGTTGTCATTGTGGTTGAGTCGTGGGGTGAGTTACTCTCTGTACGATTACGCGTTGGTTCGGATCGCGCCGCTGGCCACCAATGTTAGACGGAGACCTGGAGAGTCGGCCGAGGACAAGGGGAGAGGCCTCCGGAGAGGGCCGTCTCCAGCGATCGTACAGACAAGTAACTTCCCCCCCACAAATGGACACCACACAAGGATGAGGTCAACGCTCTTTATATAAGATTCTTGAAGTAGGGTTATCAGTGGTACAGTGAGATCGGGACACGGGGGTCCTCTCAATTCTAGTCTCTGAGGGGAAAAGGGTAGCGGGACAGTCTCGGTACCGGTCTGGTACTGGTGGTACGATGGATAGCTCACAATCCTCGAGCTCGGAGTTCTGGAAGGTCGGGCCGCGGCAGCGCCAGCAGGCTCGGATGGTAGGTCTCACTTGAGTAGGGCCGCGGCAGCGCCAGCAGGCAGGACGATGGTTCACACAAGGGTGGGCCGCGGCAGCGCCAGCAGGTCCCGACGAGGATGTAGGTTGCAGAGGGCCGCGGCAGCGCCAGCAGGTCCCGACGAGGATGTAGTTTGCAGAGGGCCGCGGCAGCGCCAGCAGGCAGGACGATGGTTCACAAGGCAGGGCTGCGGCGGCGCCAGCAGTCCGTCAAGGATGAGTTTGTCAAGGTGTCTCTCGACTCCAGGATACAACTGCCTTCCTGCTCTGGGGCTGCCCCAGTTATAGGTCTGGCCTCCTTTGATGTCCGGACCCTCGCGCTTGGAGGTCGGGAGGTCCGGGATGAGGGAGTCCAGACACCCAGCAGGGGGGTGGAGCCAGCGCCCGGGGAGGCTGGGGGCGATCAGCACCTGGCGGGGGAGAGCCATCGACACTCCTCTCTCTCATTGACCTGCCAAGTGGTCTGTTCACCTCCTGGGTGGATGGTGGTGCCTCAATGTCGGGGCCCGGCCAGGCCCAGGGTTGGGGTCGGGCTGAGGCCACGCGGCCTCATGGTGCAGTGTCCAAGATGGCGGCTGGCCCACAATGGTGCTGACGGGGGCCCAGGTCACCCGGTGCTGGGATGTTCGGGAGCAGGCGTCCCGTGGGGGGACAGGTTGCGGGTTGCTTCTGGGGGTTGCCAGGGTGGCTCCTCTGGCGACACCGGCAGAGTCCGTGCTCAGACCCTATCATGTGGGGAAGGAGCGGGCCTTTCACGAGGCCTGTCCAACAGGGGGCTGCTGTTCATTATGTCCCTGTGCGTATGTGCTTGTGCTGGTTCCTGGTCTATCATTTTCGCTATCTGAACTGTTAGTGAATGAGGAGTTTGAGAAGGTATTGTATCTTCTGTATCCTCCCCTTCCTCTGCTTGTGTATCTTCCTTGTGTATCTTGCTTATGGTACACTTCCTGAAGGTATGGATATGTTGTTTTTTTGTCAAATTGGTGTATATCCCCTGCTTGTTTCTCTAGTTTAATTGCCTGTATGAAGGTCTCAAAGTCTTTAAGGGTACGGTCCAATCTCTCTAGTGCTTCTTCAGCGTTTGTGAGGGCTTAATCTTTAAAGATCTCCTTCATCAACTCTGTGATTTCCTTCATCAAATGTTTGACTTCTTCTAGAGCCGTTTCCACCCCTAGCACTTTCCAGTGCCTACTGCAATTGTTTGAGATAAAACAAAAATTCTCCTTGAATTTGGGGTTGTCTATGAAGATTGCAGGTTCATTGCGAACCTGCAAACCTACAGGGATGGTATTCGCCTGAAGATATTTGGTTAGACCATGCCCGTGTAATCTAGTGCGAATCAATTTTTTCTCAAGTCTTTCTAATTTGTTTATTTTCTCATTTAGTGTGGCATCTAAACCATAGGTAGCTGTGTCAAGAAAGCTAGAGCCTAGTTGCCCTTCTAACAGTTTCGCAATATAGTCTTCGCTATATGAAAGTGTTTCTTTTTCAGACATTTCAGACCTCAAAAGGGAAAGAAACAATGTGCAATCTTTCAAAATATGTACAGTGCAAACATAAATAATCAAACAAAACTTTTTTTACAAAATGTAAAATGGTTTTGTTTACCAGTGATCCTTAAAATATCTAATTGGTTCTATCCTTATCTCTGTGATTTGCACTTTTACTACCCACCACCACTATCCCGCTACTCTTTCACTCTTTTTGCGCGCAACCTATGTCTATTGAAAAATATTCCTGATTAATTCTAAATAAATGTTGTTATTCTGGCAAGTGCTTGGCTAGTAATAATGGGGGTTACCATACCATGATTTATATTCCCAGACCCAAGTATAAGCAATGGCACCATGTAGGCACTGCCTGACTATACCGTATTCGGAGCAAATGGTTGTCTTTCTGTGCTTGGCTAGTATAATGGGGGGTATCATACCATGATTTATTCCCAGACCCGATTATTAGCAATGGCCCCATGTACACTTGGTTAAGATTTACCCAGCTCTTTCTGACACATGGTTTCACATACCTTTTAGGAAGTGGGGCGGAATTCTTTCATCATTCACGGATGGTTACGACATTGGGTGTTCAAATCTCAGCACACCGGAACTCGCGTACCCTTGGCGACATTGGGCCCTGGGCTCATTTATGGATTATATACCTGAGTAGCCAAGCCTGGCACCTTCTAACATCAAGAAATGATGGGGATAGAATCAACGATCCTCAAGTTGACGCGCTCAATTAAACATGAAACAATGATGTTTCTTTCACAAATATTCCTTTAATACAAATATCTTTTGTGATTCAACCAATTCATTCATTGGTCATTCAATGTTCTTATATTGATTGTTTTGCGGACATAATGTAATCCATATGTCGCCATTAACAAATTAACTCGCATTTGTCATCACCCAATGCATTTCGGGTCGTAATCCTTGACCCTTCGTCAGGGGTGAAAAAGCGGCAGACGCCGTCACCTCGGTAAACGCGATGAGCCTCACCTTCTAACATCAACACACACACACAGCACTCCATCTAACTAAGCATTCTCAATCATAGGTTGCAACACCCAGTCCTGATGAAGACTCGCAGCTGAGGCTCCAAAATTCCATCCTTGCATCAGCCGAGTCAAAACGTCGATGCTCTCCTTCTGAACAAGACCTGTACCTACATCCTATCCATTATATCGTTGGAAAATGCATTAAGTGCACATTGTAATTTACAGAATACATGTAAATGAAAGTTATAACATGGACAGGTCTGCATTGTCTGGTTTTGTTTACCAGTGATCCTTAAAATATCTAATTGGTTCTATCCTTATCTCTATGAATTGCACTTTCACTACCCACCACCACTATCCCGCTACTCTTTCACTCTCTTTGCACGCAACCTGTGCCTATTGGAAAATATTCCTGATTAATTCTAAATAAATGTTGTTATTCTGGAATCAACTATATAGTTTGGTGCTTTTTCATGTGTGGTTTCTTGACATATGTATGCATAAATAGTAATTGAATGCATGCATAAGGAATTTTGGTTTGGTTATTAAATAACAGTGTTGTAGTGCGCTACACAACACAGACTGCTCATAATTGAATTTAACTCTTTTAAACAATTGGTCACGGACCATTCTTTAATTCCCGTATTATGCCCAGGTCCGCCTTCACTTTTTGGGTTACCCCATTAACTGTAATGGTCCACATCTAACAGGGGCAGTCACCTGGGAGGGTCCGAAACACCAAAAGGCTGGACTAATTAAGCATATATACCACACAAAATCAGGCATTTAGGAGGGGTACGAACAGGAGCTAATAGAAAAGATGGGAGGTGATTGAAGCCCCTATTCTGGGTACAGTATGCCTCGCAGAGTAGTGCATACGCGCTGTTAGACTTGACCTAAAAATAACACAAAATTAAGTATTACTATTACAAAATGTGCCACATTATGTTGCATAATTTGGCCCTTCTTGCTGCATAATTTACTCAACCCTGCTACATATTTTGGTCCTCTCCTGCCGCATAACTCTAGTTGTCCTGCCTGTAGGTCAATTGCCCTGGTTATCCGTGGTATTCGGAGCTCTCTGCTGTGTTGAGCTCCATTTTGGCCTACAGGTAGTGTGCAGATTGAAAATACGATCGTAGTTTTACTCACAGTTAATCCCAGTGTAACAACACCCTTGTAAAGTGAGCCAGGGCGTTGTTTTTCTGATCGGAGGTATTTTCTATGGAAACACCCTTAGGCGCTCCTGCCCCCCAGTCAGGGCTATGACATTAACTGCTTTCGTTTAAATTCTTTCCTTGGGTTGAGTAACAGGCTTTACTGGACTGCCAGGTGTCAGATTCTTCAAAAGCACTTGTGAACATGTTTGCCAAATATGTTAAAAAGTCACCGTTTGAGGAGAATTCACAATTCCTTCATATAGAACTTGATGCACACTAGATATATTACTGTTATATTTGACAACTGTGAAATATAACAAGTGGTGTCAGCGCCTGCGAACCAACGTGTTGCCCTACATTGTACTTAAATCAGTTGTATGCCATAACTCGAGGGCACTTTAAACATTTCAGAAAGACTCATTGATTCATTTTCACCTCAGAATTCCTATGTAGTACCTAAGTAAACTTTCATTGCTTTTCTTGGCAAACCCAATATAGTAAAACAATATAAATCACGCATATTTTATAAAAAACTATAGCAAGTTAAAAAATAAATATTGCCCATATTTACAAGATAACCCCAGCTATTAACAGCTCACAACATATCATTATTTTTTTATGATTTTTTAAACATCTATACAAGCCTAACCCGGGTCTGGGCCTTGTTACGGTGTCTAAAACAATGTTAGTCAACCGGAAACCGCTCAATTAGTATTTCATATTTTACAATCATTTGCATGTCCTAGTCTAGGAGTAGTTAATTCAAAAATACGCTTCAGGGACGCACAGACTTTGTTTGCAGCCCAAGCATCCTGAAATGCAATAGTCCGCAAACTATTTTTACCGAATCAGATTTGAGCAATTTTCTATTACTTTTAGCAAGCATGGACAGGTACCTATAGGACGTTTTAAAGTTTCCTTATCTGTATTAAAAAGGCCACAATTTGCCAACCGTGATTGCTAATTTTTCCAACAGTAGGTAACCTCTCATATATTTAGGTGGCACAGTTGAAATTGAGGAAAACCATGCCTATTTGTCATCCCATGGGAACACCTAAATATCTCTGAGAAAAATCTCTGTATCGATTAACCCCAGCCATCATGCAAAAATAAAACCGAAAAAGCTTCAATGGCAAAATAGACTGAAATATATAATTTCTCTCTAGTTGTTTACTTTGTAAAGTCTGATTGATGTCACACCAGGCACCTATCAATATGTGTTTAGAAAACTTTTTTGGACACTCCACTCCTAAGCCAACAGAGTAGCTTTGGAACTGTGTAGGACCTCCTTTATATGGTAAGTGAATACATTTGGGGCCTAATTTACAAACATTTGACGCACTGCAGAGCAGCGGGACTTCCTGCTATACTGCTGTGCGCCGTGTCTACATTCCTGTCCTTCTCCCCCGCACCGGCACACAAACAGCAGCCCGCGCCAGCGCAAATACCCTTGCATCATGTTGCAAGGGTGCCTGCATTGTAGCATGATTGTTTTTGTGCAGGAAGGGAGACGTTCCTGCACAAAAATATTTGATGGCATTTTCCTCTTTCTATGCGTGATGCATCATTGCATGTTGCAGAATGCAGCACGCATAGAAAGAGGAAAAAACAAGGAGAAATAAAAGTATTTCCCCTTGTTGCACCAGCGTAGGAATCTGACGCATTTCCAGGTTTATGATTCCTCATAAATCTGGGAATGCTTCAGATTCCATGGGTGTTGCATGGGAACACTCACAGCAACACCTATGTATCGTGCCTTTCATGCAGTGTTTTGCGTGAAAGGAGCACATACTTATAAGGCCATGATAAGCCACTTAAAGTGACTTTGCGAGGCCATGTAAATATACTGCTGCACAATGCGCCACCAAAGCATCAAAGAAAGTGATGATCCGGCGGCGCAAAAGTGCCATCAGGGGTCTTGTAAATGAGTGGTATCAATGAATGCGGCGAGCGCAAGGTAAGTAGCTTTATTTATTTATTTATTTACTCTCCACTTTCCCGTCGTATGTCGAACTCCATTACCCCCCACCGGGCCCTGTCCCCACCTCGCCTCAACCACCCACAATGTTACCTGTGCAAGCCGCCACTGCCATTAAGCTCAAGTTATAAAACAAGTTACCCAAATACTTCACCAGGTTTTGAAATGTGAACGAATCATGTTTATTTGTAGTTCACTTTTCCAGTTATACTCGGCAATACATTTGCCAGCGGATCGAAACCACAGAGGCTCAGCTGCAAAAAGGGCCATTGATGAGCCTGAGGGTGCATCTGTGGCTCTGGCACTGAGTTGCCCGGGCAGGGCCTCCCGTCTGTTTGTGCCTCCCTGACGTCAGAGCGAAGCTAAGAAATATCGCTGCTGCCTCACTGAAAACTGTTTTGGAATGCGTGAAGAGGCACAGAAACACTGATTTAAACAACATAGTTAAATGTATTTTTGTAATATGACATATGCAGATGTGAAAGGAAAATATGTGTTTCACGAATTCTTTTGGTTTAAAGTATTATTCAAATTTGGATTCAAGAATCGTTTTGTTTATTTGAATAATAACATATAATAACATATATATATATATATATATATATATATATATATATATATATTACCTACTGGCGGTCGCCAGTAGGTATATATAGTTAGGATTTTTTTCCTATGGGACTTTTGAAAATTCTATGTCTAATAACTTTGGCGTTTGTGGACGGAATCGGCTGAAATTTTCAGGAAAATGGCACATTTTGTTTCTGAGCAGCCCTTGAAAATTTGGGGGGGTTTCGTCAAGGGGGGGCCGAGAAAAAAGGGGGGTCCCAAAACGCGTTTTTCCCATGTTAATTTCCATAGGGCGTTTGGCCTCACTTTTAGCTCGAACGGCTGAATGGATTTGCACAAAACTTGGCAAAATTGTAGGGACTGTTAGCCCGATGTGCCTTTGCTGGGTCTCAATATATGTGCTCAAGTGGATTTTGAGAAATTAACGTTTTAAAAAATTTATATATCTGTGACAGCGTCCTGGATAGCGCACCAGTTCGCGTACTTTTCGCGTAACGGAGCTTTGCGAAGCGAAGCTGATTGGCTCTCCGGTGTCTGTCAACATTCTAAACAGTCCGTAGCGGCCGCCATTTTGTCTCTCGGTAGGATCGAGAGACAAGAGGAGGCCAAAACGAAGGGGGAAATAAAGGAAAGGGGGCAAGGTAGACCCCTTCTGACCCCCTAGGATTGATGAGGGGGATATTAAAGTGCCCCACGGGTCCCAAAAAAAAAAAAAAATTTTTTTTTTCGTGGGGTGCGCCCGGTTCGCGTACCGGAAAGCGGTCTGGGGAGCGTACTATAAGGAAACAAGAATGATTGACTTTTAACTTATTGTATGTTTATTGATTGTTCGTTTTTTTTTATTTTTGTTTTTTTTTATTTACGTAGCTACATGTAGGTACCAATGCAGAGTCTATAATTTAATAAACGCCGTCTCCTTTGTAAATATCTTGCCTGTTGTTATAGAAGTTATTGTGGTAAATGGAATTCATACCATAGTCTGTCTGGAAAGCCGAAACAACATGGTGGCAGGAGATGATAAAGAGATGTTAAATACACATTGGGGATTATATAGTGGGAGAAAGGAAGTAACTATGAACAAAGCTAGTATGTAACACCAAAAAGTTGCACAGTATATTTTAAGTCTGACTTCACGTTATAATACATTTGCTACTAGTTTTCAATATACATATAAAAATAAATAATGTGTCAAACAATTTTTGAATTAAGAAATTAAAATTTATTTTTCATTTTGTTTTTCAAAATTTAAAAGAAAATCTAAAAAATCGTGATCATTTTTTTCTTCATTTTTTAGTAGAAAATCTACTGCATCTACACATTGCACAAGTTCATTATTTATTGTGTCGTCGTAGAAATCCATGTCAACTTCTGTCTCAATTTTTTTTCTGTTTCAGTTTTCATGTTGTTTTGTTGTTCTTCCATTTTCAATTCTGAAAAATGAATTTTTAAAAAATATATCAGTACAGAAAGGGCATTGTTGGGTTTCAGTACAGATAGGCAGTTTGGTTATTTAAGCAGTGTTTTTTTCTTTGGGCAGTGTATGGTATCAAATTAGAAGTAGAAATATGAAGAAACTTATCAAATAAACTCTTAGTCAATTCTGAATTATAATATAGAAGTCTAACTCTATCCTTAATTCAGGGCTGGCGCTAGGCATGGGCAGCGTGGGCTGCCGCTCATGGTCTCGCACTCAGCCCACTAGCATGGGGCCACGCACTGGTGATGTGTCCTTTTGTTTTCCTGGAGATCTATCATAAAAAAAGGTGTCGCCTGCAATTAAGGTCCATTGGAGGGGGCCCCCTCCTTGGGCCTCCCATGGATGGTGTCAGGAGGTATAGGGGAGGGAGAAGGAGACGCTCCTTCAATTGCAAGGAGAACATTCACAGACACTGAGGGGGCCCCATTGTCCAGCATTTTTGCGCACCCACAGTTTTAACTTTTAGACCACAATCAATTCTCACACCTATGAAGGTGTGAGAAATGCGTGTGGAGTAAAAGTTAAAACTGTGGGGGCGTCAAAATTCTGGACAATGGGGCCCCCTCAGTGTCTGTGAATGTTCTCCTTGCAAGGGGCCACTTATGTAAATTGGATGGGGCCTCGCGCACGTTCCCTTTTAGCCCAGGGCCTCGCAAATCCTAGGACTGGCCCTGCCATAACTAAAACAGAGAAGTCTATTTTTTTCTATAAGTATTACAGAGTGATAGAATATAACTGTCAGAAAATGTTTTTCTAATTAGCTTTCAGTACAGAACATACTTCAGTTTTATAAATAATATCTTACCTTTTAAATATAAGTTGAAGTTATCAGTTGATTTTTTGTTGTTATGCACTTCACGAAGTAGTAGTCAAAATGGGTGTGTTTCTCTCTCTTTGTATATATATATTCAGGTACATAACCAATGAAATGTCATGATATAATAGTAGAAATTGAAAGTATCTTTTAATTGGTTGTCATTTCCAACACTTCCGATATGTTTTGTGAAGTAATTTACCTCAGGGATTTTAGAGAGTTCTACATGCTAAATGGCTAAATGGTATTCCAACAATATTTGTGAAAATGGTAGGGATTGGTATGTAGTATGATCTAATGTTTAATTGGTGAAAGTGTCTCCAGTTGTTTTTCTGTAAATTACTTTCCCACCTTTTTTGAGCGAGTGCTTGTCAGTGTGTTTCCCGGTACGCGAACTTGCAGCGTTACGGGAGTCCTCCATTTTGTGTTTCGGTAGAATTGAGATACAAGATGGAGGGTAAATAATGTTCAGAATGGGTAGATTGGGGTAGTTTAGACGTATCCTGTCTCCCTAAGTTTTCTGAGGGTGGCTCAGGAGGCTCATATATGTCGTTAAAAAAAAATTGTTTTTTATCGCGTGGTTAGCTGCCGGTACGCGAACTAGTTAGCGTACCGGGAAGCGAATATAGGTGAAAATAAGTGAAAAAAGGTACATTCGAAATTTCAAAAGAGTACACTAAGTTAAGGTAGCTCTGAAAAGAGCTTTTGGGTTTTGTGTATGTTCTAGAAACTTATAAGTAGGAACCAATACACATTCTTAAATTTAGTATGAAAACTTTGTTCCCCTCATCTGAGAAATGCACGCCATCTCCTCTGTAGATATCTTGCATGTAGTAACGCAAGTTATTGTTGTAGATGCAGCCCATTCCATGGTCCCTCATGTAAGCTGAAACAGACTTATTTACATGCTTCCTCGATTTTTCTATTTGTGGACAAAATTGATTGGACCACCTCCATTTTTGTCTTTGGCATATATTGGAATATACCAAGGCAGTTTGAGGAAAAAGTGTCATCAAATGCTCAAAGGTGTCTTTTAGGAGCATTTCCAGACCTACCCCAGTCAAAGTGCCTAAATCGTTTCCGCCACAGTGCACTATTATGAGGTCAGGGTTTGGCAAATGTAAAAAGGTTTTCACCAATGGTATCAATTGGTGACATTTCAATCAGTGACACTTGTAAAGCGCGCTACATACCCGTAGGGTCTCAAGGCGCTGGGGGGGGGGGGGGGGGTGCCGCTACTGCTCGAACAGCCAGGTCTTCAGCTTCTTCCTGAAGGAGAGGTGGTCTTGGGTCAGGCGCAGGTCGGTCGGGAGGGAGTTCCAGGTCTTGGCGGCCAGGTAGGAGAAGGACCTTCCTCCTGTCGTCGCTCTTCGGATGCGGGGGACGGCGGCGAGGGCGTGGTTGGCTGATCGGAGGTGGCGTTTGGGAGCGTAGAAGTTGACTCGGCTGTTGAGATAGCTCGGGCCTTGGTCGTGTAGGGCTTTGTGTGCGTGGGTGAGGAGGCGGAAGGTGATTCTTTTGTTGACGGGGAGCCAGTGAAGGTCTCTCAGATGTCCGGAGATGTGGCTGGTTCGTGGGATGTCGAGGATGAGTCTGGCTGAGGCGTTCTGGATCCGCTGGAGTCTCTTCTGGAGCTTGGCGGTGGTGCCGGCGTAGAGGGCGTTGCCGTAGTCCAGCCGGCTGGTGACGAGGGCCTGGGTGACGGTCTTTCTGGTCTCGGTGGGGATCCACCAGAAGATCTTCCGTAGCATGCGTAGGATGTTGAAGCACGCCGAGGAGACGTTGTTGACTTGCCTGGTCATGGAGAGGGAGGAGTCCAGGATGACGCCCAGGTTTCGTGCATGGTCTGTCGGTTTGGGTGCGGTGCCCAGGGCGGGAGGCCACCAGGAGTCGTCCCAGGCGGAGGGTGAGGAGCCCAGGATGAGGACCTCCGTCTTGTCCAAGTTCAGTTTCAGGCGGCTGGTCGTCATCCACTCGGCTACCTCTTTCATCCCTTCGTGCAGGTTGGCTCTGGCGGCGGCGGGGTCGTTGGTCAGGGAGAGGATCAGCTGGGTGTCGTCGGCGTAGGAGATTATGCTGAGGTTGTGTTTGCGTACGATGGCCGCGAGGGGGCTCATGTAGACGTTGAAGAGGGTGGGGCTCAGAGATGATCCTTGGGGGACGCCGCAGATGACTTCGGAGGCCTCTGACTTGTAAGGTGGTAGGCGGACTCTCTGTGTTCTTCCGTCGAGGAAGGAGGTGATCCATTCCAGCGTCTTGTCCTGGATGCCGATGTTGCTGAGGCGCCGTACTAGGGTGCGGTGGCAGACCGTGTTGAATGCCGCGGAGAGGTCTAGGAGGATGAGGGCCGCTGTTTCTCCATTGTCCATCAGGGCTCGGATGTCATCGGTGGCGGCGATGAGGGCGGTCTCGGTGCTGTGGTTAGCTCGGAAGCCGGACTGTGAGGGGTCGAGGGATCCGTTCGTCTCGAGGAAGGCGGCCATCTGCTTGTTGACGGTCTTCTCGATGACTTTGGCCGGAAACGGGAGGAGCGAGATGGGGCGGTAATTCTTGAGTTCGGTGGGGTCCGCTGTGGGTTTCTTGAGTAGAGCGCTGAGTTCGGCGTGCTTCCAGCTCTCGGGGAAGGTGGCGGTGTCGAAGGATGTGTTGATGATGTCTCGCAGGTGGGGTGCGATGACAGCGTCGGCCTTGTTGAAGACGTGGTGAGGGCAGGGGTCGGTCAGTGATCCGGAGTGGATGGAGTTCATCGTGCGGATGGTGTCTTCGGTGCTGATCGGGGTCCAGGCGTGGAGGGTGGTGGTGGGGGGAGAGGTGGTTGTTCGGTCATGGTGTGCGTTGGTTGGTTGTTGAAGCTGTTGTGTATGTCCGCGATCTTGTTGTGGAAGTATGAAGCGAGGGAGTTGCAGAGGTCTTGCGATGGGATGATGTCGTTGTTTCCTGCGCTGGGGTTGGAAAGCTCTTTCACGATGTTGAAGAGTTCCTTGCAGTTGTGTGCGTTGTTGTCCAACCGGTCCTTGAAAGCTGATTTCTTGGCGGCGCGGATCAGCTGGTGGTGTTTCCGGGTGGCAAGTTTGAAGGAGGTCCTGTTGTCCGGTGTCGGTTCCCTTCTCCAGACTTTCTCGAGGGCTCGGCAGTTCTTCTTGGAGCTCTTGAGTTCGTCGGTGAACCATGGGGCCTTCTTGCTGCCGGGTCTGCTAGGCGGGGTCCTCAGTGGGGCGAGTTCGTCCGCGCAGTTGCTGATCCACTTCGTGAGGTTGTCGGCGGCCTGGCTGGGGTTCGCTGAGCTGGCAGGAGGGTGCTGGCTCAGGGAGGTGGCGAGCTGGTCTGCTGTGATCTTGTTCCAGCTTCTGCGGGCGGTCTGTTTCTGGTGGTGGTGGGTCGTCGTTCTCTTGAAGGTGAAGTGGACGCCAGCTGTGGTCCGTCCATTGAAGCTCATTTCAATCCTCTTCGGCCAATCCATTTAATTTCCACATTTTGTAAATTGAGGTTGTGTACATTTCTGTTATCAGCACCCCTGTGAGCCCAGTGGATGTAGCTATGTCCAAGAATCCAGACTGAAAACATGGCTAGTGGAGTTTTTGCTGCAGTCAGATGAAGTGTGGGAATGAAATGGCAGTTGAAATAGTGAAGTTTGTAATGAAAAAAAAACTGTGGAGTTTAAGTGCAAATGATTCATTAGCAGTGATTGGTGTATTTCCATTGCTGAAAACAGAAAGTTAGGGTGCATGGATGTGTTCTTTGAAAGATGTAATTTGAATGGTTAATAAAAAATGATGTTATGAAAGATTTCAGTGGATTAGCAGGTGTACTGAGAGTTCAGAGTTCATTTGAAACATTGTTGCGTGAACTTGTGAACATGAGAGGTCTGGCAGGCGGTAGTTGCTATGGAAAAGAGGTAGAAAGGGCAGAGGGGGGAAGGGTGTTGATTTGAAAATAGTGAGGGAAGAGTTTTTATTGGCTGACATGAGAGATATGTGTGATGAATATCAGCGTTTCAGTGCCTTTGTTGGTTCCAGCCTCTGGAGTGCATACCTTTAATTCTGCTAAAGAATAATTGGTGTGTTTCTGAGTCTGTTTTGAATTTCAAAAAGAATTTGTAAAGGTGAGTTATCGTTTATATATTTTAGATAAAGACTAGTATGCTTTTTTGCGTAAATAAGAAAGTCAGCTGTGTATTTAAAATGATGTTTTGCGTCAAGTGTTTTGCATTCTGCTTTCAAAGGTGATTTTGGATTCTTTTACCAATTGTAATTGTAGATAATGTAAATTATTAGTACTGACAAGGTGTGTATGTACATAGGAGCTGTGCTGTGTTTTCAAATTATGATCGGAAAATCGTTTTTAAGGAAAAGGCATGCTTTAAAAAATTATAAGAAACTATGTACTTGTGATGTGACTCCTGCAATGCGTCGCTTTTGCGGAACAGATATATGATGCATTTGTGTTGGTATTGTTACGGTGTATATGTAAAAAATGATGCATAAGTGTTGCACGGGCATTGTAAATACTCTCCTATGTGTGCTTAGCAATTTCAAGTCACTTCCCCCGGGTTCAAGGGCCTTGTGAATACGTCCCCATGTGTGTCTGGTCATTTGAAGTCACTTTCCCGTAGTGCAAGGCCCTTGTAAATACGCCCCCATGTGTGCCTGAAAATTTTTCATTTTGATTGTTTGAGTTACATAGCCATGTTAAAAGTTATTGAAAAAAAGGTGCAAGTTCCTTAAAAAAAATTTTTGATGTGCATTAGGGCATCTTAAGTCTGTTCCGCATGAATGTAGGTGTATTATTGTTTTACATAAAAGGTTTAAAAACTTTTTTTGAAATCAAATGCATGCACACTTAGGGCCCGATGTAGGTGGTCGTTTCAGGCCATTTACCGACCGGTTACGGACGATTTTGGCCGTTTCCGACCGGTAAATGGCCAATCGGTATGTAGGGGCCTAAATCCAAGGCCACATGTATATTTTAAATGATGTTTTGCGTCAAGTGTTTGCATTATGCTTTCAAAGGCGATTTTGCATTTTTTTACCAATTGTAATTGTAGTTAATGTAAAGTATTAGTACTGATAAGGTGTGTATGTACATAGGAGCTGTGCTGTGTTTTCAAATTATGACCAGAAGAGTCCTACCTACATATGGGTGGCTTCAAATCGGTATATTTATCGATGTTTTATTTTACCGAATCGGTAAAATTACCGATTCGGTAATTTAACCGATTCGGTAATATATTGCCCCTTACATGACAAATTTTGTTATCTGGTCGGTAACGGCCGAAAATACAGTTTTTCGGTCGTTACCGACCGACCTACATCTGGCCCTTAAAGTCTTAGAGACAGATTTATGATGGTTGTGCGCCTCTTTTGTGCTGTTGGTGCGTCACTTTTGTAATGCAGGAGAGATTTCCAAGAAGCACCATGTTGCAAAACAGCAGCCGCGGGTCGAGGAGGGAGTTACGGTGGGGCAGGCATGCGGGGAGGGGGAGGGGCAGGGTGGAGGGACGTAAACACTGGCATATGGATTATTGCAGGTAAGTACACAATTTAATGTGTGTAAAGTTTCATGTGGGCTTTTTTTTGCAGGGTGGGTAGTCATTTGCATGAAAGTCCTGTAATACTATCACTATCACAGTAAAATTAAAAAAAATTTAATGAATCATCTTTATAGCGTTTCTGAATCAAATTCTTACTGTTGATTTACTGTTTGGTATTAGTGGTTAATAACATTTTTTATTATATTTTACCACAGATTCAACTGCAGATTATTGAGAAATTAGACAATGCCATCTAAAGATAGAATCCGAAAGTCTACGAAACGTCAAAGACAGCAGATTACTACATTTTTGCAGCAGTCCTCTACATTTAAATCACCTCAACGCACGAAGAAAGCTTCGGGTAAGCGAACGAAATCATTTCTTAGAAACATTTGTAGAAACAAAAGTATAACTACAGAACAAGTTTTAGTGCCGAAAAAGAGAGCCAATTTAAATGGAAAGGAAAGGCCCGTCAAAAAAGTTTCTGCTACAGCTGTAGATAACTCTATGCATGGCAGTAGAAGGGAAAATGTATTCAGGGACATTCGTAGGCGAATGTTCCGCAACAGGGTAATTGTCAATTTGCTAAAACAATTCAAGAAAGGCCAACAGAAAGTGGCATTTTATAAGAAAAAGAAAAATGTAGAGAAAATTATTGATCAGGCTTTCGAAATTAAGCGAAAGTTATTTATTTTGGTAATTAATAGAATTAGGAAACTAAACAAGGTAATCTATGTTTTAAAATCAAATAGTAGATGGAAGAGAGAAGTAAATCGAAGTAATTTTTGTGATGTTTTCTCAGGAGAATGGATGCATAGTTCAAATAGTGAGGCATTTTTTAATGAGGAGAGTTATTTTCAGGACAATGATTTGGTGCATGCAGTTGACACCAGTGGTCGAGCTTATGAGGTGAAAGACGGTCAACAGGTTGAAAAAGAAATACTTGTGTCTGCAGATGCAGAAGAGGCGTTAAGTGATGAGGTTTTAGGGAGACGTCCTAAGGAACCAGTGTACACCTGGAAGTGTAGTTCTATTTGCAGTGTGCGACAGGATTCCATCAATTTGCTTTGTGATTTTATACGGACATTTCATAAGAAAAGTGTAAAGCAAAAAATAAAGATGTTGCAAGAATTAGATCCTTGCAGAGTGAGGCAAGTGACAGGTTTGCGTGGTCATTCACTGGCTTGTCTTTCTAGGAGAGTATGCCAGAGTGTATTTCATCATTTCAGGATGCTAGCAGTGCATCATAATAAAGTGAGGAAATTAGTTAGAATGTTGTATTGTGCTAAGAGTCCAGCAATTATGCTTAAAAAATTAAGCAGAGCTCTTTTGCATGGTTCTGAAGTAGATGCGAAGAATATTTGTCAAGAAATTGAGTTCTGTTACTTTGCTGGTAAAGAGAACAATGTTGATATTGAACCACTAGAAGAAGGTAATGTGGAAGACAGTGTACAGATTTTCAGTACAGATAAGTTTCACAAGGAAATTTCCACGTTTATGGTGAAATCAAGTGAGAGGCCTAATTTCACTTGTGTGTGTTGTCGACGGACTTATTATAAGAATCAGACTAAGTTAGTGGATATATATGCAAAAAGTGATATGGAAAACAATAGTGAATGGAAGGATTTTGCCACATACTTGATGGTAGAAAATTGTTTTGATTTGGGAGCGGACCAACGTATGTGTACTTATTGTTTTAACAAATTAAACCAAAACCAGATGCCTGCTAGAGCGGTTCATAATAATCTGGAATTAGATGACATTCCTTCTGAATTGCAGGATTTAAATACTTATGAATCTATTTTGATTCAAAGTGTCCATCCCTTCCAGGCTATTGTACGAATGGAGCCAAAGACAGGGAAGTTGCCTCCATCAGATTTACAGAGAGGGTTAAAGGGAAGGGTTGTTTATTTGCCTTTGGATTTGAAGAAAAACATTAATACAATAGGAGTAGAGAAAGTGGAAGAGGAACCTCTGGTTATCATAGTCAATGGTGTTCCGACAAAGAGTAAGAAAATCTGGCAAGATTTAGTGGATGTTAGGAAAGTCAAAAAGGCAACATTGTATTTGATAAAAAACAATAAGTACTACAAGAATGTATGTGTTGAAGAAGAGGAAGTAAGTGATGAAGAGGACAGCGATTTGTGTCCTGGACAAATTGAGAAAGTAGAAGCCTCTAAAAAGGAAGAAATATATGAACATTATAGTGTTCATCCTTTGCATTCCAAGGAAGTCATGGGGAATGCTATTGAGTTGTTTCAAATGAAACAAGCCAAAGAGAGTCCCATTAGTGTTTGGGAGGAAAGTTTGGAAGCTCGATGTTTCCCACAGTTATTTCCCACAGGTCGAGGAGGACGATATGATGAGCGACCTGTTCAAATTCCTGCTTCAGAATACCGGACTTTACGATTGTATACAGAAGATCCTAGGTTTCGACAATGCATTCCCTATTTATTTCATCTACTGTTTGAAAGTGATCTCTCTGGATTGTCTTATGCAGTGAACCACATCTTGAAAAGTGGTGTACAACTGCGAAATATCTCGGCAAGGGACTTTATGGATAAAGTCAATGTGCAAGACAGTATTTTGGATTCTCACCTGATTAATCTCATGGCTTGTCAGCGTGGTACTAATGAGTATTGGTACCGTCGTCATGGTGACTTAAAATGTATGCTGAGGAATTTAGGAACTCCCACATGGTTCCTCACTCTCAGCTGTGCTGAATATGGCTGGGAAGACTTACTTGAATTTCTACGAGAGGTAAATGGAAACATTGAAAATATTGAATTCAAGACACCCGGAGAACTGTGCTCTTTGGATCCAGTGAATGTATGCAGGCACTTTAATCATAGATTTGAAGCTATGATGTCTTTCATCACGAGCAAGAAAAATCCACCTCTTGGAGAGGTGTTGGATTTCTTCTGGAGGAAGGAGTATCAAGCAAGAGGTGCTCCTCATATACATATGCTGCTATGGATCAAAGATGCACCCAAATTTGGAACAGATCCGGATGACTTAGTGATGAGTTTCATAGAACAGTATGCTACATGTGCTGTTCCAAAGACAAACGAAGACAAAAGTCTAAGAGAACAAGTTTTACGGTTTCAAAGCCATCGTTGTGGAAAGTACTGTCGTCGTAAATTCAGAAACAAGGACAAGTACTACACCAAATGTCGTTTTGCATTTCCACGGTCGGTGATATCAAAAGGAAGAGTTAACAATTTGATGTCTTCGCTGCGACATAATGTGACGAGGAAATCACCCAAAAACACATACAATTTGAAAAGAAACGAAGAGTCCAAGTACATCAACGACTACAACCCAGTGATTTTGTCCATGTGGAATGCTAACATGGATATACAGTTTGTGGCTGACAACTGTATGGCTGTGGCTCGGTATGTGACATCTTACATCACCAAAAAAGAAAAGACAGAACTGAAGGATATGTGGGAGGATATTTCCCATGAAAAGAGCCTCAGTAAGAAGTTGTACAGTTTCAGTCTGAAGATGTTGTCGCATCGAGAAATCGGAGCTTACGAATGTTCTGACCGGTTATCTTCAGCAAGTCTCTATGCCAAATCTAGGAGTATCATTTGGGCGAGTCTTGGTCTTGCTGCAACACGTAATCGAGTTCTGAAACCTGTACGGGAAATTGAGTATTTGGCGGAGAAGGAGCCAAACTGTATAGATATTTTGAAGACCAACATGTTGGATACATATTATCCAAATAGAAGCAGTCACCTGGAGAATGCTTGTCTGTATGATGTTCTTCAAAATTACGTTTTCAAGAGGAACATCAAAGAAGATATTGATAAAGGAGTGTATGCTGTAATTGGAAGTGAGGGATGTCTGGTCAAGCAAAAAAAATGTCAATTGATAAATCATCGAAAATTGGATTGCGAATCTCCCGAAAGAAAAGAGTTTTTCTATTTAGCTCTTTTGCAACTTTTCAAGCCTTGGCGTGCAGAAGAGGAACGGCTTGGGGATTTCCTCTCTTACGAAGACTCTTTCAATGCAGCCAAGGAGTCCATAGAATGTCCTGTTTTTCCAAAATATCTACAAATGTTGAATGCAGAAATTGAGCAGGAAGCAACAATTGCAGCCGAGATTGCTAGAGACAGTTCTCAGGACAGTCAGAGTTCTGTTTCATTGAGTCAGGATCCACTAGGAGAACCAGTTATTGAAAATGAAGCTGCCACTGCCATGATTGAAGTGGAAAGAGCCATGGCACATGCTCAGAAGGATGCAGTTAACTTAGAAGAATTGGAAAGACAACTCAACGTTGAGCAGAGGAAAATATATGATGAAGTTACCAGCCAAATTGATCATGGATTAAGTCATGAGAAGGAAGAGTGCTCATGTATGTCGTTGAAGCCTGTCCGACTGTACGTGAGTGGAGAAGCAGGAACTGGAAAAAGTTTCCTCATTAAAGCAATTTCATGTTATCTGCAGAAAAGGACTGAATCATCGCTGTCTTGCGTTGTGACCGCTCCAACTGAACTGGCAGCTCATAACATTAAAGGGATTACTTTGCATCGGTTACTGATGCTGCCAGTGGAGCATGATAACAAATTACAATACCACAAGTTATCTGGAGATGCTTGTTGTGAAGTATCTAGAGTCCTGAAGAAGATGAAACTTCTTATCATTGACAAAGTAAGCATGGTTTCAAATGTCATGCTTGCTTTTGTGCATTTGAGAATGCAGGAAGTTCTTAAAACAGAGTATGATGTGTTATTCGGTGGCAAACACATCATTGTTTTTGGTGATCTTCTGCAGCTGACACCAGTGAAAGGACAACCAGTGTTTAAACTGCTTACACATGAAGATACCAAGAAGTGCCTAGGGAGCATTGGCAACGTTAACATATGGTTAAACTTCAGTTATGCTGAGCTGCGTGAAAATATGCGTCAGGCGAAGGACGAAGATTACAAGAATATTCTGCAAGATGTTAGAATCGGGAAAGTGACTGAGCGTGGTAAAGAAGCTTTCGATGCACGCTTACTGTCAAATTTATATCCAGAAAAAGACGTTTTGCCAGAGGATATTTTTCAGAAAATTACTGAGAAGAAATCTGGAATATGTTTGATGCCAACTCTTGCAGAATGTTCCATCTTCAACAACAAAATGTTGAATTTAGAAAAACAAGACATTGTAAAACTTGAAGCTATTGACAAAATAGAGCATATGGGAGCAACAATTATTTTGTCAGAGAATTTGAAATCTAAATTGGATTCATTAGAGAAGACTATATCTAAAACTGCGGGTTTTGAAAAGACTTTGAATGTATGCTTAAATTGCCGAATCATTTTGAGAAGGAATTTACATGTTGAAAGAGGTCTGGTAAATGGATCAATGGGTAATGTTGTTGATTTTGAGAAATACAGAAGTAGAGATGGAATTGAATTTTTAAAAATTAAATTTGATGGCATTGAGGAAATACAGCTAATTGGTCGTTGCTCTGCTAGGTTCTTGCTTGTTAAAGACTTATATGTTCGGCGTAAGCAGTTTCCTGTTTGCTTGGCATATGCGGTGACAATCCATAAATCGCAAGGTTTAAGTGTAGACACTGCTTTGGTGAATATTGGCAGTTCTGTGTTCAAGGAGGGTATGGCTTATGTAGCATTGTCACGAGTCAGAACTTTATCGGGATTGTACTTGATTGACTGTGATGTCACAAACATTTGTGCGGATCTAGATTGTGTTAAGGAATACAATAGGTTAAGAAGAGAGTATGCGCCACATTTGCCTCAATATCCTTTGTTTGAGAAACGTGTGGTAGGCCGGAAACGAAGAAATATCAGTAATAGTAGGGAGGTTGATGCAAAAAGACCAAAAGTCGATGAACCCAAAAGTGGAAGCAGGAATAAAATGAATTCTGTTGAAAATGTTGTTGGTTTTAAATTTGAAAATAGTTCTGGTGTCAACTGCTATGCTAATGTAGTTGTTAATGTTCTCTTTTCACTAGAGACTTTCAAAGAACAGATTGTGATCAATTCGGAACAAAGTTTATGCTGTTTGTTGAATTCTGTGTTAGAGAAATGTAGTGCTGATAAAACGAGAGTAGAAAGTGTGTCTGAAATTCGTTTTCTGTTAGACGAATGTTCAGGTCAAACAGAATTCTCTGAAAATATTCAGCAGGATTGTCAGGAGTTTTTAATGTATATGCTTGATGTATTGCAAGATGAAGGTGTAGATGTAGATTATCTATTTGGCCTTTCTTATCAATGGCAACATGACTGCGAGAACTGTAGGCTATCAAGTACTAATAGTGTAGACTCAGAAAGATTTATATATTTAACTTTGCCTGACAGTAAATCAGTATCCTTCAATAAGCTAGTAAAGGCAGCCGATCAAAATATGGAGTGCAGCCAATGTAAGTCTGGAATGCTGTCCACGTTAATTTTACGAAGTTATGGCCAGTATGTCATTTTAATGTTTTAACGATGTAGGCCTGATGGAACTAAATTGACAACTTTAATTAATAATTTTGTGGCTTCGCAGTTGTCAATATCAGGAAGGACTTTTAAAACTACTGCAATTATATTTCATAATGGTCCTTCAACTAATTCAGGACATTATACAGCCTATTTGAAATCTGGAAACGGCTGGTCATTCTGCAATGATTCTGTTTTAACTTTCCAAAAAAGATTTCCTTTCCACCTTCAAAATTCTTACCTGGTGTTCTTACAACCAAAATTTTAGGAAAAAAAGCTTGGGATTTGTTCAGAGGAATTTCAAGATGTTCTAATGGCTCCTACTCTATATGGCCTTGTGGATAATTGTAGTACAGAGTGAAAACTGTTTGTTTTTATAAGCAAAGTCAAGTAGCAGATCAAAATAAGGAGTAGAGGAAATGTAAGTCTGCAATGCTGTCCACATTATTTATGGAAACTTATGGATGAAATGTCATTTTACAATTTCAACTACATAAACTGGAAGAAAATAAGTTGTCCAGTCTAATAAAAAATGTTTTGGCTACATAGTCATCGATTTCAGGAAGAACATTTGCAACTGCAGCTATTATATAATATACTGGTCCTTTGACAACATCTGGATATTACACAGCTTATTTAAAATTTATAAAATGGCTAGTCTTTCAGCAAACATTACTAATTGACTATGAAGCAATGTTGCCTTTTGACTTGTTTTTTGAAGTCAGAATTTAGGGTAGGTAATTGGACTATAATGATTCTAGGTGTTGCTGTAATTTAGTGTGCTGTTTCAAATTGCTTTGTATGTCTCAGTTTTCTTAAAACAATTGAGTTTATCTTTCAGAAAGTGGCGGGCAGAAAATAGTAACAGCACAACAGAGTATAAGCTGTTCATAGGATATCCTTTGACGTCATAGAAAGTAAGTTACTTTGGAGAAGTTCCTATTTCTGCTTATTTATATTATTTGGGTTTTTTAAACACAATCATTTTGATTGTGTTTTTTTTTCCCCGCTGTTATATGATGAATACCTTCAACTCACTGTTTTCAGTGAAATTTGATATTTTCTGATAACAGCAAAAATAAACCATTAAATATGTTTAATTAATTTTCTACTTTGAATTTTGATTTCTAATATATATATGGATTGGTGTGGCTCACTGGTTAGAGGTGGCAGACCCGGAAGCAGAGGTCAACCCGGGACCAGGGTTCGATTCCTGACGTGGCAGGGTCTTTGGCCATGGTCAGCGGTCTCGATAATTCTCGCCTCGGTGCCTACTCCAACCATGGGTCCCACTCAGCAACTCTGGGCAATAGCTTGCTTAATCTCTACTAACGGCCCCATCAGCGCCGGGGATGCCTGGCTTCACCTTGGGGATTCCCAGGAGGGATCATCTCTCAGGGAAAGCCAGGATGGGTTCCCCAGCGGTATACAGCGCTGGGACGCCTCTTTGCTGGGGCAGCTGTGCGCTTTACAAGAATACCACATTTAACATTTAACATTCATTTTGTCTCATGCTCACACTTTTTTTACCACCTTCTATTAATTTAATTTTTTTTGTTCTTTCTTACACAGATTAAAAGTATAAAAAAGATAATTTAGTACGGTAATGACAATTAAAAGGTAAGTGTTTAGTACTCTTTACGTTACATGTCTATCAGATTTAACTTTTATTAGTTCCACTGCTTCTTTTCTTTAACCCTTAGTTTCCTGTCTTTGCTACTTCCTTCATTTCTTTTTCTTTTACTTACTTATACTACTCTTTTCACTTCTTCTATCAGTCCCTCTTTCAACAGTAACTGTGTGTTACTCCCTCTATTTGTCTTTCTTTTCACATTACTCTCTGTTTATTTCTTCGGCTTTTTTAAAAAAATATTTTTTTTAGTTCGCTCCCGGTTCGCGTACCCGAACGCTAACCGGGAAGCGAATCAAAAGAAATAGAGGATGCTAGAGTGCTAAACATTCTAGCAATTTTTTTAAAGAGGGAAGGTAGTTCTGAGAAGAACTTTTTTTTATTCTTTTTGATGTTTTATATATTTTTTGTGTTTTTTTGAGGAAGGGGAAACAAAAATGATTCACTTCAAAGGGCTCAACAGGAGCAAAAAAAAAAAAAAAAAAAAATGTACTTTCTTGGACGTTTTGGACATTGATGATTTTCAAATGATGTATTTATTAAAGTAATACTCATCTCTCCGCATGAAATTAATTTTCCACATGCTAGACATGTAAATCTCATCTGCCCAAAGTTCTTTTGGAGATTTGGGACCGTTTCTCTTGCCTCTGACTCACTTATTGCTAAGTCATTGGTGGATATTTTAGCCGGTCGGGGGTTATCCATCAGATCTCGAAGTTGTGCTTTAGAATATTTAAGAGGGTGCCACCTCTCCATGTGCCGATGCATGGTATGATTACCATAGCTATATTTTTTTTCGGTCCCTCTCGAGAGTTTTTTGCAGATGAGGCAGGTAACGTATCTGGCATTAACTTTCTTTTCATGAGAAGGATGAGAAAAAAATTGCCAGATAAAATTCACTTTGATATGGGATGTTCTTGGCATTTCTTTCAGAAAGCCACTTGTCCCTTGCTCCTGTTCCTCGTCTTCCTCTTCTTCTTCCTGGTCGAAGATGACCTGGCTAGTCGGTCCTGTCTTCTTTGGCGGTTGTGGAGGTGGTGGAGATCCACCAGCTGCAGCTAATACAAATGCCATGTCTTAGCAAACAAAAACAGGTCTTTCTCTCATAAAAATGAAAGTCGGAGTGAGGAAAAAAGGTGGGACTTTCATCATTTGAGAAAAGAAAATGTTCTAAACCAATGAAAAGTGTTTATTTTACGTCATATGCTCAAGCGTTCCATCATTAGGAAACTAAAAGTAAAATGAACCAATGAAAAGTTTTATAAACAAGTCACATGACCTGTTATGCTTACGTTCCGCGTTCCGCGCTGCGCCTCGGATCAATTCCGAGCCTTTACGTTTCGCGCCTTGGTTCGCGTTCCAGAACGCTTCCGGGTGCGCTAATGCAGAACGTCTTAAGGGACATTACGTAGTAACGCGATATGTTGCGTTTACGGGACGCATCGCGATGTGCCTTTCTAACGCGGTATTTGCACTAACGGAACGTTTACCAATTCGCGGATCGGCAGCGAAACAAGAAAAAATAATTTAAACTATAATATAAATTGAATTTAAAAAATATAATACAAATATATATAAAATATATTTATGAATTAGAATAAGAACATATGTTACAGCTATAGATATTTGCTATTAAAAAACCATTGAAATTCACTGAAAAAACCAGAGGTTATAGACCATATAGTCATAGACCATGGAGTGGATGGACTACCACGTCACATAAGTCTGGAGGCGCGTTAGACTATAACTTATATACGCCACCCTACACGCACGTATTGATAAGTGTGTAAGTTGTTGGCCCTCACCCACACTTGGGTACCTTGACCACCAGGATCAGTGACACCTGCTCTGGTCCTTAGGTACCACTTAACCTCCTGAATTTACGGTTGGTTAATTATTTGAAAATAATGGGATTGGCATGTTGCTTGTGAACACGAGAGAACCTTCACAACGTTACAGGCACGTAATTCAGCATATTTACGCCCTCTTTTTCTGTCTTTACTTCCACAGGTCTCTCTTTTCTTGAGCCTACCGATTTTTGGTAGACGCTCGCATTTTCCATCTGAATATTTTTGCAATTTCTACAGGAATCTAGGATTGGGTACGCCTTTTAGGGGGTGTAGACCGTCCATTTTTCTGGTTTTTTGGTCCTGAAGAAAACCTGGCACTTCCCACTATAAGGTTGAAACATGTAGACCAGACCACTTGCTGAGATACTCTTGGTCATAACTACCCTCAAGGTATCTCCACACCGTTTTTAACATTGTCTAGTTGCTCACCAATAAAATATATTTCTTGAGTTTTTACCAGGATAATTTTTAACATTCACCCTTTTTGCACTCAAACACAAACCAGCTCCACTGTAATTCAGGTGTTTTGGCACACCCTGGTGACACCGGGCATCAGGGTGGATCCCGATGATGAAGCATGTCACCACTAGGTTGGTGAGTGAGGGGTTTTTATAAAAGGAAGAATTTTTCCTTTTTTCCAACATACATCCCATTAAGATTCTTTTGAATCTGTATGGTGATACTCCTTCTTTGTTTGCTACATACAGTTACTAAAGAAGACATTATAGATGTCCTGCTCTAACATAGTTCCATCTCAGCTAAGCATAAGAAGTAATTCCATAAATCGCAGTTATATCAATAGATGATGTTGCATATCTACCATTTCTACATGAATGTTTAGCTCTCGGCATCTAATTGACTCTCTGCCCCTTATGTGTTTGCAGGGGAATGTTCCTATAAGTGGCCCACCTTGCCCATATCTTGGTATGTTTCTGTGGACATCCACAAGCAATAAAAACTGGGAGCTCCAACTCCATGATGAAATCTAATCCTGTCTTGTGAGACCTGGGGGTGAGTCTCTGCCTTCCACAGCCTGGCTATATCCCACTTAGCTACTGTATGGCCTAGAAACAGTAAGTGTATTTTGCATCTGTTGCCCCCTATACCTTCTGTAGTATGTAGGAGTGTTAATTTCGGAGACCTCAGTATGTCCCATGCCAGTACCGAAACTGACTTTTTTAAATGTCATCTGATTGTTATGTAAAGCATTCTTGTGTCAATGTAAAACTACAAAAATCATAACATTAAGAAGTCGTAAGTACAAAGCAGCATTCCGTTATAGATTCACACATGGTACCATTGAGCAATAAGAACATTGTGGATCTCTGCAAATTCCGTAACTTTCCCTCACAAATATGTGATTAGCAAGTTTAAAAATGGTGCAGTGGGGGGCGTGGCCAAGATGGCGGCGGAGTAGGACGCTTTTCCGAGCCGCTCCGGCGCCGATCCGACAAAGCATCTTATAGCACGGTCCTGAGGGAGCGATTTCACTTCAAAAGTGCTGCGAAAGTCCCCCTGGCATAGCAGAGAGGTTTGGTGCCGTCGGTGGGGCGGAGAGACTTCAAGATCAACCACGGGACCGACTGAGCTCTGAGGCCTGCGCGACCCCGGCCTCTCTTGGGTCCTGGCGGCCGATGTAGGAAGAGGGCGGAGCTCCTGAGATCCCGCCTGGAAGCTCCGGAGCTGGCCGAAGGTGGAGAACCGCACTGAATCGGCGAGGCGGCAGATCTAGCTACCGGTGTGGCTTGGAGTCATCTAGCTTGTGGCGTGGAGCGGGCCCACGAGGCTTGGAGGTTTAACGGCGCCCGGCGGTGTTCGACGAGAGGAGGCCCGAGACATCTGAACGCCGGTGGCGGTGCAGACTGGGCAACGGCTGTGGCCTTGAGCGTGACTGGTGGTGGAGAGCGGTGCCAGATCGGCGAGCTTCGCTGAGGCCGGATTTGCGCATGAGAAGGACGCGGCCTACGGGATAGCGGCGGCATTCATGCATGGCCGCCATTGGACTTTGGGCCGTCCGCAAGCTTGAGCTTTACCCTGGCCGCCTGTGACACCTACGGAACGAAGACCCGGGCTGCTGTGTGGGCCGTGTGCATTTTTTCAGAAGTACTACGGCCTATAGTTCGAGGCTTGGTCACTGGGATCAAGGGCCTAGGTTCTAGACTGGGACGAGCGGCAGGGCCCGCCATCTTGTTTAGCCGCGTGGCGCTTGGGTGGAGTGCCGCTTGCCGCCATGTCTATCGCGCTGCGCAAGGGGCGCCCGGGGAAGGATGGCACTTCGAAATCTTCCCAGCAGCCGGCATCCCCAGGAGCTAGTGGTTCCTCGAAGCAATCGGACGATGAGGCGCCGGTGACGAAGGCTTTTATGTCCGAACTCTTTGCCTCCATTAAGGAAGACATCTCCGAGCTCCGCGCGCAATTGGCCTCCGATCTACGGGAGGTGCGGAGGGACGTGGACGGTATAGGCGAGAGGGTGGCGACTCTGGAGGACCATGATTTAAGTATGGCCAACGATGTGCACTTGTTGCAGCAGGATATCATCCGCCTCACCGAGCAGAACCTGGACTTACAGACGCATACGGAGGACTTAGAAAATCGTTCCCGCAGGAACAACATCCGTATCCGAGCTGTGCCCTGGGATGGTGAGGCAGGCGATCTGCGTGGTTATGTCCAAGAACTGTTCCTCCAGATACTGGATGAAGAGGATGTGCGGGAAATTCGGATGGACAGGGTGCATAGAGTGGGGTTGCCCAGACGAGGGGGGGGGGCCCCCCTGACATTCTTGTCTGTGTCCATGACTTTCAGGTGAAAGAGCGTATCCTCCGCAAAGCCAGGGCAATCACGTCATTGCAGTTCAGGGACCACCGCCCTCAGCTGTATCAAGATTTAGCGGCCTCCACACTATGGAAACGAAGGGAGTTCCGCCCAGTGACTGCTTTTTTGAGGGAGCGTGGCATCGCTTACTCCTGGGGACATCCATTTCGAATCATCTTTCGGTGGCAGAATCGGCTCGCACAGATTCGCTCGCTCCAGGTGGCGAAGGACCTCCTGGGCCTGGAGGATGTTCCGCCCTCGATGGAAGCAACTGCTTCTCCGTCTCGGAGGCGCCACCGCTCGTCTTCCTGGCACAGGGTGGGCGCTTTCCCTGATCGGCGGCGACCGGACCTCACTACCAGCCTGCAGGAGCGGGGCAACGCGGTGGCATCGGTGGCTTCGGCTACATTAGCTGATACGCAGCAAAGCTCCGGAGCAGCGTGACCTCTTTCCTGCTGATGGATCGACGCCGGAGGGGTTCTGGCCTCCTGGTCTGGGGGTATGAATGTACTTTTGGAGGAGACACCCTTGACCGTGGCCATGGGGGATACCGTATTGGTCCCCCGGACCTACTTCCTGAAAGGAAGGCCCCTTGCGGACTTTGGACTTCTGGACACGATGAGTACTGTATTGGCTTTCACAGTTTTGCCTTTGTTCTTGCTATTGGTTGTTTTTCGACTGGGGGGGTTGGAGTTGGGGAGTTTGGGGTGTTGGGGGGGTCCCATGACGGTGGGAAGGGGGGACTGCTGGATGGATGGCTGCTGGTGTGCGTGCGAGTTGGCAGCGTGGATAGAATTGCTGGGGTTGGATGGCGAGTTTTGGGTTGTGGTGGGGGGAGAGTGGCGGACCCCCTGGACGTCCCTTGGATCGGGGGCTGTCTATATATGGGGAGGGGGACAATTGGAGTGACAGGAGAGATTTTTGGGGTCCATTTCTGTAATGCCGATTAGCATAGGGACATGGAACGTTAAGGGCATGAATTCACCGCAGAAGAGGCAGAAGGTGTGGAAATATGTGGTGGATCATCACCTTGACATAGTGGGGTTGCAAGAAACCCACTTAGCACGGAAAGATGAGATGCGGCTCCGACATAGGGCTTATCCCATTATCTATAGGTCTTCCGCCGCTACGAAACACAGGGGGGTGGCACTCCTTTTCCGAGCTGCATTGCACTTTCAACCTATGGAGGTGCGTCACGATAAGGAGGGCCGTTGGTTGATGGTCAAAGGGCTTATTCAGGGCCGACTGTGCACTTTTGTGGTGGTGTATTTACCCAACGCAGGTCAGAATAAGTATTTACAGGATTTGTTGTTGAAGGTTGGAGACTTTGCGGAGGGTCATCTATTCTTGCTGGGGGATTTTAATCTGGTGTGGGACAAGGATATGGACAGCTCAGGGGGGCATAGGGCGGGCACAGGGGTGTTTTCTGCTTCGACACATCGTGAGGTGGGGGAGCTGGGGCTAGTTGATGGCTGATGTTTTTTCCACCCTACCACAAAGGATTACACATTCTTCTCCCACGTGCATCGTTCCTATTCCCGTTTGGACTCCATTTTCCTTAGCCAATCTCTGCGCGGGGACGTGGTAAATGCCGCCATTCTTCCAATATCTGTTTCGGACCATAGTCTCTTGGTGCTTAGCCTTCGTTGGTCGCCGACCGGTGCGTCGCATCGGAAGTGGTATTTCCCGGCGTCGGTGATCAGGGACGATACGTCTAATCAAGCCTTGCGCCTTGCCATCAGAGAATTCTTTGACCTTAATCCCCCGTCGGACACCTCACTGTCGACCACGTGGCACATGTCTGGGACTCAACTCGCAGCTTAACGCCCTGCGGAGGAAGGAACGTGAGGCCTTGAAAGCTGAGGTGGTCGAGCTCGAACGTGCTCATAAACTCAACCCCTCGAGGGTGACCCTCCGCCCACTGACAGCGGTGAGGGGCAAATTAAAGGCGCACTATGCCAATAGGGCCAAGCTTACGCTTTTGCGACTGGGGCGACAATCATATTCATGCGGTAACAAGGTGGGTAGGCATCTGGCGCGGCAACTGCGGGATAGGAGGGAGCGGGAATACATAGGAGGGATCAGAGATGCTGCAGGTGTGCTGCAACATCGGGACGGAATGAAGGCGGACATTTTTAGACGCCTTTACGCCGAGTTGTATACGGGTGACAACCTGGATGCAGAAACACAAAGAGGGTTCTTACGACGTTTGCCGTTACCTCGAGTATCTAGAGAATGGAACGACCTATTGGAGGCACCAATTTCCAGAGAGGAGGTTCTCTCCGCCATCAAAAATTTGAAATTACACAAGGCCCCGGGTCCGGATGGTTACACTGCGGTCTTTTACAAGACGTATGCTACCGAGCTGTGTGATTTTCTAGTGGCTCTCTTTAATGATATGGCGTCGTCCGGAATGACCACAGGGACCCTGGCCGAGGCGGTGATCACGGTCCTGCCGAAACCAGGGAAGGACCCGGAGCACTGTGCTTCGTTTCGCCCCATAGCCTTACTTAACATTGACGGAAAACTATACTCGGCGATCCTGGCGAGCCGCCTACAGGATTTGTTGCCGGCGATTATCCACCCAGACCAATCTGGCTTTATTAAAGGTCGCCAGACCCACGATAATACCCGTAGAGTGGTTCACCTCATCGAAAAGGCGGACAGGTTCCACATACCGGCTGTGTTGGTGGGCCTGGACGCGGAGAAGGCCTTCGACCGAGTGGATTGGGGCTTTCTGTTTAATACGCTGATGGCCTTTGGCTTTTCTGACAAATTCATCACTATGGTAAAGGCAAACTTTTGCAGCCCGCGCTCGAGAGTGGCAGTGAATGGCCACCTGTCGGCCTTCTTCCCACATTCACGGGGCACCAGACAGGGGTGTCCCCTCTCTCCCCTGCTGTTCGCGCTCAGTATTGAGCCTCTGGCGGTGGCGGAGAGGGAACATGAAGGCGTGAAGGGCATACCGTTCACGGGAGAGCAACATAAAATCTCGCTCTTCGCGGACGATGTCCTGCTCTCGGTGGCGGATCCGGCTGGTTCCTTGCCCTGCGTTAGGGAGATTTTGCTTGAATTTGAGGATGTGGCGGGATTTAAAGTAAACTATGGCAAGTCTTACATTTTGAATCTGACTTTATCGCAAACTGACGTGGCACAAGTACGGGCGTTGACACCATTGGCGTGGGCAACCGGTTCGATTGTTTATTTGGGAGTTCACCTGACTCCGACAGTGGGTAAACTGTTCGCGGCCAAGTTCCCACCCCTCCTGATGAAGACCCGGGCAGAATTGGAGAGGTGGAAACCTAAATTCCTGTCCTGGTTAGGTAGGATACATGCGATTAAAATGGTCCTTCTTCCCAAATATTTATACCTGTTCCAGGCTCTACCTATTCCGCTGGATAGCGCCTACTTCCGACAGCTCAAAACGCAGATACTGAAATTTATCTGGCAAGGGGGCCGAGCCCGTCTGTCCTTCACAGTCATGCGCCGGCCTCGGTCGGAGGGTGGGGTTGGTCTCCCGGACCTGCACCTATATTATAAGGCTGCCCAATTGAGGGTCATGGTGGAATGGTCGCAGCAGCTATCAGAAAAACATTGGCTGCATATGGACCGGAGTGTGGCGGGTCGGTTCATCTGGGATTTGGCCTGGAAACCGAAGAAAGACCGCCCCTTGAATGCCTACATCAGTACCCCCACGGGTACCACGCTGAAGGTCTGGGACACCTTGGCTAATGATGAGCGGTGGACAACCTTCCCATCTCCGTTCACGCCGTTGCATTTCAACCCGGCCTTTCCACCGGCGCTTGCCGAGGGGCCCTTTGACGCATGGAGGGAGGGTGGGTGTAGGGCACTGCTTCACCTGTTTCATGGCTCTGATCCTTTGACCTTTGCTAACTGTATGCGGGACTACCAGGTGCCGCAGACTGATAGGTATAGGCATGTCCAATTGCTACATTGGGCCACGTCACCAGGAGTGCTGGAGGCAGCTACGAGGCCTCCCTCGAAATTTGAGGCTTTTCTGCTGCGAACGTCTACCATGAAGGGAGCCATCTCCTTCCTGTAACAATTACTGCTTCAATCTGAACTGTCACCTAGGCCACGATATATGGAGCAATGGGAGGAGATGGTGGGAAGGGATGTAACTGACGCCGAATGGTCAGCGCTTTGGAGGGATATGAACCAATTTAACCACTCGATCCACTTACGGGAGGCTCACTTAAAGACTCTCACGCAATGGTATATGTGTCCGACTCGGCTCCACCGTATCTATCCGGCTGCCTCGGATAAGTGCTGGAGGGGATGTGGACTTCTGGGGGACTTCCGCCACATTTGGTGGGATTGCCCGGTGATTAGGCCGTACTGGGATGAAATTATTTCCCATATCAAGGATATCCTTCAATATCCTATAGAGGACTCTATGGCCTTTGTGCTATTGGGCCTGCGGGACCCCGGTCTTGAACACCAGACGCGCTCGGATAAAAAGATTCTGTGGTTGTGCTTGGGGGCAGCCAAGCTCACACTGGCGGCGGCTTGGAAACGGAAGGAGGCACCAGCGATATCCCTTTGGCACGCAAGACTCTGGAGGCTTTTGAGCCTGGAAAGAATGGCGGACATCTTCCTCGGTAATTACAAGAACTTTAAACACGTGTGGGGTCCCTTGGTAACCTTCCTATCTACTGGCTTGCCTTCGGCTGTTTGCCCAGCATCATTGAGATCTTTACACCTCTTCCAAATTTAGTGTGCCTGCTGAATGAATGTGGTATGTGTGCGTCACCGTCATGGGGGGGAGGGGGGGGGGGCTGGGGAGTTGCATTTTCGCTTTCTTTTCCCCTGTTGCAACCGAGGTGCCTATTTTCGCCGGTTGGTGCATTTCCATGGTTTTGTATAGCCTGAAGACCTGCTTGCTGTGGGACGTTTTGATTTCGCAAGACTCAGCACCAATGAGGCTTTCTCTTATCGCTTTTTTTTTGCAGGTACCTGGACTGATTGACTGATCTTTTTCTTTGCGATGTAGCGTCACCACCGTCTTAATTTGCTTTTTTCCCCCTGTGTGGGGACATGTGCGGCACCTCAGTGCTGCTTTCTTGTGTCTTTCCTTTTTGTTATATGCAAAAAAAAATTTTTACAAAAAAAAAAAAATGGTGCAGTGTTTTATGAAGCAGGTTTATACGTTCACTTAGGAGCACTTCTAGGCCTAATCAAGTGAATGCAATTAAGCGGGGGAGGAAACAGTGTTTGTTTTCTCCAGACATTTCCCTGGTTGGCCGAAGTCTTTGGAGGCTGTTTTCCAGCTGTGGTCGGTAGTGGGATGACCTGCGGGGTGGTGATGTGGGGAGGGGAAGGGTGTCAGGTACGCTCCACAGGATCCGGATGGTGAATATAAAGCCCACCTCCAAACGTCACAAACACTCTGATAAATATCAACAGAGGATTTGAGCCATTAGGCGAGGGGTAAATGCAAAATAATAAACAGGGAAGGGAAGGAAGGGGTCTGCTGGGAAAGGGAAGTACCTGAAACGACAGAACATACAGAGGTAAGAACACCATACAACCAACACAACCAATATCCAGCTATTAACCCCTGAAACTAGGTACCTGTGAGATAAAGCAGAACTTGGTAAAATGGTGTTCTCTGATTCCCCCTCTGAGGATATACGCTTGAGCCCTATAGGGAATATGCATAGGTTAAGAATCGATCTCATACATGAAACCCACACAACTGAACCAGAATGACACTTCCTAATACCTTATTAAGAACTCAAGCTATCCGAAATAAGGAGTTATTGAGGAAGCTTGGTCAATAGAATAACTGAACACAGGGGAAATAATATATAGAATCTGTAGTGTTGACCAACAGATACGGTAATGCGTGGGAAGCAAAAACCACAGCACTCCGCTCTGCTTGGTAGTAGCACACAAAGTCTCTGAAGGAATCACAGGCACGAGAAATAAGTATTCCACAAACTTGGCATGTTGTTAAACAGTATAAGAACGTCTGACACTGTAAAAGCACAACCTTTCCAAGTCAAGAATATTAGCTTGTTCGGCAACACGCAGTTGCGACCACCGCAATGCTCCGCAAGCGTTACAGTCACTAATAGTTCCACAACCTACAAGCGCTTGTACTGAATACACGGAGCAGCTGCTGCCACCGTGCACCACCTACCCCAGGGTAGTAATAAACAGAAATGTAATAGCCAAAAAGACGGCAGCGCGTGGCTCCTTCCACCACTACGCTCCGGTCTTAAGTCCCAAAGAAACAACACGCTATATAAACAGAAGCGCGCTCAATCTGTCGAACGGAAGCGAGTAGCGGAATAACCACTGCGCTCCGCTGCAGTCTTGAATCAGAATACCAAGCGCCGCAGTTCCTTCACTGCGCGCTAAAGACACGGCAACGCGTGGGTGCCCCCACAGCGCTCCGCTCAATGGCGGACACGGAAGGGCGGGGAACCGCTCCTACCTGCTGGCGAAACCCTTCGTTTAGGCAGCTTCCTTCACGGTGAAGCGGGGCACCCGACACCAACCTCCTTCCTCCTCTCAGCATAGGAAAACGGAATAACACGCAACAGGAAGCGTGTAACAGGAACTAAAATAGCCTTCACCGAGGCTTCTGGGAAATGTAGTTCGTTCGGCGCCCGATTTCCAATTACTGTATGTCGTCCTCTTGACACAGTAATGCAGGCGCATGGACGGGTCCTGACAGTAGGTCCTCCTCTCAGCGCCTACTAGGCCCAGGCCGCGTAGGAAACCTTCGATGGAAGGATCGAATAGCATCAGGGGCGTGGATGTTGGACACCGGTTCCCAGGAGTCGTCCTCAACTGAATACCCCTTCCACGATACCAGATACCACAACACACCCCGTCTGTACTTGGAATCCTTGATGCTCCGCACCACGTATTCAAAACCCCCATCACACAACACAGGAGGGGGAGCCCTGCGTCGGTCTGAAAATGCAGGTTTCAACAAGCCACAATGAAAGACAGGGTGTATACGAAGGGAACCAGGCAGTTTTAATTTATAGGCCACCGGATTGATCTTCTTTAACACCACATATGGTCCAATGTACTTGGGGTGAAAGATGCTACGGAGTTTGAATTTGATATTCCTAGTTGAAAGCCATACCTTATCACCCACGGCATACGTTGGTCCCTGTTTCCTGTGTCGGTCTTCGTATGTCTTATACTCTCTCTTAGCCTTATTTAGGTGAAACCTGATTTTCTGGTGTAGGGCTTGCACTTTACGCATCTGACCCAAAACTGTAGGCTGATTGGCTATTACTTCAGGGATGGAAATGGGAAGGATCCTAGCATCATACCCGTATGTAGCACAAAACGCGGACACACCCAGAGAACAGTGCCAAGCGTTATTATAGGCCACCTCAGCCATCCATAATAATGAAACCCATGAGTCATGAGCCTCCGCAGCATAGCACCTAAGATACTTCTTTAGGGTCTGGTTCAACCTTTCCGTTTGTCCGTCCGTCTGCGGATGGAAGCTGGTTGAAAGGGAGGAACGGATACCTAAAGCCTGACACCAAAACTTCCAGAATCTGGCGATGAACTGGGGACCCCTATCTGATATGATGACCTCGGGTACCCCGTGTAGCCTAATGATGTTGGACAACAGTAGTTGTGCTGTCTGTCCTGCCGTAGGCAGATTAACACAGGGAACGAAATGACCCAATTTGGTAAGACTATCAATCACAACTAAGATTGCGGTCATCCCTTGATCAGGAGGCAAACCGGTGACAAAATCTAGGCTAATGGTCTGCCACAGTTTTGTAGGAGTTGGTAGTGGAATCAACAATCCTTTCCTTTTCCCAGTCTCATTCTTGGCCATGGCACATTCGCTACACGATCTCACCCATGCTACCACATCTTTCTTGACTGTATCCCACCAGAAATACCTCTGCATCAGCTGCACGGTTTTACACACCCCTTGGTGTCCTGCCAACTGAGAATCGTGACACCAGTTAAAAGCAGTCTTTTTTGTAGCATCATCTGGGAGAAACAGTTTGGTGTTTTGAAAAGGAAGGCCTTTCTTTATCATGCGACCTCTTCCCTGGGTGGCCCAAGCTACCCACTCCCCCGGAGTCTTTGCTCGGCTGATGCGATCTAAGAAAGAATCAGCGTGTAACACACACACAACCTTGTCTGGATCCACAATGGACTCAAGACTGGGTATTTCTGTTGAGTCCTCCCCCTGATGTTGTCTGGATAGGGTATCAGCCTTTCTGTTGTCAGCCCCAGGACGAAAGGTGATTATGAAGTCATACTCAGAGAAAAACAGCATCCACCTAATTTGTCTCTGAGTGAGATTGCGTGCTGTTTTCATATATTGTAAGTTTCGGTGATCGGAAAAAACAGTAACAGGGAACGCAGCCCCCCACAAATATTGACGCCATTCCTGAAATGCCTTCTTGATGGCCAGCAGTTCCTTCTCTGCTATAGTGTAGTTCTTTTCTGCCAAACTAAGTTTCTTTGAGAGGTAGGCTACTGGATGGAGTTGCCCCGTGAGGTGATTCCTTTGTGATAAGATAGCCCCTACGGCTTCATCCGAAGCATCCGCTTCGACTATAAATGGATGTTCCGGCTTAGGGTGGGCCAAAATCGGTGCTGTAGTAAAAGCAGCTTTTAGAGTCTGGAAAGCTCCCTCAGTAACATCTGTCCACAAGAAAGGAACCCCTTTTCTTAACAAGCGAGACAGAGGGGCAGCCACCTGAGAGAGCTGAGCTATGAATCTACGGTAGTAGTTTGAGAACCCTAGAAATCGTTGTACGTCCTTAACACTTGCCGGGACCGGCCATTCCTGCACTGCCTTTACCTTTCTCTCAGACATCTGCAAACCCGAATGACTCAACACCACTCCAAGGAATTCCACTTCATACACATCAAACTCGCGCTTGGATAGTTTGCAAAACAGTCTGTTTTCCCCTAGCCTCTGCAATACTTGAGACACCTGAGCATGGTGTTGTGAGGTGTTGTCAGAATAAATAAGAATGTCATCTATATAGACAACCGCACATACATAAACAAACTCCTTCAGAACATCATTCAAGAAATACTGAAATGCCGCAGGGGCGTTACACAACCCAAACGGCATGACGGTATATTCATAAAGACCATAACGAGTCTTGAAGGCCGTCTTCCATTCATCCCCTTCCTTTACCCGGACCAGGTGGTAAGCACCTCTCAAGTCAAGCCGAGTGTATATTCTGGCATCCTTCACCTGATCCAACAGAACTGATATTAGAGGCAAGGGGTATTGATTTCTCACTGTATTCTTGTTTAACACCCGGTAATCGACACACGCTCTCAACTCCCCATTGGCCTTTTTGATGAAAAACAAAGGGGAGGCCGCCGGAGATCTCGAGGGGTGGATAAACCCAATCTCCACATAGTGGTCGAGGTATTCCCTCAAGTGCGCTGTCTCAGGAACCGAGAGTGCATACACACGACAAGAAGGAAGTGTAGCCCCATCAACTAGATCTATCCTGCAATCATATGGTCGATGAGGAGGCAGTTGTTCCGCCATACTCTCACTGAATACCTCCTCAAAGCCCTTATACTGTGGGGGCAAGACCACCAATTTTTCAGCAGCAGTGGCTACTATCAAAGGTAGAAAAGACACAGCAGCGGTCGTTCCACAAGAGGAAACCACATGCTCTCTGCATTCCTCAGACTCAAACCGAACCTCCTTCGACCTCCAGTCAATCGTAGGGTTATGGTGGCTCAACCAGGGCATTCCCAAAATAACCTCGTATTGAGGCGCCTCAATTATGTTCAAAGTCAGTTCCTCTCTGTGATAACCTTCTGATATGTCCACGGACAACACTAGCGTGTCAGTATGTTCCGTGATCTTTCCTGACTTCAATGGCTTCCCATCCACTGCTAGTACGTCCTCAGGAATGTCTCTTGGCACTCGCACTAAGGACAGAGCAGTCACCAACCCGCTATCAATAAAATTCCCAGTGGCTCCTGAGTCAATCATCACTCTCACCTGATGGCTCTGTGACTGACTCTCCAGACACATGGGAAGGAGAATGTGAGTTTCTGTTTCTAGCAGTGTCAGCACAGACAACGATGGAATCTGATACAGGGGGGCCCTGGTTTCTAGAGCAGTGTCTACCTTTACTTCTTCTTCCTTAGATCCCCTTACAGCAGTAATGACTAGCCTTTTGTTGCGATTCCATACTCCACTCATCTTTGGTTTAGTAGGGCAGTCCCTAACATAGTGGCCCTTTTTCCCGCAATAAAGACACAGACCCAAGGCTCGACGATGTTCCTTCTCTTCTTTGGACAAAGGGGTTTTGACGGCCCCTAACTCCATAGGTTCGGAACTTGTCTCAGTGGGCGTTAACGCCCTACGTGGACTGGAGTCGGACCCAGAATACCCCCGATCCCAACGTCTCCTGTCACCCCCTCTGTCACTCATTCTACCATCCAGACGTAAGGTCAGGTTAATCATGTCTTTGCAGGTAGCTGGCTGAGGGTCTATCTGAGCTATGATGTCCTTAAGCCCGTCCCTTAATCCCTGATAAAAAAGGGACATTATTTTTTCCTCTGGCCAAGCCGTTTCAGCTATCAGCCTATTGAAATCCGTCAGATAGGATATCAAATCTCTTTTTCCTTGTCTAAGCGTAAGTAGTTCTCTGTCTGCACTAAAGGTAGTGGCTCGTCGATCAAACACGCGTTCAAATTCCGCCCTAAACGCATTCCAGTTGTTTAACACAGGGTCATCATTGCGGACCAATGGAACTGCCCAATTAGCCGCATCCCCAATTAAATAGGAAATGGCAAAGGCCACTCTGGAGTGGTTGGTAGGGAAGGAGGCCGGTTTGCACGAGAAATGCATCAAGACTTGTGTCAGGAATACCTGTGTTTTGGCTGGATCTCCTGAGTATCTTTCTGGACTGGCAAGGGGGGCGGTACAGTAACCTGGATTTGTGAGGGAGAGGCATCGAAGGGGTTCCTACTTAGCCTATCCACCTTTTCTTTCAGAGCAGTGGCCTCGGCCTTGGAAGCAACAAGTTCCTGTTGCACCAACACCAAGGCCTGAAGCACATCCTCCAAGGTAGCCATATAGTCCCCACCCGGATCAGGTGTAGCTAAATTCGTGGGCGTGTTATTCTGTCAGGTACGCTCCACAGGATCCGGATGGTGAATATAAAGCCCACCTCCAAACGTCACAAACACTCTGATAAATATCAACAGAGGATTTGAGCCATTAGGCGAGGGGTAAATGCAAAATAATAAACAGGGAAGGGAAGGAAGGGGTCTGCTGGGAAAGGGAAGTACCTGAAACGACAGAACATACAGAGGTAAGAACACCATACAACCAACACAACCAATATCCAGCTATTAACCCCTGAAACTAGGTACCTGTGAGATAAAGCAGAACTTGGTAAAATGGTGTTCTCTGATTCCCCCTCTGAGGATATACGCTTGAGCCCTATAGGGAATATGCATAGGTTAAGAATCGATCTCATACATGAAACCCACACAACTGTACCAGAATGACACTTCCTAATACCTTATTAAGAACTCAAGCTATCCGAAATAAGGAGTTCTTGAGGAAGCTTGGTCAATAGAATAACTGAACACAGGGGAAATAATATATAGAATCTGTAGTGTTGACCAACAGATACGGTAATGCGTGGGAAGCAAAAACCACAGCACTCCGCTCTGCTTGGTAGTAGCACACAAAGTCTCTGAAGGAATCACAGGCACGAGAAATAAGTATTCCACAAACTTGGCATGTTGTTAAACAGTATAAGAACGTCTGACACTGTAAAAGCACAACCTTTCCAAGTCAAGAATATTAGCTTGTTTGGCAACACGCAGTTGCGACCACCGCAATGCTCCGCAAGCGTTACAGTCACTAATAGTTCCACAACCTACAAGCGCTTGTACTGAATACACGGAGCAGCTGCTGCCACCGTGCACCACCTGCCCCAGGGTAGTAATAAACAGAAATGTAATAGCCAAAAAGACGGCAGCGCGTGGCTCCTTCCACCACTACGCTCCGCTCTTAAGTCCCAAAGAAACAACACGCTATATAAACAGAAGCGCGCTCAATCTGTCGAACGGAAGCGAGTAGCGGAATAACCACTGCGCTCCGCTGCAGTCTTGAATCAGAATACCAAGCGCCGCAGTTCCTTCACTGCGCGCTAAAGACACGGCAACGCGTGGGAGCCCCCACAGCGCTCCGCTCAATGGCGGACACGGAAGGGCGGGGAACCGCGCCTACCTGCTGGCGAAACCCTTCGTTTAGGCAGCTTCCTTCACGGTGAAGCGGGGCACCCGACAACAACCTCCTTCCTCCTCTCAGCATAGGAAAACGGAATAACACGCAACAGGAAGCGTGTAACAGGAACTAAAATAGCCTTCACCGAGGCTTCTGGGAAATGTAGTTCGTTCGGCGCCCGATTTCCAATTACTGTATGTCGTCCTCTTGACACAGTAATGCAGGCGCATGGACGGGTCCTGACAAAGGGGCAGGGTGGGGGGTGGTAATTTATGGATTACAGAGTTTTACAGGTAAGTAAACATATAAATAAATAAAAGGAATTTCATTTGTGTGCACTGCATTGCATTTGGTTAGGGGTTCTTACCTCCCAGACAGAAAAAAACGCTGGAGAATTCTTTGTAAGCCTTATACACCCTCTAGGGTACGATTTAAGGGTGGCTTACCCAGAATCCTCCAATTATATCTAAGCATCTTCAAAGGCAAGGAAGGAGGGTGGGTGGGAACTGTAATGACTGTGGTGAGTAGGACTAAGGGTAATGTAGATTACCTGTAACTATTTTAGACATGACTTTTTTGTTCCTGATCCTGGTCATTACAAATTGAGGTATACCAAATCATATGCCTTTGACACAGAAGAAATAAAAACTTGTTAACACTAACATGTACACCCAATGTTTACTGCATACCAACGTGAGAGTAAACCAGATTAAGATTCGTCCAAAACAGATATCAACACACCAACACCAAAGTTTGTATCTTAGTCAACCACATTATTGAGTCTATAAAGTCTGACAAAGGTAGAGTCCAAGGACCAAGTGGCAGCCCTACAAATCTCGTTAATTGACACCCTGGAACTCCACTCAGCAATTAAACATGCTACTGGTAGATCTGCCCTGATCCGAGCCACCCTGATTGCTAGCCTGTGAGATAGTAGCTTTCAACCATCTACTCAAAGTCATCCTGGTTGCCTTCCTCTTCCTGCTTGACCAAAAACTACAAACAGATGGTCTGACTTCCTGAAACGCTGTGACCTGTGACCTGTTAAGATAAATACAAAGAGCCCTTAACATCCAGCAAATGAAGAGAAACTTCCTACTGAGAGGAAGGAGAAGGAAAAAAGGAAGGAAGGATCACCTCCTGTGACTCGTGGAAAGTGGAATTAACCATAGATAAGAAAGAATGGTCTGGTCTCAATATCACCCCTTCATCAAAAAACAAAAAAAGAAAGGTTGTCGACAAAGCAAGGTCTTGAGCTTACCAATCCTACGATCAGAGTTGATGGCTACCAGGAAAACCACCTTATATGGAAGAAACCTCAAGTCTACTTCATCTAAGGGCTCAAAATGAGGAGCCTGAAGTGATCTGAGAACCGTAGAAAGATCCCACGAAGGAGAGGAAGGCTTAGCCACAGGCCTTGAGATTGTGAAACTACTGAAGAGCCTATTAGCTAACGAGTCAGTTTCTCTGCGAGGTTCGGAAAAATCTTGAAAAGCTTTAATTTTGACCCACTCTGATTTAAGTGTAGAAAGAGATAGATTAAATTGAAACCCTTCCCACAAGAATTGCAACACAGTGGAAAAAGGACAGGAGGGTGCTGACAGATAATACACAGAATACCATTGTTAAAGTGACCTAATTCCTGGAGTAGACCGTTAAGGAAGAGGTTTTTTGGACCATCTGAACCAATTGAGGAGGAAGACCCTTACTCAATATGGTCAATCTCTCAACCTCCAGGAAGACAGAACCAGATTTAGAGGAAGAGGAATGATTGACTTAATAGGAAAAGAAACTAGAGGAAGAATTCATGGGGGAGATATTGCCAGTCTGCTCAGGGTTGTAAACCATGATCGGCAAGGCCAATAGATGCTTTCTCCTTCTGTGTCTTTGACAGTGTCTACGTAATCAGGGGTAAAAGAGAAAAGGCATAAAGAAGCTGGTTGGGACAACTTATCAGCAGAGCATATGTTCCCCTGTTTCCCTTCTCCTGGAAGAGAACCCCAGCACTACGTCATTGTCCTTTGATGCAAATAGATCCAGTAAAGGGGTTCCAAAACTTTTACAAGGTTGACTGAAGACTCTCCGTGACAGTGCCAGGTTCATCAACGAGGGAAGCATTCTGCTGAGGCTTTCTACCTGAACATTGCCCTTCTCTTTGATGTGGATTGCTGACAAACACAATAGGTAGGTTCTGCCCAAAGACCAATTGCAGTTTGCAATCAGAGCTGATGCTTCCCTGATGATTGATATAAGTGACAGAGGCCATTTTTTCCGTCTTTGCTTGAACTTTCTTCAGCACGATCAGATCCTTCACCTTTAGAAGAGCTCTGTGGATTGCAGTGAGCTCCCTCCAATTGGATTACCCCCTCTGCTCGAAAAGGGACCATTTCTGCTAGTCTGACCAGGTTCAGAGTTTTCCTCCCCAACCAATTTCTCAGGCATCTGTTGTGACTACTACAAGCTGTTGTGGATGCATGTGCATGCCTTTTGAGTGTTTGCTCAAGTTCATCCACCACATCAAGTCCTGCTTCACTTGGCTGGATAAAGGAATGAGAAGATCCAAGGGGTGCAATAGTGGAGGATAACATTAGTGCAGGTGCCACATCAAAGGGAACATATGAAGACATGCCAATGGAACTCTGAAGACACAGGCTGCCATGTGTCCCATAACCTTCTGGCAAAACCTAGCTGGGACTTCCAAACTGGAGAGAATGAGGGATATCAGGCTTTGAAGGCATACGTTTCTCTCCTTCGGAAGAAAGATTTTCCCCACCTGTGTGTTGAAGATGGCCCCTATACACTTGATTTCCCTTGATGGTTTCAGTTCACACTTTGAGATGTTGAGCAGAAGCCCTAACCTGGTCATTACTGCCATAGCAGTCTCCACAAACTTGAATATCTCTGGGCTGGATAGGAGGGGCTAGAAGCAACCAGTCATTGCGGTATGGGAAGACTGGGATTCTCATCAGATGTAGATGCGCAATTACTTGAACCATCATCTTTGTAAAAATCCTGCAAAGATGGACCATGAGCTGCCAGTGCTGGTCTGTCACTGCAAACTTCAGAAATTGCCAATCTTTCTTTTCTACTGGAATATGAAGATAGACATCCATGAGGTTGAGCGTTATCATGAAACTTGCTGATGGTTTTAAAGGAGTGTTTTTTTGCAGGGTTTCCATCTTGAATTTGATGTCCGAGATAAATTGGTTGAGGTTCTTTAGGTCTATCACTAGACAGTAGTCTTGAAATGGTTTGCAAACCAGGAATATAATTGAGTAAATGCCCAGACCTCTCTCCCCCATGGGACTCAACAAATACAAATTTTCCTCTGAAGATTAGCAATATCCTAACTCCTGGGCTTGGCAGTGGCGAAGCAAATGTGTTTCTTGGAATTCCACATTGAAAGATAATGTGAAACCCTTTGTGGAGATTAATGCATCTCTGATCAATGGGAGAGCAAGTTCTTGTCCTCTCCTGGTGAGAGTTGAGTCCATTGGGCATATGCATCGAAAATCGGTAAAACAAGTCCTCATTAGCGAAAAATAAGAAATCGCAAATAAGGACTCGCATACCGCGATGCATCAACAGATTCGGTATTAAATACCAAATCCCAAAAAATCGCTAAATAAATCGGAAACCACGATTTAGAGACTCCAAATTTAAGAATAGCAAATACTGAATTAGCAAATACCGATTCGGTATTTGCGATTTCGTTATTAGCGAATTCGCAAAAAAAAGTCACATCGGAAGCAGGTTGATGACATCACAAGCAGGAAGTAACCCAGCCCATGATTCCTTCAGTGCCCTGAGGAGCTCAGAGGAGGAGGCAGAGCACAGGAGCTGAGGAGTGAGACAGTGACAGCACAAACCAGCCATTGCACAGCCAACCAGGATGGAGAAGGATGCACCCCAGGACAAGGACACGCCCAGGAAGAGGAAGCGAAAGTTTTCTTATAAAGAACCTGAACTACTCATCAAGGGGGTGAGCAGCAACATGACAGGCTGTTTGTCAAGCTATCCCTAAAGGTGCCTGAGGCAGAGAAGCGCAAAATCTGGCTGCGCATCAAGGAGAGGGTAAATGCTGTAGGAGTCACCCACCGCAGCATAGATGATCTGAAGAAGAGGTGGTATGACCTCAGGAAAAGGGCAAAGGAGAAGATTGCTGAAAGGTTGAAGGATTCAGCTGGCACAGGAGGGAGAACAACCAACGTCACACCAAACACAGCCCTGAGGACCTCGTTGAGGCTACCATTGAGCCTGAAGCTGTTTTGGGGATCACCCAATTGGACACTTCCAGCGCTGCAGCAGGAGGACAAGGTAAGATGCATGCCAGTGCAGATACGCAGCGTGTTGTCTATCCCCGTCCAATCCCCCAGGCCAAACACAGTGCACATGTAGCCGTGACTAAAGTATATACCCTCACCAGAGTGTTGCATCATGGGAGTTGTAGTCATATCATGAAAGTGTGCATGTCAGATCCCTGATGTTAATGAAATGAGACCAGCAGAACAGGGCCAATTGTCAGTCCAAATATGTCCTTTATGTAGATGAAAGTATGCAACACACATACATCCTGACAAAATAATAACATTGCACTGTTTCACACACAAATGCATCACCCCTGGATTCAGATGACAGCGGACGCCTCATCATCTCTGAAACCCCAGTAGTGACCGATGCTGAGACTCCGCAGGGACCTCAACCCACAATACCACCAACACCATCACCACCACCGCGGACAACCCCACCACCACCACCACCACCGCGGACAACAACACCACCACCACCACCGCGGACAACAACACCAAGCCGCAGGGCAAATGTCCCCTCCGTGCAGGTGATGGAGACGGAGCAGAGGCCAGCAGTCACAAATGTTCCACGGCAGTCTGTCGTCCCTCCGCCAGCTCCAACACCAGCACGTGTCTGAGTCCGACAGCGGGGCAGGCCCCTGGGTAGAGCTGCAGAGAGATCTGAGGATCCAACACACGGCTATGGTGGGGTTGAGACACGGATGCTGCAGGTCCAGTACCTGCAGGGGAGACACATGGGTGCTATAAACATTAATATAGCTAAATTGGCAAACAAAATTGGCACCATGACTGACGCTGTTCGTGAGATGCCCACAGCCGTTGCTGAGGGTAACAGAGACATGAAACTGTGCCTGCAGGATCTCACACGTGCTGTCATAGCAGGGCAACAGAGCAAGCGCAGGAGGCATCGGCAGAACATGCTCCGTTCCAATGCCTCCATTAGGGCCATCACTAAGCTGTGCAACAGCACAGCTGTACTATCACGCAGATCTGTGTCCCTGCAGGTCGACTTGGGCCATTACTGTGGAGATGTGGCAAAGTCCTTAGAAAGAGTGACCACTGCAGTGGAGCATCTGCAGTCTGGGACTTTTAGTGTCAGCAGTTTGGGAGTGGAGGAGGGGAGTGAGGCTGCTTCAAGCATCAGCAGCGTCTCTGTACCGGAGGCCAGCGAGAGGAGGCGCAGTGGGCGCAGCTCCACAGCCACTGACACACATCGCAGTGATGTGGAGGAGTCACACGACAGGAGGCTGGGGGTACGTGGGAAGCGCAAATAGCCATGTTCCATTGGCTCCCTGGCCATGGTGACGTAACCATGGGCCACCTATACTAGCACAAGATACTCCCATGATGACAACGGACATGTATCCCAACCTATTATTTTGAATCTGCGTCATGTTGGCGTCTCATTTATATGCACCTGACAAGTGCTCATGTGCATTAAACATTTGCAAACAAGATCATGTTGTGATGGCTCATTCATACCTGTCTCAGAAGTGATGTCGTCTGATGTATGTCTGCCTCCTTTGACCTTCAGCTGTGTTAGGCACGTGTGCCTGTTGGTGTTGTGGGGGGGGGTTTGCTGTGCACGTAAGTCGTCTTCTCCGTCCACCTCTATTGGTATCCCCCTTCTTGTGGCAATGTTGTGCAGCATGGCTGAGACCGCTATTATCCGGCAGCAGGTCACTGGGTCATACTGCAAGGCACCCCCTGTCTTGTGTAGTATCCTGAAGCGGCTCTTGAGGATGCCAAAGGTTCGCTCTACCACATTCCTGGTGCTGATGTGTGCTGGTTGTAGAGCTGCTCCTGAGGTGTTGCTGGGTTGAGGTAGGGAGTGAGGAGCAGTGGCGGTTTTACCATTTGGGTGGTGGGGCGTTGCCCCACTAATAATTATCGGGCAATTTATTCGAGCGGCGCGTTAATAAAAGTTTTATAAATTAACGCGCCGCTCGAATAAATTACCCGATAATTATTGCCATGCGCCTGCGGCCGTGGTGTCAAGCTGAGCTGAAGCTTCAATCATGTAGTAATATGCACTGTCTGACACTGGGTGGCGCTGGAGTAGCCGGCACAGTGCGCACTGCGAATGTGGTGTTTGCCCGACTGCCTTTGTTTAGCTAGCAAACTAAATGGTTTTGCAAAAGCAAGCACTTCAGAGTACGGGGTTTGCTCATGCAACATACCCCAGTGCTTAAAAAATGAGCGGCGTTTTTTTCATGCTCAGTCGAATCCTGATGCTGCTCTCTTTAGAGAGCAGTTCTCCTCTAAAGAGAGCAGCATCAGGATTGGCTACTACTACTGTACTGTACTGTAATGTAACAGTACTGTTCACGGTCTCTAGTCTCACCGCGGGGGTGGGAGCATCGTAACACATGGTGGGCAAGCAATGCCCAATCACTGTAGTGGCTTAGTGTTAAGCCATTCAGTGATTGGGCATTTCTAGTTGCTGGGCAAATCGGGCCGGCCCATGGCCAGTCAGTGTCACCCTGCCTACACCCTTCCCTTCCTCCTTGTGGTCTCCTCGTGGTCGACTCATGCGCATGAGGGACAGAGACTGTCTGGTCTGAGGCCTCACACTTCACCTAGTCGCCGGCGTCGAGTATGTCATCAGGAATGGAGTCGGCAGTTCACCAGCAGCCCAGGTAAGGCCCAGGCGGCCATTTTTAAAAGTTTTTGGCTAGAGTGGTAGAGGAGCCGCCAGGGATGTACAACATCCTTTGAAAGAGATTTCCGAAAGTCTGGGATATTCTAATAGATCTGATGTGAGGTAAAATGCCTCTTTTATATAAGAAGTATTAAATAATTAAAGCAGTGCTCTGTGAGGCTTGGAGCATAGGCAGCACTCGGAGTACAGGGCCAGAGCCCTGGCGAGTATACTCTGCTCAGACTTTGTAGAGAGAAGCTTGGAGAGTATAGGCAGTATTCTGAGTTCAGGGTGAGAGACTTGAAAGCAGCGGTGCTCTGAGTGCCCAGTCAGAGACTTAGAATGTAGGCTGTGATCCCGTCCCAATGAGCATACTGCTCCCTGGGCACGCCAGAGAGGCTTGGATAGCAGGTAGTGCTCGGAGTACATCATGAAAGGATTGGCGCGTCAGCAGTGTTTGGAGTGAATCCTTCATAGTGAGAGGCTTGGAGAGCAGGCAGTGATCAGAGAGGGCTTTGTGACAGGCTTGGAGATGTAGTGAAATACCTGCACTGCGTGTTGTGATAGAAAAGCACGCTCATAGATATGCTTTCCTATTTGCTATTTTTCATTGTGAATTCCAGTGATTAGTTTTTCCATGTTTTACAACATATAAAAAATTTGTAAGAATTATTGGGTATCAGTGTTCACTCTTTTTTACTGTAACAGGGTAGTGAGTTTTTCAAGTGCTCCTAAGGGATGTGTTTTTTTATTTCTTTTCTCTCCCATTCATCACTATTGTCAGGTTTTCTCTTTCTTTCCTGCTCCTAATTCCCTTTTCTGTAACTTTTCCTGAATTTGTTCTTGCCTGTAACTTTTCATTATTTCCCTCACCTCCCTGTCGGTCCCATTTCCAAGCACTCAAACTCTTCTATCGAGTCCCACCGCATGTGCATGGATCAGGATGCGTTTTAATTCTCATTAAGATTTAATTATAGTAGATAAAAGGTTAGTGGTGAGCATTTAACACACCTAACTCCTGCTTTATTCTTCAGACAAATGACAGATTCCTACTGAATGAAGATGCTCTACTAATGACCAGGGATATATATTGTAGGGCCCTCAGTGCTCGGCTACTGAAAAACAGTTTCCCACTGCCTTTTTCTTGGTCTTGAGATACCTAGAAAGGACTAGGCTAATAAGTGTAGCATTAGAACCCGACTTGGGCCTATTCCTGTTCTACCTGTTCAAAGAAGAGAAGTCTGTTAAGGATTAAATATGCATATTTTCTCTATTAGGGGAAGAATAAGCTCAGCTCATTTTATTTTCAATAAATAAAGTTATTGTTGTATGTACAGGTTATTTGCCAAGTATCAGGCTTTTTTTCTGCACCATCAATTCCATGATTCATCTTGAGAGTAAAGAGTTGACTTGTCACAGTAACAGTGAAGGTTGAACTTGATGATACAGAGCCTGTATCATGAACATGTTCTAACTTATTTAGCAGGCTCAGAACTGTCCCAGGCACCGGTTTTTGCTCAAATCATGCTATTTGCAGTACCTACTAGGAAACACTGAGCAAGGGCAACTTCTTCATGTTTCTAAGATGCAGTGTGTGAAGCTCATTTAATAACTTGTGGATTTTCTGTGTCAATGTATGTGTTACATCTTCAAAGTACGTAGGTGTGGAGTTAAGATTAGTAACTTTTATCTCTCTCTGTGCATCTACATAACCACATGCACTTTACTATTCATAGTCAAAAAGGAGGTGAGCGTTGGTCTAGACAAATTTGCTTGAAAATGAACCATTTGCCCACTCATTTAAAAAATAATTCTCGGGGGGACAATCCCCCCGGACCCTCCTTAAGATGCTCACACGCCACGGTGTGCTCAACCACCAATTTTACGCCCTACCACTTGCAAATGTCACCAGCCGCCACTGGTGAGGAGATATTCCCGCAAGGCGTAGGCGCTGTCACCTGCAGGGTGGGGAGCAAAGGGTTAGCAGCATGAATACAATTACATATGTGAGGCTGGAGTTAATGATGAGGCATTAGTATGTACCTAGTAATTGTCTATCACCAAATTCACGATTGATCAGATGCCTGTGGATGTCACTGTGTCGGAATATGTATGCGTCGTGTGTGCTTCCTGGAAATTGGGCTACAATGTTCATTATGATGTGCTTGGCATTGCACACGACCTGCACGTTGATGGAATGATATGACTTCCGGTTGCGGAAGATGTATTCGTTGGCTGTGGGGGATAGATGGAGACATGCGTGCAGTCAACGCATCCTATCACATGGGGAAATTGTGCCACATGGTAGAACTCCTGTTTGGTGCGGTTCAACTGCTGTGGGGTTGGGGGGAAGGTGATTTGGTGAGGTATCAATGTCAGCAAGGCATCTAGGAATTTGTGGAAGAAGCGTGAGAGTGCACTTTGCGGAACGCCTCCGGCTTCTGCTATGACCCCCTGGAAGTTTCCAGAAGCCAGCAGGTGCAGGCTGCATAGGACCTGGACATGGGCTGGGATGGCATTGGTCCTACGGATCTGGTGCTGCAGTAGTGGTTCCAGGTCAGCAATGAGGCGCATGATCATAGCCCGGTTCAGTCTGTACTTGTCGTAGATCAGTTCCTCTGTGTGGCCCAGCAATGTGATGCGCACCCTGAATACCCTATCCTGGATCATCCTCCTGCGCTGTGCAAGAGCGTTGATTCTCCTCCTCCTAGCATGCCCGTAGGGGGCAGCCATTTTGGTACAAATACAGGGTCTCCAGAGGCATATTTGAAGGGTTTCTGATGGTCTGCACCTGTCTTTTTTTTTCATTATTCCAACAACTTTACCTCCAGTTTGAGATTCCCCTTATTGCTCATGCAAAATAGCGATTTTGGGCATTTTCGGCATTTCCGGGGCTGATTTCTTTCTGGGTATTTCCGATTGGCTAATTTGCGGTTCGGTAATTTACCGCGGGGTTATTTTGTGATTCTTTATTTTTTTAGGAATTGGGGTTGATGCATTTGATTTTCAGGTTTTGCGTTCGGTAACGGCCTGTTTTACCGATTCGCTATTTTACCGGGAGCTATTTTGTTTGATGCATCTGCCACCATGTTTCTCCATTTAAAATTAATACAAATATGCATAGGTCTTCCTGTCTTTTGTCAGGATGAAGGACAGTTTACCAAAAGCCCCCCCGGGGTGTTTCAAACCAATTTTGGTGGCATATTTTTGATGCTGAGGAATATTAGAACATCTTTTCATAGAAAGAAAAACGTACTTCAAATAGTTAAGACGAAGGACCCTTGTTTGGTGGAGATTGACCTCTTTGTACTTTTGTTGTCTTCTCTATAGGAAGATACATGTTATCACAAATGTCTGTATAAAGATGCATGAGGAACAATCACATTGGCAAATGTGGTGCATTACGCAGCTATAGTGTAGAATATGTGCTGGACATTTTTCCAAGGAGGTAGCACTTAGTAATTAGCCAATAGAAAGTACTCCACTTGGCCAGATATTTTGTGCAAAACTTTGGACTCTTTTTGGCTGAAGGGGCAGTTGCGGTTCCTTTCTTGCCCAGTCACTGACCCAGCTACTGGCACACCCACTCAGACACTGATACACCCACTCACACACCCACTCAGACACTCAAAGACCCACTCACAGACCTTCTAAGACACTCATGCACCCACTCACTGATATTCTTAGACACTCTCACACCCACTGCCAAACTCAGCCTGGCACTCATACACCCACTCAAAGAACCACAAAGACACCCTCACAGACCCATTCAGACACTCATCCACCCACTCACAGATCCACTCAGACACTCATGCACTCACTCACAAACGGGCTCACACACTAATTCCTTAGAAATACCTTATAAATTCCTTAAAAAAACAAAGGTTACAGGGACATAATAGTAAGGCTTAGATTCTACTCCTACAAAACCAGTGAAATTCACTAGTTATAGTTACCTGAGCTAACTATAACTTATGCACCGCAATGCACTGCTTATGACCTCACAAATTACATTCCAGTACTGTGCTTCTTGCCTCCAATGCACAGGCCTTTGTTCAGCAAACCAGTACAAGTAGACACACAAACCAATGGTTCCAGCCAGGTCCAAACACATTTTGCACTGCCATCCCTATCGTTTACTACTTAACTACACACACCTGCCACTAAAATCTTCAAAAACATAACTTTATATATACCAAATCCTCCTTATCTCAGACAGTTGCCCTCTGATGTGGTCAGTCCCACAATGGCGGATTCCAGCCTCCAACAGAAAGGCCCATTTTGCAGCATCACCCTACAAGCGACCTTTAGATGTCCAAGCAGTTTCTGTACCTGTCCCAAAGTTCATTTTCTTAATTCGACATTGCTCTTATCACCAACTTAAAACGTGATAAACGTATCGTCTGAAAACCTGGACTTCATGACCACCGAGTCCAATTTAATACCCTAGAATATCAGCGCTTTGCAGGGATCCTTGGTTTTCTCAGATACTAATATCACTCTAAGGTCTTCAGCCTGCCCGAGAAAAAACATTCCAAGAACCTAGTACATGCAGCCTCGCTGACACTCACTATAAAACAAATTCCAATTAATATACAGAGGCGGGTCACTTCCAGTTTACTTCTCACCAAAAGGTGATGAAAAGCTCAAAAAGGTGCAGTAAAGAGAACAACCCATAGGTATCACCATATCTATACACAAACTCATCAACCTGTAACTCTAGCAACTCAAAATCATCTGTACACATTGGTAGCAAACAAAAGGCATTCTTCTCATCATATTTTGCCATTAGCCTACCCCTGCCAATTAGTCTTAACTTCCTAATAGGACTGTCAATAAGGAAAAATTCCACCACAAAATCTTATTGCTGTGTAATCATTCAGTGTTCTCCTACCTAGCTAGAACAGTTGTGTATGAGCTGGAGTTCTCCTGTTGTTTTCAGGTCTGGACTAGTAATTCGACCCTTCTTTTGGGCTGCAGGCTAGCTGGAAGATTTTAGAGCATGGTGGGCTACTATGGCTCAACCGTGCCCCTATTGCTCAATCCTAGTTGCAACCTCCTTTAATCTGGGGCTAGTCTGAACATTTTTGCTAGGCCTAATTCTGTTTGGCCCTGCCTGTCTTCTTTGGTATGATGCTCAGTGACAACACCATCAACATCTCCAATGGCCAATCCACAAATGGACCTAAAATCCTGCCCTCCTGTACTTCACACATCAACCCTTTTCCCTATCAACTCCATGTGGTGTGAAATGCAAGAAAGTGTATGGCCTATCCATTCTCAATTAACCTCTCATCAGGCATTCCAAAACCCTTTGAAAACTGCCCTTCTTTCTCCTGTCGGATCTGGTCAGAGTTATGTGATAGCCACTCTTTAAGGTCTTCCAAACAATATGTCTACTTCCCCAATTTCATTCTGCTACGCCCTCTTACTCACATATGTTGACCACTCTTGCTGACCTTTAAACCTGTATTATTGCATTTTGCCCTCTGTAGTTGACAGCCATTCATGTTTACTTTTACATTGAAAGCAAGTCCAAATGCTTTAGTCAAAGGACAAGCAGGTACTTCCATGTTGTGAATTCCGTATTCCACAATTGTCCACCCTTCCCTGAGTAGACCACCAGAGAAAACACGACTGAGTAGTAAAACCAGTGGACAAATCATTTGCTATGTTCCGCATCACCACAGGACTGTTGGCACCCTTCATCACAGTGCTGGGTCATTGTGAAGTTCACCCCAATACAATACACTTGTAGGAACTTTTCAGGAATCTCTGGACAACCAGAGATTACTGAAATGTATCAAGGAGAGCGTTTTACCACTGGCATCTTGGAGCTTTACTTTACTATTTTACCCAAAACTTAGCACCAAGTATTCCTCTTTAGCACTTGACCCTAAGGGAAGTGATGTCAAGCAGTCTGACACTTTCTCACAGACTCAGATCTCCACTAGCTGTATTAAACACGGTAAACAGACATAATATCGAATCCAAAATATAGACTGGACATAATATCGAGGAAAAAATATAGACTAGACAAAATATCGACCAGACATAATATAGACTACAAAAATATCGAGTTATATCGATATTAATAGCCAAAATATCGAATCAAAAATATAGACTAGACATAATATTGACTAGATAGAGTATAGACAAAAGAAAATGGAAAATAAGGTAAGTTTTTACTAATTTTTAATAATTGTGTAATATAAATCTGTAGCGGGTAGTGGGTTTATAGGGGAATAGGGTGGGAAGTAATTAAAATATAATTAAATAATTATGTAAATTAATATTGATTGTAAAATAATTAATAATTGGTAATTAAATAAAAAATAATTGGTAATTAATAATAATTGATTAATTGATTAATAATTAATTTACAGTAAATTAGTTTCAGTAGCGGGTAGTTGGTTTATAGGGGAATAGGGTGGGAAGTAATTTAAATATAAATAATTAATTATGTAAATTAATAATAATTGTAAAATAATTAATAATTGGTAATTAACTAATAAATAATTGGTAAATAATAATAATTGATTAATTGATAAATAATTAATTTATAGTAAATTAGTTACATTAGCGGGTTGTGGGTTTATAGGGGAATAGGGTGGGAAGTAATTTAATAATTAATTAATTAATTAAGTAAATTAATTAAATTGTTTAATTAATTAATAATAGTCCATGAAATTAAAATTAATTGGTAAATAAAAGTTATTGGTATAGGAAAATAAATTTACTTGGTACTAATATTTCTGAAAATTATAATTAATTATGAAATTTTGCCTTTTTATACTGTTGCACTCACTGGAGTGGGAATAGTAATTTTTACCCCTACGCTATCCAACACTTTCCCTACTGTAGCACCCACTGGAGTGGGAATAGTAATTTTAACCCCTACGCTATCCAACGCTTTCCCTACAGTTGCACCCACTGGAGTGGGAATAGTAATTTTAACCCCTACGCTATCCAACGCTTTCCCTACTGTTGCACCCACTGGAGTGGGAATAGTAGTTTTAACCCCTACGCTATCCAACGCTTTCCCTACTGTAGCACCCACTGGAGTGGGAATAGTAATTGTAACCCCTACGCTATCCAACGCTTTCCCTACTGTTGCACCCACTGGAGTGGGAATAGTAATCTTTACCCCTACGCTATCCAGCGCTTTCCCTACTGTTGCACCCACTGGAGTGGGAATAGTAATTGTAACCCCTACGCTATCCAGCGCTTTCCCTACTGTTGCACCCACTGGAGTGGGATTAGTAATTTTAACCCCTGCACTATCCAACCCTTTCCCTACTGTAGCACCCACTGGAGTGGGAATAGTAATTTTAACCCCTACGCTATCCAACGCTTTACCTACTGTAGCACCCACTGGAGTGGGAATAGTAATTTTAACCCCTACGCTATCCAACGCTTTCCCTACTGTTGCACCCACTGGAGTGGGAATAGTAATTTTTACACCTACGCTATCCAGCGCTTTCCCTACTGTTGTACCCACTGGAGGGGGAATAGTAAATTTTACCCCTACGCTATCCAACGCTTTAGCTACTGTAGAATTCACTACAGTTGTTACAATAAATTTTAACCATTTTGCTATGCTACGGTAAAAATGTTATATATGTTTATTTAATATTTTTTTTTTATATAAATATTTATGTATTATTTTTGTTATATTTTTTTTAATTTACAATAAATATTTATTAATATAACATAAATTTAATAATTTTAAGTAAGTTTATAATAAATATATTTATTATTACATTAGTTTTAACTTAATTTAAAGACATTTTAAAAAAACGATATTTTTACGTCTATATTTTAGTAACTCGATATTTTAGAGTCGATATTTTAGTACTTACCTGTTTAAAGATAGCCAGTCGATATTTTGTCCATCGATATTTTATCAACGATATTATGGTAACTCGATATTTTTGAGGTCGATATAATTTCAGTGATCCATTAAACACAACCCACAGGAGAGATGTGAGGCAGTCAAGAAGTTAGTCAACCCTAACTGTGGACTGCCCCTGGATACTGACAAGTGGTAAGATAAGATCAATCTGTAACACATTTAAACTTCCCTAAAGCTGATTGATCAGTCAAATTTGCTTTCCCCATACTGTGAAAATTCTATCTCCTGCCTCTTCACCACCAGCAGCTAACCTGACATGTGTTCCAAAAGGTCCCCCTATAGCTAACTCTATTCTGAATAACAATTCCACCACACTGCCTGTTGTTAATGAGCCGTGAATGCACAGCCATCACAAGAGTCTACATGCCCCCCCCCCCACACGGTTAGCTGTTTCTAACTCCCCTAGTTCCACTGCTCACAACGCTGCCCAGATTCTCCCCATGATCCCGTCGCCCCAGCTCTATCCGCTATCCCGTCCTGGCCACACAGGCTGGCAAGGGGCACCTGCTGTCCGTCCCCTCCTCCCCTATCCCACACATCCCTCCAAGCACGCAGTTCCATTTCTCAGAATTCCTTGCTCCGGGGCCCATTCACTCGCCACCAGCCCTTCTTGTCCCTTCCCAAACTAGCTATCCTCAGCCGCAGGGTCCCCAGGACCTACCCTCACACTGTGATTGCACTGTGCCTTCAACAACTTAAGGCTGATATCCGTAGCCTATCACTGAGGATCAATCAGTTGATTCTAGATTAAGGCGCTCCCTTATGACCAATCTCCATCTACGCTCGTGCCCTGACTGCGGTTGTACCTGGCGCCGTTCCCCCCCACATCCTAGGTGAACCACGTCCCACTCCACTCACACACCCCATAGTTTGGCCTCTGCTCCGTACCCTAATGACCCCTCTCGCCCCTCCAGATGTAGATCCTCCCTGTCTGAGAGTGTATTTAATCTCTCCTACTGTCTTATGATCTGCTACTTCCTACCACCCGATTTAACTCACATCTAATTGAATCAATCCCCACTGATCCCTTCAGGGAACCTAAGCAAAATACAAGAACTTTAAATATGAACAACCTCACGATAGTCACCGCCACGCTACCCCCATCAAGTGACATCCCCGTTAGTCTCAAATGTGCACTCCTAAACTGCAGATTGGCTGTTGAACACGCTGTGGATATTGCCGATCTCATCCTTGTCCAAGATCTTGACCTTTTAATGCTGAAGGAAACTTGGCTAAATGACTCAGCCGCTCCTATACTGGACCTTTCATGGCCTCCCAACTTTGATATCATTAGGTTAGATAGAACTAGTTGTCAAGGGGGAGGCATTGCATGCTTACACCGTAGTAATTTAACAGTGAAAGTCATTCATGCTGTCCTCCTGCCGTCTTGTGAATATCTATGCATTGAAGTGACTGGGGGCAACAATCACACATGCAAACTGCATACATTATACCACCTCCCTCGCGACAACCTTCCCTTCACAGAACAGATCATGGATATTATTTCATCTAACGCGGATTTCAAGGGCACTCAGATCTTCCTGGGAGACTTCAACCTCCACTGAAATGATATGAACGATGTGATCATCAACAGCTTCAAATCCTTCCAACTTAACCTTAACCATACCCAATTATGTGACAGCCATATGCCTTACAAAGGAGCTATGCTAGATCTGGTCATATGTAAGCCCAGTTCTCTCCTCCTGGAGTCGATCCTTCCATGTGACTGGACGGACCACTACTGCATCACCTTCCATGTCCTTGAAACATTAATAGCAAGCAGATCCCAACCTAAGAACCCAAAACAGTTGAAAAGATGTTTAACGAACATCAACTCGCAAGATCTGACGGCGCTCTGTGATAGCATCTTGCCACCCCCTTTGAACATGTCAGATGTCCATGACTGATGGCCCACTATAACCACGCATTGCTTAATGTACTTGACTCAGTAGCACCACTTCAGTTTAATGGTTCAGGTTCAGGTTCAATGATAGTCTTAATACTGAAAAAAGAAATCTAAGACTTGCAGAAAGGAAATGGCGATTGCATCCCTCACTTGAACATCTTTGTCACTTGAGATCCTTGCATAGCACATAAAATAAACGCATCAGATGCTCGAAGGCCACCTTCTTCAGAACTCAAGTTCCAAGCTAACAATCATCCTAACTTCTCCTCTCCGGGTCAAGTGACACTCCCGAACTGCAAAGAATGAGCTGTTTTCTTCACTGATAAATCTATTAAGATTGAGATGGAATTAAGCTTGGCCGGATCTCCTCCCATGTGGTCCTCTGAAAACCCTATGCCCTTCAGAGTTGACTAGCAATGACCCTTTACAGCCCTTCCTCCTTAAAAACAATGCATTTTGGTGGCTGTTCCAAACCTTGGAGGAACCCAATATACGCAAAATGCTGTTGACGTTGAAACCTTCCAATCACTACAACAACCCTTTGCCATCAAACCTGTTCCCGGCAGTGAGAACCTTCTTACTAACACTCAGGACGACAATCGTCAATGCTTCTCTTATGCAAGGTGCTATTCCGGATTGCCTTAAATCAGGTCAAGTTACCCCAATCATAAAGATCATTCTAGACAAAAGCCTGAACATGCAGAAGCACATCAGTTACCTCACCAAAGGAGCGAACTTCCAACTCAGCCTACTCAGGAAACTCAAACCCTTTCTCCCTGCTCATGACCTAAAGGTTTCTGTACAAGCATTAGTGATCTCAAAGCTGGACTATGGTAGAGCAACACTTTGCCGCCTGCCTAGAGTGAGGGCACCTCCTCTTAGGGCTTCCCTAAACTCCGCTGTTAGGCTCTTAACTGGCACAAAATAATACCACCACATCTCTCCGGAGTTGCAGGACCTGAATTGGCTGCCATATGAAGGTCGGATACAGTTAAAAATTGCATGCATGGCTCACAAGGCCATCCACTTAAAGACCTTGCTGTACCTCACTCGGAAACTGGAGCTCTCCTGCAGTTCTAGAGCCTCCGAAAGTAGCAGCACCCTATTGCTAAAACCACAAAAATTCAAAACAAAAAGACTTATAACGAACCTTCTCAGGGATGGCTCCGAGGATCTGGAACCTTCCACCAGAAGTCAGGGTGAACCCCTCCACTGTCTTCTTCAAAAAAGAAGTCAAAGGACTCTTGATGAAGAAATGTCTTCCTTAGCATGGCTCCGTTATTTGGTTCTGGGTCCAAACCCATTGACTCTGGCCCAGCCACCTGGTTCACGAGTTTCTTGGACAATTTTATATTGTGAAGTTGTCGCGATGTCGATTCTGTTATGTTTGTTTTTCCCTCAGGATAATGTTTGTTAATTAGACCTTTAATTGGTTGCCTTGTTTATTCTGTTTTGTTTCCTTATAACCTTTGTGATGCATAATCTGTAAAGCGTTCTGATACCGTCGGTGGTCATGTTTGCACTATATAAAACCTTCAAAATAAAATAAATGAATACAATTTCATTTTTCCAAGGCAGTCCAAGCACCAATGTTAGGGCTGATGGGCCGAAGCTGTTCTCATGCTATCTATGTAGAAGTCCCAATGCCTGTTAAAATGAATGTCTTTTGCAGTAATCTTGGCTGCACATTTTGCCTTGAAATGATGAGACAAGGCGATCCCACAAGACATTACCAGCTTGCACACAGTCTTCAGGGAGCAGCTGTGTTGATTCTGCCCTTCTGACTCAAGCGATGGTCTCTGATGGTATGGCTGAACACAGGTGAGTACTTCTGTTCCTGAAGGGAAAGGGCTAAGCAGACACATATTGGTGGAAGTTATACTCTCTTGTACTTGTTACAGAGATAGAAACCTTTATTGCTTGTCCCTCCTTAAACTCAGCGCTGCCTTCCAAAAAAATGAAGAGCTCACCCTTGGTTGCTGTGATGAACCTTGTCATGGGCCTTCTGATTAACAACGAACGAATGTGGTTGTGATTTTTTCTAGCACTATGCCTTCACAGGAGCTTTTGATTCTTCTGATGAAACCACTGAACAAGGTTGCAATTTTTCTTAGCAGTAAACAGTCACATGCGCTTGCTCTATGTCTCTGACTTCTATAGTTACTTTTTGTCATCTCCTGGCCTCCTTCGGAACAGAGGAAGAGAAGGATTGGCATCCACGGCCAAGCATGGCTTTGAGGAGCTAGTTGATTCACTTCAGGTCATGCTGCAGGGAGATCTGGGTCACAAGGACACTACCTGTGCAGATACTTTCTTGGGCTACAATGGGCAGATGTCCATTTCTTCCTGCCCAGCTCCTTGAGCATCACCTCTTTTATGCACCTTTTCCTTCATGGTGCGATGTCCCCACTTTCCATCTCCAGCCCTCACAGACATCCTTTTTTCAGGCTAGTTTGAAGGCAGCTCTTCCTGGTAAACTCATATGGCAACTTTGCCCGTAGAACAGCTTAAAGAAAATGGCCATCACTATTATTTATATAGCAATTATGAATCTAATGTTAGGCACCCATCCCACCATTTCACACGTTTTTCTGATCGGAATGCCAAACGTGGTACAAATTCTGCATTTTAGTTGACCCCTGACAAAGCATGAGACATTTTTAATGGATCCAGTAAGTTAAATACCTTATGATGTAAATAGAAAAAAGTATGTTGTACTGCCCTTATCAGCAAACATTTTTTTTGCAGGTTTCTGAAATTGGGAAAAGTTTATCTGCTGGCAATGAGTAACAATAACTACCAAGAGATTAATAAATATCAATGAAGAGTTTAAATCTAGTACTCAAAATGTTGGAATTGAGATTGATTGGGATCTGTGTGTATTGTGTCAACAAGATTTACCAGACGTTTTAGTGTGTCCAACTAATAGTAAATGTTCTAATAAAAGCATTTGGAACAAACATTTTCTTGACGATCTGCTAGCTTTTAACGTTATCAAAGGACTTCCATCAATCAGTAAGACAAAATTGTAGTTGAACAACTGCTAAATGAAAACTGTAGAAAATTCTATAAAATGTGTAGAAAAAAATTTGAAAAACACAAACTTGCAAGACTATCAAAAAACCTAAACTAGTTCAAGAAAGTTTTCAAGAGAGTACTTCAAGGTGTACATGTGCTTCATTTATAGTTGGTGGATCAAACGATACGTGTTTCTTCTGTGACAAAGAGTCAGGGGTAGAGCTTATAAATATGCATACACTTGAATTGAATAACCATGTTTGAGATGCTGCAGTTGCGTTAAGTGACTCAAAACTACTCACCAAGTTAAGCAGTGGTTATATGGTTGTGACTGAAGCAAAGCACCTCAAAAAGTGTCTTGTTAGTTTTTATAACTGGCTTCGACAAATACAGAACAAAGAAAAAAGTGAAGACAACAAATTGACATGAATCTATGGCATAGTATTAGGTGCAATTGTAAACTATCATGAAGATACACTAACATTCCAAACTATCACCAGTAATTACTTTATCTAACATCAAATCACTCATAGTTCACTGTATGACAGAATTAGGTGTAGAAAATGCAGACAATATGAATACAGCACACAATTAAAAGAAAATATTCTGTGTTCATACCAGAACTTACAGCTGAACCAAAATGTAGAGCTGTTCTTCTAATACACAAAAACAATATAGGAGAAAATATATTCAATATCAGTAAATAAAAGGCTCTTCAGGATGGTATCTGCCTGGCCAATCCAGCTGCTATTATTCGAAAAGAAATGTTTCAACTTGAAGTAGATGGAATTAGTGGACTTTTTGAGCAAAATTGCCAAGAAAAGTCAGTATGGACTGTTATGCTAAATCTGATACGAATGATTATGGAAGGTTGTAACATTTCAAATGACAGCACAGTTAATGATACGAGGAGTGCAGCTTTGTCAGCCTTACAGCTTGTTCTTTTTCATACCAGTAAGTAAAAGAGGCAAGTCCTAAAGGAAACATCTGCCGCAAAAAAAGATAATGAAATTCCGCTACCTCTTTATGTTGGAGTACTTGTGCATGCTAAAACTTGAAAATGGGAATTAGTTGAGCAACTCCATTAATTGGGCGAATGCGTCTCATATAAGCATGTTCAAGAAGTGTCAGCAACTAACAAACAATGTGAGCAATTCTTCAATAACAGGGTTGAGTGTACAACAAGCCTTCAACTCTCCACTGTCACTTGTGTTGCAATATATAATATTGATCAAAATCCCCGTCATCTTCATCCATTCAGTCATTCCATCGAACAACCATATCTCTGTTACAGAGAAAATCAGATACACAGGGTTTATCATCCTTCTTAAAAATTGAAGAAAATGAGTGGATCAAGAAATATTCTTCATCTCTAACAGAGTGGTAATTGCAGTTACCATGTACAATGACAAAAACAGCAACATGTACCTGTAAGTATATAAGTACCTTCCAGCCTCCTCCTATTCATAATGAACCTATGTCAGACGAATGCCTGCAGATGATTCACACTCTTGATCACCATAATATAATCAATATAAGCCACACCAGCTGTGTTACTTTCCACTCCAACAGAAGTGGTTCTCTCACAAAAAGCCATAGTGTATTGTTACCTTTGTTAAATTAGTCAATACATTCTCTTTCTATGGTACACCACTGCTTTGATATAGTGAAGCTTACACTGGCCACAATTAATCCTGACCAGACTCCTGTGGTGACATGTGATCAACCTGTCTGTGTAACAGCTAAACAATTAGAGTGGTTACTTCCAGAATTGTATGAGAAAGACAAAATGTAAGGCATGATGGGTGCATTCCACAATGAAATGTCATTCCTTACAGTTTTAGGAGACTGGTTTGATGGTAGTGGATGGCTGATATTCTAGTTGAAGCCAATGTTACCAGTTAGGGTAAAGTTGGACAATGTCTAAAAAAGTCCCATGTAAAACAATCCTGCTACATATACAACGTTAGTGTTGTATTACTGTTTATACTTTTGAAGAAGGCTTATGCTATATCTACTGATGGTCAAATATCCGAGAAAGAATGGATTACACAAATATTTGCAGTCTGTTCATTTCAAATTATGGTATTTTACACTTCAACTCGAATTACTGCTATTCCAATTTCTGGATACCATTCGATCAGCAAATTTTGAGAAGTTTATTGGAACCCTGGAAATGATCTGTCGTTGGATGTTTGCTATGGACTACACCCACTATGCCAGGTGGATGCCAGTGTTCATTAAAACGCTTGTCGAGCTGAAAATAATTCCAGATGTTTATGAAGAATTTTCAAACAGATGTGTTGTTGCTTGTAAAATTGGTAGACCTTATTTCTGGACATCTCATGATCATATGCATGAGCAGTGTAACAAAGATATAAAATCAGACGGCGGGCAGTTGGTATTCTTGATAATCCTATGCATTGATGAAATGGAGGTGTCTAGACCTCTAATTGCCAACTTACTGGGACAATTCGATAAAGAAATGGGATTTGTGAAAACTGAACTAACTGTGTTCACCATGAAGATGTCTCTTGCAACGTTTGATTTGTAAATGATGTTAAGGAACGTACACAAGTGTTTTTGCATGATAACAGAAATCCTTTTGCCTGTGGTATTGGTGAAAATCATATGAATATTGCATTCAACTTAATCATGAGTGATAATGCAAATGTATCTGTCTGGTCTGCATTGCTAACAAGGTGGGGAGAATCGAATATGGAATGTTAGTTCAAGAACACCTGGCATGTTGCGAAAAATCTATTTTTGAACCTAGTCTTAGAAACAAGCTATGTTTATTTGATAAGGAATCCTTTTTTGAACCTATTCCTAGAAACACGCTATGTTTATTTCATAAGGCTGGCCCAAAATCAGTTAACAACAAAGTATCCATCTGAAAATGCGACCTCTCACTTTTTACTAGACTGTATATTGCTTGCCAAGATAGAGAGGAAGATTTAAAGGAATTTTTTGTTCAAATCTGTTTTTATTGTGAACACAGCGATAAGCCTACAACCTCATGCTGAGGCCGGCCGCGCATATACGAACCCGTGGGCTTGTACCACCTAGGGCTGGTAAGAAGCGTTAACACAGCGCCTTGCCTACAACCCCGCAAGGGGGACCGGCCGCGTGGCTGAAGGGTGGAGGGCGCAGAGGTTGGCCTCGTGCGGATGCTGTGCTTCTACACGAGGGAGGCGCATAGTGAATAGCTGATTGTAGTGTCACAGAAATTTAAGGCCCAACAGGGCTCAACTGCCCCGTAGTGAGGCGAAAGCCAGAGCGGCAAGTAGGAAAAGAGAAAAAGTCAGAGGATAGCCAATCAGAGAGGAAAGGGGGGCAGGGAGAAGGTGCGGCAGCTTCGTGTGTCTGGTCAGGGGGCAGAGTGTGAGAGGACTTACGTGGTTGCAACAGCGCTTGCGGGAAGAGCGGTGGTCAGGGGCAAAGTCTGGCAGGATCTGCGGGGATTAGGGCGTCATCAAAGAGGTGTAGTGCACGGAGTCTGGGAGGCATGTGTCGCGCGTAGCTGACTGAGCATAGGTGGTGCACAAGGGGTTCCCACACTGCTTTGAAGCGCGCGTCTCTCGCTTGTATCCGTGCCGTAAGCATCTCCATAGCCAGGACCTGTCAAAGGCGCACAAACCAGGAAGCTATCGGCGGTGCTTTGGCCCGCTTCCAGTACAAAGCGATGAGTTGCTTAGCTGCGCCTAGCATTTGGAGCGTGAGGATCCAGTCGCTACGCGTGAGAGCCCTAAGCGCAGGGGGTCGGACGCCAAGCAATAACGTGCACACCTCCTCAGGTATGGGAAAGCCCAGCACCTTTTTGATGTGGCTTAGTACCTCCTTCCAGAAGACAGCTAGGTTGGGGCACGTCCACCATATATGCACAAAGTCACCAGTCGCAGATCCACACCTCCAGCACAGCGGCGAGGTGGTAGGGAACATCTTGCTAAGTCTCAGCGGGGTATAGTACCATTGGGTGAGCAGCTTGTAAGCATTTTCCCTCTGAGGGATGCTGCGGTAGATTTTGGGGATATCATTCCACAGCCTGTTCCATTGGGAGGGCTCTATGTCGACGCCTGCTGCCAACTGCCATTGCCTCTGATAGGGATGCGTAGGCATCGAGGTAGGATGCTGCAGTATGTGATATATTTGAGAGATAAGCCTCTTCAGCCCCCCTAGGGAACGAGCTAGTTTCTCAAAGGGTGTGTAGGCCCTGGTGGCCGCCTGGTACATGTCGTCACCCATAGTGCAGTGGTGCAGCTGGGCGTATTGTAGGCCAGCGGTCGAAGGTATTCCGAATTCCTCCCTGCAGTCCTTCCATGTTTTGGGCGAGCCTCCAATGAAGAGGTCTCCTATGACCCTGCAGTCTCCGTGCGTCCAGCTCTCGAATGCTTGAGTCCGGGCGGCCGGAGGGAAGTGCGGGTTTCCAGCGATTGGGGTGTGTGGGGATGGGAACGTAGTTAGGCCTTTGTTCACAGCTATCCTGTCCCAGATATCCAGGACCGTTTTTGTCGGGACCGCCATGTACGCACTCCTGGAGCGTCCCACTCGCGGCAGCCAGGGTAGATCCCATATAGTACGCCCTGTGACCGCCCGGTCCATGTGGAACCAGTGCTTGTCGCTTTCACGTGCACCCCATTCTACCACGAACCGGAGGTGCGCCGCCCAGTAGTAGTGTAGTAAGTTCGGGCAGGCGAGGCCGCCTCTGTCTCTCGGCTCCATAAGGACTTTCTGGGAGAACCGGGGGCGTTTTCCACCCCAGATGAAAGACGTGAGGTCGCGCTGGAGACTCCTAATGCAGTGGAGTGGGATCAGGGTGGGAAGACATTGAAAGACATAAGAGAATTCTGGGGAGAATCGACATTTTAACTGCGTTAAGGCGCCCCAGCCACGAAACCATCAGGGGTTTCCACTTCCTGAGGTCTGCCAGAACTTCTTTGCAGCACTCCGTCCAATTCACCGAGGACCAAGATTCTAAATGGGGCGTCAGATCAAGGCCCAAGTACTTGATGTGAGTCTCCGCCCATTGGTAGGGCACAGCCCCTTTTAGGAACGGGATCTCTTCCTCAGGTATAGTGAGGTTGAGCGCCCAGGATTTGGTATGGTTCATTTTAAGGCCGGACGCCCTCTCGTACAGGCAAAGCACCTTGTGAACCGCTGGGAGGGAATCACGAGGGAGCGTGAGAGTGAGGATCAGATCGTCTGCAAATAAAGCCACCTTGTTGTCTCGTCCCCCATGGGGAATTCCGTGGATGTTGGAGGGCACGCCTTATCAGAGCCGCCAAAGAATTTTTTACAGATGAGAATCTTAATTATCCCTCATCACTTTCTGAGGGAGGATTGCTCAGAAAAGGGACAAAGTCTGGCATCAACTCTTGTTTAGTAAAGCTTAATGGTGCTGTAGATAACATGAATAACATTCCAGACATTGCAAGTTGTGATATTATAGATGGATCAGCAATAATCAATTTCTTAAAACCTGACAACATACTAAATTTTCAAGACTATATAACCTATATATTCCAGCCTTATATAAGGAACATACTTTATAAATCGAAATTAGTAGTCAAAGTATTTGACCATTACATAGAGGGGTCTCTGAAAAAGGAAGAAAGAAATAAGTGAGATTTTGGTCCATGCTATTGTGTTAAAGGTTCAACAAATATATAAAAAAACTGGGTGACTGTTGTACTAAATGAAGATAACAAAAGTGATTTTTCTCAATTCTTGACTTCTAACCTTTTGAGTCTTGAGATACCAGACGGTAAAATTGCAGTACTGACAAATGATGAGAACGTGGTGAATATTCCCGAAAATTTGAATGTATATGAACTCAGACCATGTTATCAATTAGAAGCTGATACTAGAATACTGTTACATGCAAAACATGCTAGTGAAAGTGGCCAGCAGTCTATAACTATACGCACTATTGATGCTGTTTTAGCAGTTATTGCTCTTTATGCATGTAGTTTTATGCATGTAGTAGCTTAAATCTTTCTAATTTGTGGATTGATTTTGGTATTGGGAAACATCAATGGCTACTGCCTTTCCATGAGTATGCTAATAAACTTGGTAAAAGTGTTTGTGATAGTATTTTATTTTTCCATGCATTTATAGGTTGCGACACTGTATCTGCATTTCCAGTCATGGCAAGAAACAGGCTGGGTTTTGCAGAAACATTTTCAGGCTGTCACAGAAACATTTATTGAGCTTTCTCATTGCCCACCAGATATTTCAAATAACAATTTCAGTCAGCTTCAGCACTTGTAATTAGATTATGCAATAGGAACAGTAAAACAGATTCGGTTAATGAGTGTCGAAGAATGATGGTGAGCAAACTTAATAATTTTCTAGAAAATGTGCCACCAAGTGAGGCTGCTCTTCTATGGCACAGCAAGAGAGCTATTTTCCAAGAAGTTTATGTTTGGTCTCAGTAGTGGAATGTGTATACTGATATACCTGATGCAGCTCAGTGGGGATGGGAGAGGGAACAATCTGGATATGACTCTCCGCGGTCACTTTTGCTGGATGCTTCATAATACTGCAGGAAACATGTTACGTTTGGATATGAACAGTGTGTACCCATGCTTGTAAATGTAAACAAATGTCTCTTCTGTGTACTAGTCTTTGTGTTTGTGAAGGACAATGCAATCAGGAGGACATGTTTTAGATGACTGACCAAATTGTAACCTTTAAAAAAATGTTTGACTAAAATAACAATTAGTATTAATAACAATATCATTTGTATCTTCATTCTTTTCAAATAAAAAAATGATTTAATGTTTAAATGATAAACATCTGTTTTTTATATTATGACAAAAAATATAGCAAAAATCTGGTGGGTGAAATAGACTTTTAGTACACCCTGTATATGGGGTCCAAGGGCTCCTAAAATAGTAACAACATAAACTAGACACTTTTTTATGAACCATGATTTTTGTTTGAAATTTCTATTCAAAAGACGTTCAAAAGTTAAGGGGGGGTGAGCAAGTTATGTGGAACACCCTGTATACCTACGATATATGTACATACTTATCATAGTGTATTATGAGTCAATTTAATTGCAACATTTTGAAATCCTTGGCTAAAAAACCATCACAATTATGTGCTGGAAGACTAATATTACATTTATGATAAGTTACTAGCTATGCGGGAGCCATTTTGTAATATGATATCACAAGCCTGAAATGGGGGGGTCAGATTTTTGGGGTCTGTATCAGAAGTTCTTCCTAGGGTTTTCCCCTGTGATGGCCCATCTTCCCTTCAGAGCCTAGTCTTCTGAGACTGCCAGCTTTGGAAGTGCAAGAGATCATCAACCTAACAACAGTGGCTGAAGGAACTTTGTAGTGATATTTGTGTCGGTCTCCAGTGATGTGTGTTCCGGGTCAGGTGCGTGGTGATGTGTATGTACAACGTTACATGTGTCAAGTGACCACTAGGAATCATGGGATAAGTAGTTTCTTTGTGGTCATGCCGGTAAATAAAAGACTGATTGTCTATGTTGATTTGATTTGCGATTTCCTTTTGCTTTGGAATTTGACACGCGTAACGTCATACGTACACCACTAACCTGGCCCGGAACACTAAGCACTGGAGACCGGCGTACATAAAACCAGCAATAACCCTCCAACAGCCATTGGCAACGGTGATTCAGTGGCCTAATAGGTAGTAGGATTGCGTGGGACCCTTGGTGTGGTAAGTGAAACAAGTCCTAACTGAGACAAGATGGCGGTAGAATGCTTTTCTTGATAAATTAGTGAGATAGGGAGTTCCCCTACATATTTGTATATGTATGTATAATATATATATATATATATATATATATATATATATGTATATATATGTATGTATGTATATATATATATATATATATATATATATATATATATATATATATATATATATATATATATATATATATATATTTATATTTATATTACCTACTGGCGGTCGCCAGTAGGTATATATAGTTAGGATTTTTTCTCTATGGAACTTTTGAAAATTCTATGTCTAATAACTTTGGCGTTTGTGGACGGAATCGGCTGAAATTTTCAGGAAAATGCCACATTTTGTTTCTGATCAGCCCCTGAAAATTTGGGGGGTTTCGTCAAGGGGGGGCCGAGAAAAAATGGGGGTCCCAAAACGCGTTTTTCCCATTCATTTTTCCATAGGGCGTTTGGCCTCACTTTTAGCTCGAACGGCTGAATGGATTTACACGAAACTTGGCAAAATTGTAGGGACTGTTAGCCCGATGTGCCTTTGCTGGGTCTCAATATATGTGCTCCAGTGGATTTTGAGAAATTAACGTTTAAAAAAACAGATATATCTGTGACAGCGTCCTGGATAGCGAACCAGTTCGCGTACTTTTCACGTAACGGAGCTTTGCGAAGCGAAGCTGATTGGCTCTCCGGTGTCTGTCAACATTCTAAACAGTCCGTAGCGGCCGCCATCTTGTCTCTCGGTAGGATCGAGAGACAAGAGGAGGCCAAAACGAAGGGGCAAATGCCCATAAGGGGGCATAGTAGATCCTCCTTGACCCCCTAGGTTTGATGTGGAGGCTTTAAAAGGGCCCCGCCGTGCAAAAAAAAAACAAAAAAAAAAAAATGTTTTTTTCGTGGGGTGCGCCCGGTACGCGTACCGGAAAGCGGTCTGGGGAGCGTACTATAAGGAAACAAGAATGATTGACTTTTAATTTATTGTATGTTTATTGATTGTTCGTTTTTTTATTTTTTTTATTTTTATTTACGTAGCAACATGTAGGTACCAATGCAGAGTGTAAAAATAAATAAACGCCGTCTCCTTTGTAGATATCTTGCAAGTTGTTTCAGAAGTTATTGTGGTATATGGAATTCATACCATAGTCTGTGTGGAAAGCCGAAACAATATGGAGGCAGGAGATGATAAAGAGATGTTAAATACACATTGGAGATAATATAGTTGGAGAAAGGAAGTAACTATGAGGAAATTTACTACGTAACATAAACAAGTTTTACAGTATACTATAAGTCTGACTTTACATTATAATCAATTTGGTACTAGTTTATGAATTACATATAAAAAAGATTAAAGACTCGAACAATTTTTGATTATTAAATATAAATTTATTCTTCTGATTTTTCTGATTCTTTTTCAATATTTAATAGACTGTCTAATATTTGACTGTCCGAAATGTCCTCTTGTTGAGTGAACATAACTTCCCACATTTTATCGTCCTCATAATGAAGTAACAAATCCACAGATTCTACACATTGTAGAAGTTCTTGGTCTCGTGATTCGTCCATAAATTTCAAGTCAATGCGTTCAATGATTTTCTCATTGTTCATCTCTAGGGCAATTATCAAAGGAAACGTTCTGTTCTCCTTCCTTTTTTGTGCTGAAATTTGAATAAAAAATAAATATATCAGTAGAGATAAGGAAAATAATTATGCATTTCGGAAAAAGTTTGTTGACGTCACTTCGGCACGCAACGTAAGCGCCCTCGGAAGCGCCTACGTTCGCGCCGCGTTTGTGCGTTTGCGCCCCGGAAGCGCCTACGTTCGCGCCGCGTAAACGCACCCGGAATCGCTCCTGAGCGCGCAGCGTAAGCGCGTCGGGTCATGTGACCTTAAAATAACACTTTTCATTGGTTGCTAACAGTTTTTTTTTACAAAGAATGAAATCCCCACCCATTTCCTTCACTTCTTCTTTCACTTTTGTGACTGAAAGACCTGCCTTTTTGCTTCAGGATATTTCTTGGTTTTTCAATGGCTGCCAGACAATCCAGCAGTGAGGATGACACCAATGAATTCATCAATGAACAGCCTCCTCAACGAAAAGTTAAGGAGCATTTCATTTGGAAATTTTTTATAATCCCACCTGGACTAAAAAAGGTTAATGCTCCAAAAGTACAGTGCAGGATCTGCAAAGAAGAGCTGTCTCGAGGTAATCCTTTGAAAAAGTACTCTTTTGGGAACTTTACAATGATCCGTCATGTGGAGAGGAAGCACCCCCAAAATTTTGCCAGGGAAAGTGTCAGGGCTCTGGCACAAGAGGTTCCCAAAGATGGGGCCTCTACATCAACCGGAGGAGCAACTTCTTCTGGGAGGGAGCAATCACAGGAGCAGGTGCCAAACATTCAACCTGCATTTAACCATGGGGTCGTCAGATGCAGATACTGCAATCAACTCCTCACCTATGGGGAGCAAAGTGTCCAGCTCATGGTTCGAGCATTGGAGAACCATCGCTGCCCTTCCCACCCCTAATTTTTTTGTTTTTTTTGCTCCTGTTGAGTAGTTTCCATTCCCTGTTTTTGTTCCAGTTTTGAAAAAGAAGAAAACCAAAAGTTCTTTTCAGAACTACCTCCAATTCTCATCAAAGAGCTATATTCTTAAAAAAATGAAAAAGAGTAAGTGAAATAGAGTGCATTGATAATTGAAGGAGAATGAGTAAGAAAGAACAGAAAGGTATGAGAGGAGAAAGTAACTCCTTGCGACATGATTCGTCATACATTAAATATGACACATCTGGAATGTCGTAAGGAGTGCGCACAGAAAAGTGATGCATCGCACCAGCGGTGTAAAAAAATGCACCTGGTTGCGCTATATTTAAAAAGTGACGCATCTAGATAGATGGGTCACTTTTTAAAACCCTGCGCCACATTATACCTGCGTCAGGGATAATGTATGCAAGGGGGGCGTAAAAGAAGAATACATTTTACAGCTTTTGACATTTGCTATTAAAAAACCATTGAAATTCACTGAAAAAACCATAGGTTATAGACCATATATAGTTAGGGATTAGCATTTACAAAACCTTGAAAATTCACTGAAAAAACCATTGGTTATTGGTGATGTCACTGACCATGTCATGAATGATGTAATATGTGACATCATCAGCAGTGGATTGCGGGTGCGCGATATATAGGTATTGCAACTAACTATATATTCGAATTTCTATGGTTTTGTGCGAGTAAAATAAGGTTTTGTAAATGCTAATCCCTAACTATATATGGTCTATAACCAATGGTTTTTTCAGTGAATTTTCAATGTTTTGTAAATGCTAATCCCTAACTATATATGGTCTATAACCTATGGTTTTTTCAGTGAATATATATATACGTAGAGAGAGAGAGAGACAGAGAGAGAGAGAGAGAATCTCTCTCCCCTCCCTGTGGGATAAAAGGTTTGGATATGTAGCGCAGCAAGCAGCTGTAAGGGTTGAAATTAATGAATAAACAAAAAATGAGAAATTGTAAATCTATTGGTTCTTCACGCATGAAAAAAATAAGGTTGTGACTGAAAAACAAGAGAAATACAAATTAAACAAAGGAAACCTTGAAATACAAAAATAGGATCACATGTTGAGATAAGAAACAGGTTTGGGGTACACGGATGAGATGACACCAAAAATATCACATCCTCCACTACTGAGTGAAGGAAATATATCACAAACCCCAGCAGAGGTTGAAGGGTGGGACAGCCTCAGCAACCTGCAAAAAGAACAAGTTAGAACATTTCTACATGAGGCTATAATTATACAATATCTAAGTCAAACACAGCACCCACCGGTCTGATAGTCAATAACGAACCAAGGATATTTCTGGAAGATAAGCAAATCAGGAAAGACTTGTCCCTGATTGCATAGAAATACAGCAGAGATTGGCTAATCTTGATCATAAACACAGCCATGCACCTGTCTGACGCCATGGTTGTAAAAATTAAAAACAAATTAAGAATGCTTAAAACACAAGTACAGATTGGAGTGTACACAAAAAGATTAGATGAAGTCAAGTAAGAGAATGCAGACAACAAAGATTTACTTACCCAAACAGAAGTTTTTAAATTACAGAAGGATGTCAAAAAACTTTCAAATACAAAGGGTTACTGTTATATAACAGATGATTATATCACACAATGTAACATTCGGTCACAATCAATGTCAAAGACTGGAACATCTGATAATGAGGGGTCCTCCAATTCAGATACTGAGGAATAGATTAGTGATTGCTCTACAGGACATAATAAGAACATAAGAAGTCAGAGATAGGGGAGAAAGTTCAATAGACATTACCCACCTCCACCACCCCCAGTACCACATACATTCTTTTGGACCACACCATATGAGCTAGCCTCCATCAACACATATCCCATTCCTCCCAAACAACTGTCATTTCTTAGGCCAAGGTGCCTGGTGGCCTCCCAGACCTTAAGGACATTTTTTTTCTTCTATTTAAAAACATTTTTTTAGTCGTCATACACCATATTGGGCATTCTTACAGGGCGTCCTCCTTCTCTTCTCATCTGGCTAATTTGTTGCCGCCATGTATTGAGCCAGTAATGATAGTAAGATGAGGTTCCCTCAAGTCTTAACTGTTTCCTTTATCCACTCCTTTTCATCATGACTCCCCGAGCCATGTGTTACTAAGAAGAACAAAGAGCCAACAGTACCCAGGTTAAATCACGGGACCACTTTACTTGTTCCGCCAAGCCGTGAAGGCCACTCAAACATTATTCAAACTGGTATTGTCACACATCATGTCTGACTGATTGATAAATATTAAATGTGACAGGCACTCTGCAAAGGTCGGGGGTCTGGAGATTTCCATGATCTAAAGATCTCTCTCCTGGCCAAGATAACCACATAAAAGATACATTTGGATGCTAGATCTCTTAAAGAGTAGTCTCGGGTAAGGCCAAAGAAGATTTTCCTAGGATTGATCTCCACCTGTTGTTGGAGAACATCTTCAATAAACCTTTTTACCTCGAGCCAGTAGTTGGTGATCTTTGGGCACTCTATAAACATGTGGAGATCGTCCGCTGCCAGGTGATTACATCTAGGACAATAATAGACTGAGCCCAACGCCTTAGCTAGTTTCCCTGGGGTCCAATACATCCTGTAGACTGTAAAAAGGTGATTTCTCTTACGAGCGGCTGGTTTAACTACAGACTGCAGCATAGTAAAAGAATCCCTCCAAAGATCGTCTAGATTGTGTGCAGCCAAACCAAGGCTGATCCCCCATAGACGCTGGATTTCAGACACCAGCAGCCTTTCATCCTCCAACAAAGCCCAATACCCAGACCTCAAGGACATGACAGAGACCACAACACACACTACCTTGAAGAAAGAATGTTTTTTCAATCCTCCAACAAACATGGTACCACCTGAAGTTCTAGTCTTTGAGTAGGCAGTTATAAAGGATACTGGGGCACTAAACACTAATGAGGTCCAATTCCGTATCCTTACAGCCAAGGAACAGAGAACTTTAAAAGACCTAGGATCTAAGGATGATATGGTCATAAAATGCGCTGATAAAGGGGGAGCGATATTAATCCAAACAACTGAAGATTACAGGAAGGAGTGCATTGAACTAATAGGTGGTAGAAGAAATTGCTAAATCCCTACAGGGGACCCCACAAAGAAAGTAAAAGAAGAAATAAAAACCATTGTTGAGAATGCAAAAGAACAACAATGGATAACTAAGAAGGAAGCAGAATTCTTGATTAATGAGGAATCAAGAACCTTTTATTTTCACACTATTCCAAAATTCCACAAGAATAACACTCTACTCCCTGGATGTCCTATAGTTTCAGCAACAAGGTCAATATTAAAACCCTTGTCCACCATTGTTGACTTGTTCTTAAGACAATTAGTGGCTGAGACGCCTTCATATGTCAAGGACATGAAACATTTTTTGGACATCCTTAAGGACATACAACAGCAAAAGAGATCCTCTACACTAGCATACCATGCATGAGTTCCTTGGGCTATAGAAATCTTATTGAGACACAAGACATGGGAATGGGTGGCACCAATTGAATTTCTCATGACGTTGACTAGGTTGGCACTAAAGAAAAACGATTTTGAATTTGAAGGAACTATATATAAACAGAGACACATAACATCAATGGGAAGCACCTTCGCCTCTAGTATAGCATGCCTGTATGTACACCTTTTTGAAAGGGAACACATCAGAGAGAATAACCTTACAAATGGGAAATAAAACTTTGGCGACAATACATAGACAACGTTCTTGTCATATGACATGGCACAGCAACAAAAGCAGAGGAGTTTCTGACATGGCAAGGAACCAAATTATAAAAATTCACTAAGACAATAAGTAACAAAGCACTCCCTTTCCTAGATCCACTCATAAGACCTTTAGACGGGGTATGGACCTCAAAATTATACACTAAACTCAGGAGTAGCTTGTGCAGGTAGGCGCAATGGGGCTGGGTTGGGGGGGAGGATTTGACAGACGACCACGAGGGAAAATTAAATAAATATTTATTTTTCCCTCGTGGTTGTCTGTCAAAATCCCATGCACTCGGCCCCAGGCTCTTACCTGCATGGGCCGCAGCTAGCTAAACCAAGAGATAAAAACAGTCTCCTCCAGGTTGACAGTACACATCACAGAACACTAAGGGAAATTCTAACAATGGGGCAATTCTTGGCATTAAGACAAAGCTAATCTGACCTGGAAGAATACAGAACTGAGGTGAAACTACTCACAGACAAACTGCAATATAGAATTACCCACATAACGGATACAGAAGGCAGAGAAACAAGCTAGATAAAGCAATAGCAAATATCTTCTAATGGACAAAGAAAAACAGACCAATCAACAACTCGTTTGTGTTAGTATATATAGTAACAACTCTAGCCAAGTAAAAAGGATAAATAATAAGCACTGGCGAATAATTAACAGAAACACTTTGAAACTAGAGAAACTCATGTTCTCATTTAAAAGAAACATCAGCTTGAGTGACGCGTTGGTCCACACACGCCCAAGGAAGGAAGATAAAAAAGAGGTGAAAACACTTTGGGGTCTACACCCAAGCAAGGACCACTCCCATGTGGCCCACTATGAAGTTTGTGCATACACAAAACCTACCACTAACATAGAATTTGGCCTGCAATATCCTTAGGAACAAAAAACCCACACAAATTGCAACTCATACAACGTAACTTACTTAATCAAATGTCCCTGTGGCCAGATGCACGCAGGCATGGCAAACATGAACATAAGGTTATGCGTTATTGAACATTGTTGTACTATTAGATGCCAACATGACCCAATAAAAATGGTCAATCATTTTGTGACCAGTGGTCATAGTGATAAATTGCATATCATTGGCAATTATTGAAAAAGTGACAGCGACATAATCAATGCCCTAACAAATGGGAACAGCTATGGGTGTACAGAAGTAGGACTCATGTAGTTGGTTTGAATGAGGATGTCTCATGGAATTTGATAAATTCCTTACAAAGATAATAGGATGACTACCAATCAGAGAGGTCAATCACATTTACTATGATTTGGGTGGAAATGTGAGGAGGGTGATATGGGATCCATCCCTTTCCCCCACTTTGTTTGGCTATAAGAGCTTAAATACCACAAAATCAAAAGATAACAAGCATTTACAATGCAATGGTTTTGCCTTTGTTAAAGTTAGAGCCATTGGCATTGCTCTTGACATTATTTTTATTTATGTTTTTTTTAACATAAATAAATGGCATTGTCATTTACAATGCCACTAGCTTTATCTCTCGCAAATGACACACACAAACACACACAGAGCCCCCCCACACACACACCCACACAGAGCCCCCCACACACACAGCCACACAAAGCCCCCCACACACACAGCCACACAAAGCTTCCTACACACACAGCCACACAAAGCTTCCCACACACACAGCCACACAGAGCCCTCCACACACACCCACACAGCACAAGCAGGCAACAGGGGCACACGGAGACACAAGCAGGCAACAGGGGCAGCGTTGATATGATCGTCAAACTGTTCTAAAAGTACAACAATGGAAAACACCTGTGTTTTTGGCAGAATCGAATTACAGCTGAGTGTGGTAAATGAATACAAATCTAGAAAGATGCCCTGTCTCCAGCGAGGAAGCAGTTTATTGTGAAATAGCATAAATCAATATGTGATAGAAAAGAGGAGAGCCCATTAGAAGTATTAAATTGTCGTCAGGAGAGCAAACAATGAGTGAAATATTCCCTGTTTTGAGCAGCAGTGTATAATAGGTTTAATTGTGAAGGGAATGGAAAAGAAAAGAGCACGACATAGAATTATGGGTGATGAGCCCGAAAAATCAGAGTTTTGCCTTTTGTTTGTGAATGTTAGTCTACCTTGACCTGTATGGGGAGCTGACATAGGGAGCGAGGTATGAACAACCAAGACAATTGGTAGTGGCCTGAAATGAATTTCTGAGACGTTGACTCCTGAATAGAGAAAGGCTTACGAGAACACTGGAAGATACCATGAAGCAGGGGGCGTCCAACGCAAGTCCTGGGGGACTGGATCCGTAATATTTCGGGAAATTACTGACTATATAAGTGAGCTGGACTTGGATTCATTGCATGTAAAATTATTTTATTCAACAATCCTGAACTTCTGATGTGGAACCTGTCCTCTTGGGGGAGGGGCACTCTTGATTTTAAGCAAAACACCTCGGTATTTTCAAAGCATGTTTATAGGAATGGACACCTGTCTATCCCTGGGTGAGCATTACAGAAAAAACACGTGCCTTTGCGAAAATAATGGATCATGCTGTGTTACTAATAACGGAGATTCAAAACTTGCCCTATCAAAAGCCCTTCTCTTCCGGGGTAGTAAGCAGTACATAAATGCAATTACAATTCAATACAATATCACATTAAAATGGCTTAACTCGCCTGTATTTACATTAATTGATACACTTTTTATTTGTTTATGTGTGTATGTATTTTTTTGTTTATTCTTTCACTTTGACAAATCATGATTCGATCTCACATCTCCCTATGGTTTATGATGCACAGACTACTTGAACAACCAGGATACATGCTAATCGGATTTGCGTTTTAGTGCATTGGAATTGTTATCTTTTTTTCAGTGTCTGTAGTTTTAATTCCAGTTCACTGCTCTCAAGTGATTCATCAGCGGAAGGCCCCGGAGCTCGGCCTCCGAACAGGAACAATGACAGTCTGGGGAGCATCGGGCACTCGGAGGAAAGTTCCTTAGATTCAGGATAAAAGCAGCAAGGAGGGTGACGTGATTAATGGTGTGCAGCCAGGCACAGGGTGTATTTAGTGCCAGGCCTTGTCAGTCGGGGCTCTTCCTCGGTGCTAAAGTGGGCCTGCGACTCTGTCCCAAACACGACACCCTGTTGGGGCAGTAGGAACAATGACAGTCTGGGGAGCATCGGGCACTCGGAGGAAAGTTCCTTAGATTCAGGATAAAAGCAGCAAGGAGGGTGACGTGATTAATGGTGTGCAGCCAGGCACAGGGTGTATTTAGTGCCAGGCCTTGTCAGTCGGGGCTCTTTCTCGGTGCTAAAGTGGGCCTGCGACTCTGTCCCAAACACAACACCCTGTTGGGGCAGTAGGAACAATGACAGTCTGGGGAGCATCGGGCACTCGGAGGAAAGTTCCTTAGATTCAGGATTGAGGTAATTGGAATTTTTATGGTCAATTGTGTCCCCTAACGTAGACCCCAACGACTCCGTGTACGTGCTTCAAGTACATGTAATTTCCCTCCACAACCAGCTATGAAGACGCAAATACATTTGCGTCCAACGTTAACTAGTCCTCTTTCAGATCCACCATGAATGGGTCAATAATTCAGTTCCTAAGTATACCGTGCCACCGTCTTTACATGGTGCACTTTCACGTTTTCCTGGCTCTGTTGAGTTAGGCCCTGATTTCTGCCATCAAGCCCTTTCTGCCTTCTGCCTCTGAAAGCTGCAGCCTGGATCTGCATCCATGACCCTTACCCTACTCCCTGCGCGGCGAGCGGTGCCCGGCTCGGCCTGCTTGCCTGCCAAGACAGTATTCAGCCTTCAAGTTATCTGCTCCGCTCCTCGAAAATACATTCCTGTCTAGTGATTTAGGAAAACATATCCCCAGCTGCAGAAGCAAAGGGCCCGGCCTTTCTGTCTCCGTGCAAGTAATTCATTGCTCCTGTTACCATGGTAGGCCCATGGCCCCTCACATTACACGTAGACATGTAGACACATATGCACGCACTAACAGTCAGTATAGAATAGCCTCTGCCCGAAAGACCTTTCCTTCTAGATAATACAGTTCTCCAAACACAAGATATCAGATATGATTTGGGTTTAGGTTGTTCTGACACGCCAGACTTCTGTCTCCCCGTATAGTGCTAAATGTCAAGTCCCCTTCACCCTTCAGTTCCACGTCAATCACACGTCATGCTGCTGCGCGCGCATCTCTGCCATATATTTCTGCTGACACTGCAGGATTCCTCTATGGATCCACCCACCTGTGACACTTTCATGTGACGTTTTCTAGCACACACCTCCATGTACGCCCTTGTGCACGCCTTCTGTTATGCACATGTGTTCTTATCTCGTTTCTCTCAGCTGTTACGCCTTCTGTATCCATCACCATTGTATGCATTTACTATATATATTGTACTCTGTTAATAAAGCATTGTCTATCCCTTCCTGAACCCACGTGGTGATGGTACATGATACCTGGTTCGAACCAATTCCATTTTATGGAATAAAACCCTTAGAAACTCAGATGCCACGGACTCTGCCTCTCATTTTGATTGAGCTATTTTTTTTAACTTTACCGCATAGAAATTCCGCATAGGTAAATCTTTATTTACCACATAATTTGGCGCCCGAATAGAGACCCCTCCCCCACCTTACGCGCCGGCGGTGCGTTGCAGGCCTAGCCCCCTTCCACAGCCGTGACGGACGTTTACGCGTACCCGCAGGATTTCCTGTATCTCCCTCAGGCCAACGGAGGTGACTGAGACTGCGATCGACACCCAGACGAGGCGGTGAGGAGTGCGGAGGATCCCGACCAGAGCCCAGCCGAGAGAGCAAGGTCCGAGGCGTTCAGAGGCCCACCAGTTCCGAAGTACCTACGTCACGAGTCAAGTCAAGTCCATTCCGGTCCAGTCCAGTGTCGAGTTTCCGAGGGCTTCCGTTCCGTGCTTCCCGGTGAGTACCGTTGCTAGGGATGCATCAAGACGGGTGCATTAATTTGTATCCGGTCAAGACGGGTTTGGGTACACAGACCCAGTCTGCACTGTTTTAGCAGTGTATCTGTACTGTTTAGCAGTATATCCAGTATCTAGTTTATCAAGTTATCTAGTAAATGTTTAATGTGGTTCAATGTCGTGGTATGAGTGATTGTTTGATCTTCATTACTGTGTTTATTGTATTAGTTGTGTCCAAGTCCGTGTTAGTATCAAGTATCAAGTATCAAGGTTCAGAATGCCGCTATTCTCTAAATTAAGACAGATAGGAACTAGGAAAGGGATACTCGAGGAAGCTGTTCCCATCCCACCCAGGGACACTCCCGGATATTTTATGTACCACAAGCACGGCTTAGATGCCGTATTATATCTTGACTTGTGGGTGGACTACACTAAGGACTTAGCAGAGAATCAGAAATGGCCCGCTACAGGGACATGGGATGCCGAGTGCATCATGAGAGTAGAAGAAGCGTTATGGAAAAAGAAAGCCAGACAGTCACAGAAAGATGCCATTGAACTATGGCGTAAAGAATCGCATAGACGCACAGAGAAAGCACTCAGAACAGCAGAGAAAAATAGAGAGGATTCTGAAAAATCCAAAGAAAAGGAACTACTAGAAGAAGGAGAACGAGTTAGAATGGAACAACACGATAGACGTAGTAATGCTATTATGACAGGATTGTATCCAGTCCTGGCCGAGGGCCTGCCCAAGACGACCCCGGAAATACCGAAAAATCTGCCCCCTCCATTGGTTCCGACTAAATTACGTCACAAGACCGCAGCAGATATTTTCCTTTCTTCCTATTTAGATGACGTAGCTCCCGAATATACTAATGTCCCACCTGCACCTGTACCACCCGCTGATCGTCTGCCCCCAGGTCCGCAACAGCTTACCCCTCCCGGTCTGCTTCCTCCACCCTTACCTGTCATTCCCCCCGGTAACCCTTTTGGGCCTGGCGCGGTTCAGGCCCCAACCCAGTTACAGCAGGTACCGACCCTACAGCCAGTCCATGATCAAGCCTCCACTACAGGAGGTGCTACAGGAGGTTACCGTACCCCGCCACCAGTACAGCGATTAACTGTCAGAGAACTAGCAATGCAACGTACTCCGAAACCAGCCACAATTGAAAAGCTTAAAGAATATCTTACAGACTGTAGATATGATCCAATACCAGGCCAAGACGGTTGCATGATATTGGCCTCAATACGTATAAGACGTGCTGCAAACTTTTTAGTTCTATTTCCAGGAATGGCAGGTTATCTAGACAGGATATATCATTTTGTTCAGACTGGGGAGGATCAGGAATGTATTCACGAGGCCATGGCACACCAGAAAGTAGACACTCAAGGTTTAATATTAAGATTCCTCATAAACTGTTTCATAAGAGAACGAGACCAGCCTGGTGTAAATCAAGACGAGATGGAGGTATTAACTACATGGGGTCAGAATATTGCAGACGGAAAACATGATAGACAGAAAGGTATAGAGGCCATGTACAGAAAAATCCGTAAAGAAATAACAGTATTTCATGAGAGACAGAAAGCTGAAAGTGAAGCAGATGCTGCCAAGAATGAATCCTCACAGGAGGATGAGCCAGATAATACAGGAACAATAGCATATGTAGGAAAGGGTAGACCCTTTAATAAAACGTTACGCCCGGAAAGCAAGAGATTTTTTCACTCTGCTATGTCAAACCCGAGGAGTCCTGAACATCTATTTCAGGCTACCAATAAAGGATTTCAAGAACGAATGGGGTACCATGTACTCGATTCCATGGATGAACAAGAACTAGCCAGGTCAGCAGTACAATGGGCTGACAATTCCGATAAATATAATGATGACGCAGTAGCGCAAACCTTTTTGAATCTTTCCCCAGACGAACAGCGATTAGCTGGTATGTACATGATACAACACCTCCTTACGTTGTATAAGAGCCAACATTCTGATCCAGGTCCCCTACATGATGTACTAATAGAGTTACTCATGAATAAATGGAGAGGCCTAGGTACCGATTTAATTAAAGTAATTTTAGAACATCGACACAGATATAGTGCTTTCCTGAATCCACAGTTTGTTTCAGCTCCACCCCCAGAAAGGAAAATGTTTTACATAGACAGACAGAATCCTTTACGAGAGGTACATCCAGTCAAGAATGCTGATGATACCCTTACACGTGTGTATGTATACACGCCTATAACTAAAATGGAATTATTGGAAATGAAGAAAATAGTGCCCAGTCATGATAAAGACCCTGCAGGCTTTCACCGTGAAATAAAAGACATGTTACTCATGGGAGATTACACCTATCCCGACATTATGAAAATACTGAAAGTGTTATTGCCTGCCGGTATTTACGAGAAACTCAAAGAAAAAGAATGGGAGGTGGGAGACACAAAGATTGATTGGGCTGCCTTAGAAAACGAAGAAACGACTCGAACCCCAGGTATAGGTCTTGGGGATAAAACTAAAGCATTACCAGGATTGTTAGTACAGGTTTTGCCACGTTTGTTAGCAACTAAAAAGGAGGACTGGGATGCAATCTCAGCCTGCAAACAGAAACACGATGAAGACACTAGTGATTTTTATTCCCGATTTGAGAAATGTTTTATTATTAATAGTGGCCTGAAAGCAAGTAGCGAGTCATACCCACACCTTTTTGTATCCAAATTAGTCGAGAATTCCCTGCCCCAGGTTAAGAACCGTGTATTGAAAGTCGAGAGCACATGGCAAGCTAATTCACCTTCCCAAATGTTACAAATGTTACAGTATCACCAGAACAGAATAAGGGAAGAGCATGATCACGAACAAAGACGTATGAAAGACACAAAAATGAAAATGCTAGTTGCCCAATCAGTTCCAGCTGATGGTCATAAAAGGGGTAACACACAAGCCAATATTTCAATTTCAGCAGCTCCTGTTAAAGGGACATGCAACTATTGTAAACAGCCAGGTCACTATGTGAACGATTGTGCAGTTTTGAAACACAATATAGCCACAGGTAAAACCAAGGAGAGACCGCGACCACCTAGACAGGACCAGGCCCAACAACACGTTACACAGAATGTACAGCCTATGCATGCTCCCCAACAGACAGTACAGACCGTAGCGGTAGCACAGCCACAACCGATTGCCGCAACGCAACATGCAACGCAGCAGATGTACCAATATGCACAAACTGATTATCCCGATTACCAGCGATACACATGAAACAGCCTAGAGAGGGAGGTTGGCTTGCCTCTTATTGAGATTCCTGTAGATCAAGAGGGTCCTTATGTACATAGTCAGGTATTAGGAAAAGATAGAAAGTTTTTGATTGACACAGGGGCAAGCAGAACGACAATCAGTCACAACGAGGTTCCAGGGGCACCCCTCTCAGGCTCACAGAATGTTTCCCTTGGATTTTCAGGAAAGCCTATTGTTAATGAAGTATCGAAACCAGTTCCCCTTGCAGTTGGTCCATTGTCACGCACTACAGATTTGTTGCTCACGAAATCATGTCCAGAAAACTTGTTAGGTATCAAGACACTGATTTGCTCTAGGAGCTGTAATTTGTTGTTCTCCGGAAGGAGTAAGACTGTTTTTGCGTGACTTTAAGGGTCACTATATGTTGAGAGATATTGATCCCAGATTACAGAATGTTCCTGCACATTTATGGGCACAAGGCCCCACTGATGTAGGTTGTATGCACATTACGCCATACCGAGTTACACTGAAACAAGGTGTTGTTTTACCACGAATCCGACAATACAGGTTACCCCCAGATGCTGCAGTGGCTTTACTGAAAATCATTGACGAGCTCATTGCACAAGGAGTGGTTGTAGAAACCGACTCAAATCTATGTAATTCCCCTATCATTCCGATTCTTAAACGCACTGATCCGAATGCCCCTCCAGTTTATCGATTAGTGATCGATTTACGAGAATTGAATAAATGCATTGTACCACAGTATCCTGTGGTTCCAGACATCTCCTCATTATTGACAGCTATTGATTCCGAAGCGACGTTCTTTACTGTAATTGATCTGAAGAACGCCTTTTTTAGTGTACCCATTGATCCGGAAAGCCAATATCTTTTCGGATTCTGTTTAAATGGCCGAAGCTTCAAATTTGCACGCGCACCTCAAGGATTCACAGAAAGCCCCAGCATCTATAGCCAAGCATTGAAAAGACAACTTGACAGTATTCACATGCCTGCTAACACTGCCCTACTTCAGTATGTCGATGATCTATTGATCACCGCCCGAAGTGAACCAGAATGTGAACAAGCATCACTGACAGTTTTGTATTTCCTGGCTGACAAGGGACACAAAGTGTCTCCTTCGAAGCTACAATTCTGTGTTCAGCAAGTGGTATACCTTGGGCACTTGCTGTCCAAGGGGGGGAGACAGCTAACACCTGACCGTGTCCAGTTAATTGTAAACATGTCACAACCCAAGACACAAAAGGAGGTACGGGCCTTTATAGGCCTCACTTCTTACTGCCGACAATGGATCCCTCAGTATGCATTTCTAGCCAAGCCACTTATACAGTTGACAACCCAGGAGGCAGCGACATCGACTGTCCTCCCTTGGACTCAGGAACATACACATGCTTTTGACGAATTAAAGAAAGCCTTATGTCAAGCACCAGTTTTAGCAACACCATGTTACAGTAAGCCTTTTACACTTTTTGTCACAGAACGCGAAGGTACTGCATTGTCAGTACTCACCCAGGATCAAGCAGGTTCACACAAACCGTGTGCTTATTTTTCTAGTACATTAGATCCAGTAGCCCAGGCGCTGCCTGCGTGCCTGAAGTCTGTAGCAGCAACAGCTCTAGCAATCAGACAAAGTGATTCCATAGTGTTAGGACACCAATTGACAGTACAAGTTCCACATTCCGTAGAAGTTCTCTTAAACAGAACACAGACTCAGCACTTGACTATAGCACGATTGACAGGTTATGAATTGACATTGTTTCAGCCACACATAGAAATTAGACGTTGCAATACATTGAATCCAGCTACACTTTTGCCATTAAGTGAGACAGACCCTTTGGCACATGATTGTGTTGAAGTCATTACCATTACGACGAAACCCAGACAAGACTTGACAGACATTGCATTACTAGATCCTGACCTGACACTTTATGTGGATGGTTCATGTATGAGAACAAGTACAGGAGAGTTAGTGGCCGCATATGCAGTAACGACAGAAACTGAAGTCATAGAAATGAATCGTATTGACACCCTGTCAGCCCAAGCAGCAGAGCTCATTGCTCTGACTCAAGCCTGTATACAAGCAACGAACAAGAGAGTTAACGTTTACACGGATTCACGTTATGCATTCGGAGTCGTACACGACTTCGGTGTACTCTGGCGAGAGAAAGGTTTCTTAACTTCTCACGGTGCCAAGATCCAGCACGGCCCCCTCATTCAAGCTCTGTTAGAAGCAATACATTTGCCTACAGCCATAGCCATCATGAAATGCAAAGCACATACGAAAGTCACAGATACCATTTCCCAGGGTAACGACCTGGCAGACCGAACAGCCAAGCATACAGCTCAGACTCATACTCACGCAACCGACATGATAAAGACAGTAGTTCCGACACCGACACATTGCATGACAGTTAGAGATCCCGCCCTAGATGTAATTGACATACAGACTCATGCTACACCAGACGAAATTAAGAAATGGACTGAACTAGGAGGGATCCAGACAGAACAAGGAGGGATGACGAAGGGAAAAGCCACATGGTTTCTCCCCGACTCTATGGTTCAAGTTATCATTAACACAGTACACAGTCCTGCACATTTAGGAGCAAAAGCCATGTTGGACAGTATTCAAAACCTTTGGTTCAATAAACACTTACGAGCAGCAGCAAAACAGAAAGTGCGTACTTGCATGATCTGTTGTCAGTTCAACCCAGGTAAAGGCATTCCCGTAGAGCAAGGTGGATTTCATCCTCCCGATCACCCTTTTGAAGTCCTCCAGATGGATTATATCCAGATGGAACGTTGTCGAGGATTCAAATATGTCCTCGTAGTTGTATGTGCACTTTCCCGTTGGACAGAAGCATATCCAGTCCCAGATTACACTGCTCCGACCACTGCCAAGCAGCTGGTACGTGAATTTTTCCCCAGGTATGGTTTGCCCCGTATCGTGTACTCAGATAATGGTCAGCCATTCTCGTCCGAGCTCATGAAGCAGGTATCACTCCTGCTAGGTTATCAGTGGAAGTTCCACTGTGTCCGACATCCCGAGGCAGCAGGTCTCGTGGAACGTCACAATCAGACCCTGAAAATACGTTTTGCCAAGATATGTAGGGAGAAAGGCGTTGACTGGATAGTGAATGATAGCACATTCAAGAACAGGGCTATCCCCGTATGAGGTGGTCTTTGGTAGGCCACCGAATATGTGGGGGACGCCTCTGCTTCGTAAAATTACAGATGTTGACTGTAATATGCTGACAGATTACCTTGCTTCCTTGATGTCTGCACTACAATCATGTCGTTCACAGGTAGCTGCAGCCTTTCCCGACAACACCGAGGTGAAGCCACACGAGATCGTCCCTGGAGATCTGGTCTACATCCGGAATTTCGACAGGAGGAGTCCGCTGGAGCCCCGCTGGCAGGAGCCGAAGCTTGTTTTATTGACCACAAGGACAGCAGTGAAGGTGGAGGGCCGCAAGGGCTGGCTCCACTCGAGTCATGTAAAAAGACATTATGAACTGCCGCCAAAACCAGACTCTCAGCCCTGCCCCCTTCCAGAGACTGATACTAAACTCCCCCTGGTAGAGAAAACTCCTTCTCAAGAATTTCGCATAAAGTTGAGGTCTAGCAAGTCAGACAGTTTAATTGTTTAAGTCCTCCCCTAGGTGAATCGGTTAGACAAGTTCCTGACATGTACCAGTTAGACCCCAATAGAGAGAGAGATAGACAGAAACAGGTCAAGAAACATGAATATTGTAAATCTCTCCGCAGTCACTGCATTGTGACATTATTGATTATGTTTTTTCTGAGTCTTATGATTATTGCTGCAAGTATATTGCTACACATGTACTTTCCTATTTTCACACGTGTACATTCTTCTTCAAATGACACTGTCGAGCACACTTTCAGTGAATTGCCCCCTCACGAGTTATCTTACCGACTTGCGCTGCGCAACAATACCTTTATCAGTATGTTACATCATTCCCATCAGACCAGCAATGCTACCAATTGCTGGATATGTGGCCGACTCCCTCCCTATCAGAAGTACAAGGGAGTTCTGCCCCTCTTTGCGTATCCGTTCACACACAATGGTTCCTGTGGTGCATGGTTTAGTTTAATGAATTCTTTAGATTCTGATTCCGTAGTTTACCAGGGCAATTGGGTATGGGGAAACCTGAACACAGTTTTGCATAAAGTATGTTTCCCTGACAAGGAGGGTCTTCCCCAAAGGACAGGGACCGATCTAGAAAACGAAGTATATGGATTAGGTAATTTTACACTTAACCTCATGATTCTGAATGTCCAGTCCGATACAAAGCCAGACTTACCCGCTATGTCAGTATTACCAGTCAAAGGTGAATTATGTGTCAGAAAGAATGGTTCAGTACACCTAGGTCATAGTGAATGTACTACTGTGATCGAATTCAGTGATAAAGGCAAATCTACATTCAAAGCTTCCCGCCATTCCTATTTCATTTGTGGTCATACAGCATATATACGTTTACCTCTAGATTGGGATGGTACCTGTTACATTGCATTCCTTCTGCCACCTGTTTTCCTAGCCCCACCTGATTATCATAGGGACCCCCATCTAGTACACAGTAGATCCAAGAGAGATCTCCCGATTGTCGACTATACTGAAACGGCATGGGAGCAATACACAGACTTTAATAAAGGTTTCTTTCCCTATTTAGGTACTGTCTCGAATAGTAAACTGATACGCAGATTAACCAGAACCCTTGAAGCCGTAGTAAATGAAACTACTTCCGCCCTAGGTAACTTAACAGAGGAACAGTCTGCTATGAGACTTGTCGTTCTTCAAAATAGTCTTGTTCTTGACGTCATCCTGGCCGATAGGGGCGGAGCTTGTAGAGTCATCGGATCGAGCTGCTGTGTTTTCATTCCAGAAAACGCACCATCAGTATATAGAGCCATAACCCGTCTCCACAAGATTGCAAGTCAGATACACCAGAATCCAGGCACCTGGACTTGGTCCGGTTGGCTCTGGAGCGTGTTATCAGCCTGGGGATGGAAAGTCCTATCCTTCCTAGGAATAGCCCTTCTCATAGTATTCAGTTGTTGCCTATGTTTACAGTGTGGGCCGGCGATTTGCGGCCTGTGCGCCACATCCTGCACTCCCCATCCGAGTCCACGTTCTAATTCCCGGCTGAAAAAGGAAGAGCAAATGATGTTATATGAACAAATAGATGGACTAATGAAAATTGATATATCATGAAGGGTCCGTAGGGGACAAGGAGGGAATGAGGTAATTGGAATTTTTATGGTCAATTGTGTCCCCTAACGTAGACCCCAACGACTCCGTGTACGTGCTTCAAGTACATGTAATTTCCCTCCACAACCAGCTATGAAGACGCAAATACATTTGCGTCCAACGTTAACTAGTCCTCTTTCAGATCCACCATGAATGGGTCAATAATTCAGTTCCTAAGTATACCGTGCCACCGTCTTTACATGGTGCACTTTCACGTTTTCCTGGCTCTGTTGAGTTAGGCCCTGATTTCTGCCATCAAGCCCTTTCTGCCTTCTGCCTCTGAAAGCTGCAGCCTGGATCTGCATCCATGACCCTTACCCTACTCCCTGCGCGGCGAGCGGTGCCCGGCTCGGCCTGCTTGCCTGCCAAGACAGTATTCAGCCTTCAAGTTATCTGCTCCGCTCCTCGAAAATACATTCCTGTCTAGTGATTTAGGAAAACATATCCCCAGCTGCAGAAGCAAAGGGCCCGGCCTTTTTGTCTCCGTGCAAGTAATTCATTGCTCCTGTTACCATGGTAGGCCCATGGCCCCTCACATTACACGTAGACACGTAGACACATATGCACGCACTAACAGTCAGTATAGAATAGCCTCTGCCCGAAAGACCTTTCCTTCTAGATAATACAGTTCTCCAAACACAAGATATCAGATATGATTTGGGTTTAGGTTGTTCTGACACGCCAGACTTCTGTCTCCCCGTATAGTGCTAAATGTCAAGTCCCCTTCACCCTCCAGTTCCACGTCAATCACACGTCATGCTGCTGCGCGCGCATCTCTGCCATATATTTCTGCTGACACTGCAGGATTCCTCTATGGATCCACCCACCTGTGACACTTTCATGTGACGTTTTCTAGCACACACCTCCTTGTACGCCCTCGTGCACGCCTTCTGTTACGCACATGTGTTCTTATCTCGTTTCTCTCAGCTGTTACGCCTTCTGTATCCATCACCATTGTATGCATTTACTATATATTGTACTCTGTTAATAAAGCATTGTCTATCCCTTCCTGAACCCTCGTGGTGATGGAACATGATACCTGGTTCGAACCAATTCCATTTTATGGAATAAAACCCTTAGAAACTCAGATGCCACGGACTCTGCCTCTCATTTTGATTGAGCTATTTTTTTTAACTTTACCGCATAGAAATTCCGCATAGGTAAATCTTTATTTACCACAGGATAAAAGCAGCAAGGAGGGTGACGTGATTAATGGTGTGTAGCCAGGCACAGGGTGTATTTAGTGCCAGGCCTTGTCAGTCGGGGCTCTTCCTCGGTGCTAAAGTGGGCCTGCGACTCTGTCCCAAACACGACACCCTGTTGGGGCAGTAATTGCTGGTTCTTGTTACAGAGAGCAATTGTTTCGAATGATGAGCCCAGGCCTTTTTAGAAACGCACATTTAATGAGGGTACTTGACTCGCTCAAAAAGACTACACTCTGTGCGAAAGTAATCATTAGCTTTCTTAATGACCCAGGCTACGCTGGTAATAGAGACAAGAAGATTACAACAAGCGGGAGGGGGCGGGAAAGGGGGAGGAGAGACGCAGAAGACGGCCGGAGCAGGAAGGCGGGTGCCGGCAATGCCGGAACAGATTCGGGGGCGTTCCCGGCTTTTGGCTGACGTCGCGTGACGTAGCCAAAAGCCAAAAAATCTCGGGAACGCCCCCGAATCTGGTCCGGCATTGACGGACAGGCCCGTCTTCCAATGGCTAACCTCCATTTATGAGGCTAGCCAATGAAAGACGGTGGCCGTTCCTGTCTCCCGTATACATCTCAAGAGGTTTTCGCCTGCGCAAAAAAGATGCGCAGAGCGCATCTTTTCGCCAGGCAAAACCTAAAAAGGAGTATTTTGACAATACTACGATTTTAAAGTGAAAGGAAATCTCAATATAAATCAATATAGGCCATCCGTCTTTTGTTTACCAGCATGACCACGAGGAAACTACGTATCCCATGAATCCTAGCGTTCAAGTGACATGCGTAACGTCCCACACCCTCATCAGCAGCAGACTAGATTAAGGCAATGCACTCTACGCTGGGATCAACAAGAACCTCACCCGCAAGCTCCAGAGCTTCCAGAAGGCCGTCGCCAGACAGGGCCGGACTGGGAACCAAAATCGACCCCGGCAAAGTGCTTGGCCGGCCCCCCGGGGGGAGGTCTGAGCTCTCTGCCGGGGACGTTTTTTGGCCGATTTTGTTGCAGGACCGATTTTGCAGCTATGCTGCATAAACGGCACTGTAAGAAAAGCGGCCCCCAGGGGCCCAAAACCGACCGGCACCCTTTCAGCGCACTGGGGGATTGCCCGGTGCCTGCAACGGCCAGTCCAGCCCTGCCGCCAGACTAGTCCTCTACCTACTGCACCTCTGCCACATCAGCCAACACCTACGGACACTACACTGCCCCCACCCCTCGAGAAGAGAATCACCTTCAAGCTTCTCACCCACGCCCACAAAGCCCTCCACAACCCCTGACTCGGCTACATGAACCACTGCCTCGGGTTCCACTCACCCCAAAGATCCCTCCGCTCAGCCCAGCTCGCTCTTGCGACTGTACCACCCATCAAGAAGGTCAGAACAGAAGGAAGCTCCTTCTACTTCCTAGCAGCCAAGGCATGGAACACCCTCCCTCTCCATCTCCAACAGACACCAACACTCTCCAAGTTCTTGAAGGACCTCAAAACCTGGCTCTTCCACAAATCACCGTGAACTCCCAGGAGCTGCTCGCCCCCTCAACGCTTTGAGACCCCTCGGGTGAGTAGCTGCGCTATACAAACCCTTGATTGATTGAGTTTGAGGATAAGCAAAGTGAGGCTTATGATGAGCTGAGGGAATTGGAAAACTCCAAATGTAAACAGCAATGTGTGACATGCTTTTAAGATAAACATGAAATGTTGATTTGTTATGTGTGATTGCTATGCTGACCATTAAATGAGGAATTGGAGCACCATAATTTTAAAGCTCGATAATATTACTTATTTTATGTTACTCAACGTGCTAATATGTTAATCTGTGTCAAACATGTGGCAGTATGATGATAAAATCGACTACTTAATAACAAGGGGACCCCTGAAAGTGAATGAAGGTAGAGAGGCAGAGGATAAAGATACAAAATACAAAAGTGGGACTCTACCTATATGTTTGGGTTATGCTGTGCGTCAATTAGTATTAGTGTCCACTCTAAATGCGCTTAAATGACCATCAGCTTGATTCATCAAGCTGAATTGCGCGCGCAAAGGGCCAGATTCTTCGAATCTGGCCCTTTGCGAGTGCGATTTTTGCATTTGGGATTCATCATCCCAAATGCAAAAATCGGTAATAGCGATTTTGCTATTTTGCGAGGAATTACATTTAAGGAATCTCTATTTGAGATTCCTTAAATGCAATTCATCATCCATTTTTCAATAGCGAATTCGCAATTTCGGCCCGCTATTTACCGCAAGGTCAAACCTCGTGGTAAATAGCGAAAACCTAGAAAAATGCTTTTAAAAGCATTTTTCTAAGTTGCATGTTGCACACACACATGTCCTTTGGACATGTGTGTGCGCAACACCTGTTTAAATTTGCATTTAAGGGGTGCTACAGGGTGTCCTTTGGACACCCCTGGCACCCTTTAAATCGCTATCTTATTTGCGATTAGCAAATTGCTAATCGCAAATAAGGAATACTCCCCATTCATTCCTATGGGCCTTTTGGCCCATAGGAATGAATGGGGAGTTATTCCTTATTTGCGATTAGCAATTTGCTAATCGCAAATAAGGAATATGTAGGAATCCCATTTTTTTTGCGTTTCCTACATGAATCCCATTTTGCGAGTCTGTAATAGCAATTCCTTATGAATCGCTATTATAGACTCGCAAAACGGGTCGTTGATAAATCAGGCTGCATGCTCCTTGAGTCAAAAATCTTATAATAACATGACATTTATTGATTTTTTATATAAATTTTTCTGTATAAAGTCATTTATATATATTTATAGAAGGCTGAACAATCACATTAGGACATTATAAGAAGAACAATATCTACAGAAAACAAATCCGAAGAAAGATAGGTCCCATTTAATCAATCTTCACTCACAGCATACATACCAGATCATACTCAGTCAAACACACTCGTACATAAAAAGTGAAACAAATTAAAGATATAATCTATGTGCTAGAAAACATTCACGTTCCAGTATATGGAGATATAGTTGAGTTAAACAGTTTTTAGTGGGAACTTTTATTCAAGGGCCGACGCGCGTTTCGGTTTTGAATATAATTTTGGATAATTAAATTCAATGCGTGACACGCCATAAGCATACTTCATGTTGTATGTTAGTTCTATGTAGCAGAGCATTCCACAAAGGGCAGTTGTTGCACGACCGTGGTATAAATTCCTTCTCTAATCTGATTTATGCAGAGCATGCCAATTGAAGTTACACAAAATAAAATAGAAAAGTCCGAAGAGAACTAACATCTTGTTCTTGATATAGACATAAACCATCTACATAATTAAAGATATATACAAAAAAGACTGATTTATACATTATTCACAATATTGGTGGTTATTACATTCATTTCAGAACATTAGAGACCTTGCCTATTGTATACTGTGTGTGCATATTTACCATCCCAGAAAAGTGATAAAATCGAGCCATACTTATATAATCGAAGTATAATCAATGTATTGCTTATGAAATTGATGAACGCATAATGGAGATTATCATAATATTAGCTTGATTGCGCATAGGCATAAGCCACTCAAAGTATACCTTAAAGACGTGCACTGTTGGTTTCTTTTCTTTGCAGGTGCCTTATCATCTTCATTAGTCAGGAAAACGGCACTTTGTTTAGGTTAAGAAACTGGTAGATTTGGGAATGTTAATATGTTGCCACCAATATGAAACATTCCCAAAAGAACTGCTGTTTAGAAGCATTTGGACTGAAATATATTCTGCAGGCCTGATTCACAAACTGCACTTTGTGGTGCGTTTTGTATTACTACACTACGAAATGTAAGTTTCACTTCTGCTAATGTGTGTGAAGTCCTCCGTCCCAACTGCGGAGTCTTTGCACATGTAAGTACAAGTTTTAGTTGTAATGTGGGAGGGGCACAGTGCACTGGGCAGGAAAAGGGGCAGACTTACTAATAAAGTGGATGGGGTTAGGGAGGAGTAAGAGGAGTTTAGGGAGGGACAGGAAGGGGTTTAGGAAGGGAGATCCCACTCCCACACAAGAGTAAGCCAATTGCATTTCTCTACGGGGAGATATGTAACTTGCACTATTGTAGTAGGTTTACACTCGAAGTTTGTGAATAACACAAGTAGTAAACAATCTCCAAAGTGTAAACGTACTTAAAAGTATGAGTTCCCTTTGTGAATCAGGCCCAATGTGCTGAAAAAGTCTTGCTTCTCAGGGGAGAGTTGGCTCTTTGTGGTGGCACTAGAATTTGGGTTGACAATTTCACAACCACGCCTGGAAGTTGGTTGCATACAAGCAACTCTTAATCCCTCAAAAAGGGACTGGGTCCTAAAGAAGGTATGCAATGCCTTTATGTAGTCTATTAGGACCATTTTGGGCTGAAGGAGGCCAGAAAGAGCAGCTGCCAACTCAATTAACTTTTATTCACAGAGGATGGCTGTTGAATTGAGGAGCAAGGTAGATAATTAGTATTTCACACTACTGTCTCAAGTGATCGATATTGCTCCATTTACCTCTTCCTATAGAAAGATTGATTTCTGTATTATGCCTTTTCTTGTGGTCTTGGACAGTTAGAGGTTACTGAGCCTTACTGTGTGTGGGCAAAGTCATTGACCACTGGTGTCTTAGAGCCACAGTTTTGCACCACTAGCTTGATAGCTATTCAATGTGGATAGCTATAAGACTCGTTTTAGATATTCAACTGTCTCAGGCATCGGTCTGTTCACCCTTTGGACTGCTGGAGTGGTCACTGACCTCCATGTTCAGCATGTTAACTATCTCAGTCTAAACACATTCCCTGACCATATATAGAATCCTCTATGTCTTGAGCTTGACAGACAGGCTGCCATCTGTGTCTGTGCCTTTGCCATGGACACAGAATTGCCGCTACCTACATTTCATGGACTACAGTTGGCCCAATAGTGCAACACATTCTGTCTGCTGAATAGCTGTCAGTTCAGAGGAGAGCCACCGTCCCTCCACAAAGTTGTCCTTCTAATCTGCCTGCTGCAAGTCTGGTGGGAATCACTGTCCTCAACCTAGCAAAAGCTTTCAATTGGTGTAACCAAGATCTTCCACTAATCAATTACTTACAGATCATTTATTATGCACATTCTGGCTCACTCGTGTCACCCGGTAAACCAAGGAACTGACATTGCTGATTTTCTCCTCCCCCACCACTTTGTATTGGCAGACCACTTGTCCTCTAGAGCTAAGGAGAAAATCATTGTTAGGATCAGAATATCTTGACCCTCCAGATAATACAGTTTCTCCACAAACCCTCATTCCCTGAAGTGAGAACCACACATTTGTTGCCTATACTGGAATTTCAAAGATGCCAAACCCTTCTCCTTTCTAGAGCCCCTAAGTACAGTTAAAGAGAATGTATTGTAGGAGAGTGCGCCATCTCTTCCTTAGGAATGTGTCCCAAATGAACATTTTGCTCTTCGGGGTCCTTTTGAACCTTTTAACCAACCTATTGATCTGCGAGTGATAGGTTGCGGAAAAGTGGTAGTTCACATCAACTTCATGCAACATGGCCATCGTGTAGGAAGAGATGAAGTTTGTGCCCATCTCAGATTTCACACCAGTGAGACAGCTGACTTATGGAAAGATACTAAACAGGTCTTGGGGAAAAGTAGTGTGTCGGATCCCAGTAAGGCTGTAGCCTCCGAGTGTTTGGTGACATGATCCACCGAAACAACAGTGTGATTTTGCCAGAGATTGTTGGATGGTGTAGGGGGCTTATAATTGTGAACCCTACAATCTCAGAGGTGTAGTGTCCAGCCCCAAGAACTCAGGCAGACACAGTGTGGTAGTAGCAGGGACCTTCTTTATTATATGTCCTTTCTCTGCAACTGCTAACGGGTATCTCAATCTCTCATCCCCAGCTCCTCCCTTTCCTTTTCCTCCCGCCCTCGTCCCCTGCTCGGGCCGGTCCTAGTGCCTGACCAGTTTGGCCACTGGGCACTGTCCCATCGACGTCATTACAAGAGGCAGCTACCACAAACAATAAGCATACAAAGTGTAGCATGGTCTGAATCTCTCTACACTCTGATGGATACTTGGTCAGTAGAAGAGAGGTCTTAGTCTCTCCTTAGATTTCTTGATGTTCAGGTGCCCACCAAAAGATACTTTATGGACAAGCTACATCAGGACATTTTTACTGCTCTCTTGCTTGCCTTGGCTCCGGGTCAGGGGACTCACTATAAAGTGTATCCCTTCCCAGACCTCCTTTGGTCTGACCAGCCACTTCACCAATAGGCTGGGATACAAGGGTCATGACCCAACAAATACCCTATTATATCATCATTGAACTCTTCCATCATAGTTGTCACTCTCACTTCTACCTATGACACAACTTCATCTACTGAGAAGATAAAGATTTCGCTGGGTGAGACGTAGCCATGACTCTCTTATTTGATAACATCTTTTTGGGGTCAATAAAGGTTTTCTCCACCTTTATGCTATAAGCACTAGTATCCCATATGGTAGGAACCCTCTGCCCATCCATATTAACAGTCTTAAGGAATCGATAGGAGTTGGGATGTACTCTCCCTGAAGCCTCAGGGCCCGATTCCCACACATCTAAAGCTATTAGGACCAGCTCTGCTGGTCCTCTAATTTAGTCAGCAGGGAAATCAGTGGGATACCTATGGGGGCCTTAGATGGACAACATTTTTCTTGTGACCTTTCTTGCCACACCTATACCAACCATTACCATTTAAAAGGAGTAACCCTTCTCCAATTCTATTTCTAGTCCTCGCTATAGGACCAATCATAAACTTACTTCTGTCCCTGCTGCAAGCCCAAGGGAAATGCCAATGCTTGGTCTCATTGTCTTCAAGCTAAAGATGACACCTGAGTTCTGGTGAGCATTTCTCCCTTTGCACCAAAAGGTAATTCAATGAATCACTTTCCATCCCAGTGTATTTTAATAAATATGCAGGTAGGTCTCAATAGGGACCTCCAACATGTACTAAACTGGAGCAAAGTCAAATCTTCAGATCACAGCATATTTCCTGCTTCCATTCTATAGTCCCTAATCACTCAGGAAGATGGTGTCATTCCCACTTATTGGGAGACCACCTAGTAGGGCCACCACCATCTCAACAGAGTTTGTGTTAGAAAGTTCAACAGTGTCCAGCCAATGCCTAAACATCTGCACCAAAGGGGAAGAAAGACACAATCTCAGTGGGAACATTTAACCTAGGATGGGGCTGAATAAATACTGCAATGGATGCTACAGAGGTTGGAGGTGCTTTCTTCACTATTTCTAATTCCAGTTTCTAAATCTCAATAACAGTAGCTAACTAATGAAACCAGGTTTGGGCATGCTTTTTCAGACCTGTTTTCTCCTTATCAGTCCTCTCTTTTACTCTCTTCTCTATCTCCTTTGGATGAACTTTACTAACATCTTCAGTTCTAAATCTATAGGGTGGGCATCTTCTCTGATTAATGCCTCAATGGCGTTTAGTGCCAGCATCCTAATACCTAGTGCCTCAGATGAGGTAGAATGGGGTACAAAGAGGCAATGGAGGAGGAGAGTGACTATAGGGGAATCTTGTCCTTGAGCATCCTGATGGGGCTGGTCTACCAGAGGCCTTCCTGGAGGTCCTAAGCTGAAACTAGCTTCACGCTCAAAGAAGCCTGCCTCGCTGAGCTAGAAGGCCATGATGACAGCAATTAGCTGATCCTGGCTCTTACAAAGTGTCTTCTGCTCTGTGATCCTAATGCAGCAGCTTAGGCACTTCATTTGCCATTTTAGGTATTCTTTAACTTTTAAAACTGTACTTTATTAAATGAATCTTATATCTCCTGAACTTGACTTTGACTATCCTTCCACTTCTCACTAAGATGAGACCCTTTCTTGAGTTGCCGGGGCACTCAGAGATAACTAGGTCTAACCCTTTGCATTAGGGTTCCTTTGGGATAGGTTGTTACCGCAAGTATACCAGAGCCTCAACATTCTTTTGCAAATAGGTAGCTAAGAGCCTCATAGTATGCACTTGACACTTTTAGGTAAGCAAAGGCGACCAGTCAAGGCTTACTCTAGGACACGTCGGGGCTCAGAGACAAAAACAACAGTATGACACAATAGATGACACTCATTAGTATCAATTTTCAGTCAGTTATTCACTTTAAGAATACATAATTAAAACAGTACACACAAAGGTATGTTAAACAAATATAATTGGAAAGCCATAACCCATTGTGCACTCAATTGCAACCCAAAATGTTTCCTTATGTCCCTCACGCTAGGCTGAAAATTCTGTTCAACGTTGGATAATATGGCCAGTGTTATTCGTTGGAAATGATACAGGTGAACTCAGGTATCTTTGGAAGCAGTTATGTCTCTTAGAAGAATATTGTAGTTGGTTGACATGGTACAAGCAAGATACTGGTACCAAAGTTTTAGTTTCAACTAACCGACTTGGAAGATTTTCTGAATAAAAAAGTTCTGTATCCTAAAAAGAGCCCATGTATATGGAATGAAATTGGTAAATGCCACTGCCCAAAACCCCACTATCCAAACAGAAAGGTGCCCAGCCTCAAGAAAGGCTTACGTGCTCCTGGTAAAGTGCTGGGTGACCGGTGCCCATTAAGGAACACTGTCCTGTTCAGTGGAGTCTAACTTTCAGTAAAAGGTCCAACTGGACTCTTTTTTTGATGGGGCAGTTGACAAAATAACAGACCAGTTCCTAGTGTATGTGCCTTGGAGGCTTTTTAGTGTAGGGGCCTGTATCATGGACTCTATGAGTTGCAGTATAGATTTTCCAGTAGTGGAGCATCCAAAGGGGTAGAGGATGTGGTCTAATGGCTAGAGCGGTCCACCTTGGATCTGGGGAACCTGGTCGTGTCTCGGCAGGGACGCTCAACATCCTCTGATTCTGGGCAAATCACTTAATCTCCCCGTGCCTCACAAAATGAATGTGTCCACCTGTAACACAACTTTTGCTCATGTAAAGTGTTCTGATACCTTTGGGTCTAGTTCGTGCTATATAAAACTCCCCTCCCCCCCAAAGGCACCAGGTGCATCCACATAAATTCATGGTGGCAACAGTAGAAGTTGAAGAGAAGTGTGACCTTAACTTCAGCCTGACAAATCTCGAAAACCATACTGGCTAGAACATAGTACCGATTTCAGAGCCGACTTCTACAGGATATGGAACTTGATTCCATGCCAGGGGCTGAAGTCTGACTGTCTTCTGGTCTCTTTAGAACTACAAAGAACAGGCACTCTGAGTCAGAGATAGTGCTGGTTCACCCTTTTTGACTCTTAAACATGATGGAACAGCTTCCTTACATTATATATCTAATCCTCCAGGGCATCCGGGCTAGTATGACTGTGTGGCTCATTCCAGTAAACTGTAACTGCGCTGTTTTCCAGGAATTAGGTCACTCCTACTTTTAGGCACAGCCCAGCTCCTCTTGAAGTCGTGTAAAAAAACACAAGGGACACCCTACTCACATTGAACCAGGGTACATTACAATTTAAACAAAAACAGTGGTTCCTGTGGACACTCAATGGATAATATCACGATATAATTCTCAGCACAATCGCAGTTAACTGGGAGTCTATCAATATCAGGGGAAGAAGAACATTTAACACAGGAGGTATAGGACAAATAAGCTTTTTTATATATGAAAATTCACACATTTGTTATAAATTTACCAGTGTTGATTGTCCCAAGCGAAAAAAAGCATGAAACCTATGAGTATCAATTGTGACTTTTGTGACATAAAAACAAGGTTTTCAATGTTGTTACAGAAAACAGCCATTCAATGGACACACAATCAATGTTAACAGCTTCCTAGTTTAATAGTAGGGACTGGGATTGGTTCGTTTTCAAATTGTCGATGACGTTTCGACCCAGCTACCAATGTGGGGTCTCATCAGGACCTATCAATGTAGGGACACCTGTAAGATGAAATTCAATGTATCAGTAAAGCATTGTGAGAAAGGGCAGTTTCTATCTTAAATATTGAAAGCAGAACTTGGTCTACCTGTGGATGAATGACAGTGAGTGAGGGGAACACCTGTGGAAGTGCGGGGTGGGAAAGGATACTTACACAGGGCCCGGCCGGGTACTGTGTGGAACAATAGACACAAAAGGAATGGTTACAATAGAATAGTGTATCACATTTATATGCTACTGATTAGGTCACGAATGGAATCCTACATCCAAGAAGGGTGTCTGTAATATTATCAGAACACCCTATTAGATACCTAGTACCATGTGCTGTGATCAAAAACGAGTTAAATATTAAAGGGCTCTCTTACTGAATGAATGGACAAGGTCCAAGGATAAAGGGGGCCTTGAATTACTCAGGGAAACGTCAATCCGTTCCTGTAGTGATGCCTACAGAATACATGAATGTGATTACCAGAATCAGCCTTCTATGAAAGAAGCCTGTGCGTGCATGCACATCTCTCACCGGTATTCAGAATTCAGACTCAATCTGTAGCGGAAAAATTCCCGCCTTGGATTCCCGGAGAACTGCTCTCGTCTGACTCTGCTTGTTAAATGGCAAGAGCTAACGCTGTGCTGTATACGTCATTTATAGTTCACCTGCGCTCTCTGCTGGCCATAACAGGCAGGTGCAGGCAGACCATGCTACATCTCTGGCATTTATCTAAAGGCGAATTGATTGCTATAAAATATAAATCATAGTGTGGTGGGAAATTACAAGTGGAATTTTTAAGGTTTTGGGTGGTCAATTATGAGGTATTAAAAGGACGGTGAGGGCTACTCCAGTTGGAGTACCGGCGCAAGAATGCCAGATACCAGGGGCCTCATTTATGAGGCTGTGCGTCACTTTTACGCCGCCGGTGCGTCACTTTTTGTGACGCACTAGTGGCGTAAACAATGCGCCTTGTTGCGCCATATTTACAAAGTGATGCAACTAGGTAGATGCGTCACTTTGTAAACCCCTGCACCACATTATACCTGCGCCAGGTATAATGTATGCAAGGGGGGCGTATTGACGCAAGAAAGGGTCATAGAAGTGACGCAGAGAAAACTATGAGATTTCACTGCACCACTTCTAGGACGCAAAAGCGTCAATATCTTACGCCTGCCTCACGGCAGGCATAAGACTGACGCAGGCCCTTTCACATGGGGCTTGCCCCATGTGAAAGGACGCATTGCTGGAGTTGCGTCAATTTTATGACACACTCCAGCAATACGTCACTTTTGCGCCTACAGATACGTCAGAAATACTGACATATCTGTAACTCCTTGCGACATGATGCGTCATACAGTATTATGACGCATCTATCATGTCGCAAGGAGGTCGCATTGAGAAGTGACCCATCGCTGCTTTCACGCACCGATGCGTCATTTCTCATAAATGAGGCCCCTGTAGTTTACTATGTCTATTGTATATCTTTAGTCCCAGCATATGTACGAGTTGTGGCTAATCTATACACTTAGGGGCAGATTTACAAGACCTTTGCGCCACATTTGCGTCATTTTTAACATGGGGGAAAATGACGCAAAAGTGGTGCAAGGGGCTTGTAAATCTGCCCCTTGGTCTCATGTTGCGTGTGTGGACATGTGCGCACTGTTTAATTCTGGAATTCGAGCCTAAAGAGGACGCAGCTCTAATAGCAGCATAGTAGCTAATAACAGGCCTCATCCGTATGTCATTAAGTGACCAGATGTGGGAGTCTCAATTTTTCGTGAAGAGTATACATACATTTGTATTCGTTTTCACAGCAAATAAAGTATAACAATATTTAAACAACAAGGTACTCATGTACGAGCTGTTCAGAGCCTAAATAAAAGTTTGAGAAAGGTGCCTCTCCGGTTTTAAATTGTTCGTATGTGAGTGAGTTACCGGATGGTTCACATTCAGTGGTATTAGTAATCACGACATACATAGTACAATAGAATTCTAGCACTAAGGTAAAGGCCTTTCCACAATGGAGATACATATTGCGGTTGGTTGTTTATTCATAAGGGGACTGTTTTCTGTGTCTGTTATTGCTACTGTCCTAGCTTGTGTACAGGTTTCAACTATTGGCAGAATGAAAGCATTTCAGTGGGATATGCTTATTATCTTCACATTAACAACATAAAAATCGATATTGTCATCACATTAATAATGCACGGTTGAAAGACCTTTAAAGCTCGGAATCTCGCAGGGCACCTGTTAGATGTGAATTGCCATACATTTTGAATACCTATTAGAGATGTGTAGCAATATTTACTGTGGGTCAAGGGGGGACATATATGCCAATGTTCCTTAGGTGTAGGTGGTGAACTAGGAACAGCGACCAGATGGTACCTTGTAAGTCCGGGGCGTACTTAAAACCACGAGCCAAAGCCGAAATGAGGGGCTACAAGTGGTTAAGGGGATCGTGATGACTGCAGTATGCCTTCAACTAACCCAAGTGGATATAAGCCCACACCATTCCTCGCTAGAATTGAGTCCATGATCAATTGACTTTGTACGCTCTATCCACTGGCATTCCTTTCTTTGCAATATGTGGGTCATAACCCTCGCACCATGCCCATTCCGCGAAATACATACCTCTGCTCCCCGCCCGCCTAACTTCCTTACAATAAATAAAGCCAACAATGCCTGTCCATGTTGTGGTCGTTGTTGGCAGCAGTTTTATTAGGGTTACACACATGCTGGTTATACATTTGCCAATTGCGAACTCCCGTATTTTGGTCATAAGTCATATAAGTCATAAGCCGTTTTGGACCGACTCTGTGCCAGTACTTTTTTGTTACATATCAGTTCGTAAATGGCCCCCAAACCAGCTCCTTTTGTTAGTCCTTGGTGTTCCTCTTTGTTGGTTATTTCCGGGATCACCATTGGTTGGTAACCCACGCCTTCTGCGTGTAGTGGAGGGTAGCTTTTCTCTCTGGAGTTAGGCCCCCAGCTCGCTACCTTTTGCGCCCTGCCGTCCGGCCGGGTCTGGGCCGCGAGTGCCGTCTCCTCTTGCTACTCCCCTCCTTAGTGCGGCCACCTCACCCTGCCGTGCGGCATCCAAAAGTGAGTGGCCCTCCTCCCACACACCGCCCGCCGGTGTGTTTCCTTAGCCAATCCTTGTACCAATTTCCGCAAACGCCTGCGCCACCATCCAGCACTGCGACACTGCTGCTCCTTCGGTGTGGGTAGGTTGGTCTGCAGAAGTTCGCTAGGTGCGCCGCTCGCCGTGCTCCTTCAAGTTTTAATAGGTTGACTAGTTTGTCCTATGTAGGGCAAGTCGCATGGACACCATATGCAATATATAACATTCTGTGTGTTACAATTGGAGAAGAAATTCAGACAGTGTTTGATCTTACCGTGCTCAAACGTATTGGTTTAAAAAGTAAGGGCACAAGAGACACAATTGCCGCATCTATGGTGGCCCTTGATTGATTCTATTGTCTGGTGTTTTGGACTTATCTTGCTCTGAGTGGAAGAATGGACCAGATGATCCTTAATGTTTTTTCCCACCCTTGAACGCAAACATGGGTGCATCTATAGTGGGGTCTATATTCTGAATCAGATTGCAATTTGTTTTGATACATTTCTTCATTTTGTTAGTATGTATCCCAAATGTAGTGACACAAATCAATTTCTCTAGTGTGGTTTTCTTTCTCGGGTTAGTAATCCTTCTCTTGGACAGAACCACGCTCGTTTGAGGGCATTCATCACTGTCTTATTTGGATAGTCCCTTGCTAGAAATTTAATTTTTAATATTTGTGCCTCCCTCATGTAGTCTTCCTTCTGACAGCAGCTTTTGTAAAGACCAAAAAACTGACCGAAAAGTACACCATCTCTTAGCGCGCGGGGTGATTACTGTTATAGGCGAGCAGGGTGTTTCTTTCTGTAGGTTTTTTATGGAGGTCTGTGAATAGTATGCATTCACCATGTTTAATAGTGTGGTCCAGGAAGGCAATTTCATTTTTATGAATAGTTGACGTAAAATGTAGGTGTTTCTGTACATTGTTCAAATAATTGACAAATTCATGAAAATCATTTTCAGTGCCACACCAAATTAGATAAATGTGTCAATGTAACGTTTCCAGCACTTTATACCAGTGCGATAACTATTCAGTGCCGACAGGGCATAGGTTTGTTCAATGTTGCCCATGTAGATGTTAGCTAGATTTGGGGCAAAGACAACTTCCATTGATGTTCCAGAGCCCTGTAGGTAGTATCTGCCTTCAGCTATAAAGCAGTTGTATTGTAATGCGATGCGTAGCAAAGAAATGATGAAACTAGTAGGAACTTGTGTGGGGCGTTTGCGTGTCTCTAGTAGTTTCTCGACTATTATGATGCTCTCCTCTTGTGGTATGTTAGTATAAAGTGATGTTGTGTCTAGAGTGGCCAACCAATCCGTTTCCACATTGAAGGGCCTGTCCTCCACGAGGTTTATCATAAACATACTGTCCCTTACATAAGTATCTTGTAAGGGCACAAAGTCTTTCAGAAAAAAATCAACGTATCTGCCAATCGGTTCTAGTACTGATCCACACCCTAATAAGATGGGGCGTCCTGGAGGATTAGTAATGTTTTTGTGAATCTTTGGCAGTGTATATAACACTGGAGTACGCGGACTCTCAGTGTTAAGATATTTACATTCTTTTTTATTAGTAATATAGCCTTGTTCTTTAGCATCTGTGGTCAGCTTGAGAATTTCAGTTTTGATATTGGATAGTGGGTTAGAAGGCAAAACTTTATAATGTTTTGCATCTGGGATTTGTTTGTTAATCTCTGTGTCATATTCTTTTCGATCCTGAATTACGATGTCTCCTCCCTTGTCTGCTGGTTTAAGGATTATACTTTTATCACCTTTTAAGGTTTGGAGCACCCTTCTTTCAGCTAAAGTGATATTGTTAGAGATAAAACAACTAGCCGATTTCATATTTTCCAGTCCATTTAACTTGAGTTTTTCAAAAGTTAGCAGTTCAGGTGGCTGTGTTGAGTTAGAAAGATAGAAAGTAGAAGGCAGTCGTAGGCCTGTGACAGACTGTATTTGATTCTGGTTTTTGTCCTTCAAGAATATTTTCAATCTTTTTTTTCTAAAGAATTTTAACAACTCTATTTTCAGATCAAAAAAATGTGTTCTCTCTGTAATAACAGATGATACCCCTCTGCTAATCAGTGATATTTCTGCTGAGGATGCTGAGATAAATTAAATATAGGTATCTCTGTCATGTTATTTTCTGGATTCCTTAGGATGGCTGGGGGCCCCACTGATAGTGTTTCCTCCTCGTCTGGCATTCCCCGGCGTACTGGTACCATGTCTTGCCTTTGCCCCGTGGGCCTCTTTCAAGAAAAGGTTGACCTGGGTGGTTGTCGGTTCAGCTGGGACCTGGTTGAGTGTCTGAATCTTCAGAGCCCCTGATGACTTTTCTTTGGTGACATTTTTTTATATCTTTAGTGACTTTGTCTGCCTTTTTCTTTAGTTCAGGCATCTTTAGAGAGAACTAATAGGGTGTTAATATAATATTACAGATACCCTTCTTGGATGTAGGATTCCATTCACGCTATCCCATTGTAACCATTCCTATTGTGTCAATTTTTCCACACAGTGCCCGTCTGGGCCCTATGTGAGTATCTTTAACCACCCTGCACTCCAACAGGTGTTCCTCTCACTCACTGTCAGTCATCCACAGGTAGACCAATTTGTGCTTTCAGTATTTAAGATAGAAACTGTCCTTCCTCACAATGCTTTCCTGATACATTGATTATCATCTTACAGGTGTCCCTACATTGATAGGTCCTGATGAGACCCCACATTGGTAGCTGGGTCGAAACGTCGTTGACAATTTGAAAACAAACCAATCCCAGTCCCTACTATTAAATAAGGAAACTGTTAACATTGATTGTGTGTCCATTGAATGGGTGTTTTCTGTAACAACATTGAAACCTTGTTTTATGTCACAAAAGTCACAATTGATACTCATAGGTTTCACACTTTTTTCACTTGAGGGGGCACTCAACACTGATAAATTTATAACAAATATGTGAATTTTCATATATAAAAAAGCTTGTTTGTCTATACCTCCTGTGTTAAATGTTCTTCTTTCCCTGATATTGATAGACTCCCAGTTAACTGCAATTGTGCTGAGAATTATATTGTGGTATTAATCATTGAGTGTCCACAGGAACCACGGTTTTTGTTTACACAGCTCCTCATGAAGGCACATAGGTCTATCTTTTCTCCCAGATCAAACAGTAGGGCGATTCTTGAGAGAGATTGACACCAATACATGGGTTCCACTCCTGGTCTTTGTGTTCTTCTTAGACTGATGTTTAAACCATTTCAGTGCCCGGTCAACAGAAGCAAACTGAGGGGCATATTTACAATGGCTTATAGCTACTGGAATGCCACTTTTTGTGACGTTCCTGTGGCGAGAAATGCTTCACCTTATTTACAAGGCGGCGAAAAGCCACTTACAGTGCTTAACGCTGACTTATCAATAAGGCCCTCTTTCATGTTACACTTAGTGTGAAAAGAGTGGGCAATGGGTGCTGCGGTGGGCGTTCTACTGCAACACCCATTGATTTTGACGCTGCCCCCTATTTACCAGGGACACCTTCCTGCACATAAACAATCATTCCCTCAATGCATGCACCCTAGCGCTATAGTGCAAGGGTGCCTGCATTGGCGCTAGGGAGCTGAATTCAGAGCCTGGAAAAATGTAGGGTGTACTGTATCATTTTAAAATGGCGCATCCCTGAATTTTCAAAATGGCGGAGCGCTGCGTTCGCAATTTTAGCTTAACACTGCACTCCGCCAATCTATTGTAAATATACCCCTGAGTGCTGACTGAGGTGCCCAGCAGTTATCCTCTTCTGATGGTGGGGACTGCTAGAGCAAGACAGAGAGGTTAAACAATGTTTAAAGTCCTAAGACTCCTTCAGACCTGAGGACACTTACAGGTTTTCATCCTCAGTTTGGAATAACAAATTTGACATGTGAATTGACCTTCGTATGGAGTGCTGTTGTCAAGAACAAAGGACAGACTAAAGGAAAAGGGGGAGGGAGGGATTTTACTCTTGCATTGGAAATCTGCACTAAAACATGGGGAAAGGTCCGGCTACCTCCCTAACTTACCAGGTGCAACAGTTTCAGAGTGATGGACAAGAGAGCGTTTGCGAGCAGGCTGGGATGTCTGAGTGGGACATTACAAACCCAGCACAAAGGAGACCACCATTCAGTGTGATCAACACATATATGGTCCAATGCACTCACCAGTCCAGGCACCCCTATTATAGGGACTGAACAGTCCTTTTAAATGGGCGAGTCTTCTCACAGGGATGCAGGCAAGAAGACTTGCTCCCCTGACTACAAACCTGATGCCACCAAAATCAGTCACTGCATATGCTTGGCTCAGAGGGCTGTAGCCACACTCACTTAAAAAGGGGTCATGTTGGCTTCCTCCTCGACATCAGAGACAAGTCCTGATTTAAAAAATATATATACAGTAAGCAGAGCAGCACCCCCAGTGAGCTCACAGAATTGTCAAGCTCACTAGGGAAGTATACCAGGCTGTCAATAAACATGCAAGAGCAAAGTGGAACAGCTTAACCAAAGCCAAACTGAGGGATTTCATCCCAACTGTGCAGTTCTCAGTGGTCTTTCCTTTCACCCATATTTTTTACCTCTATGTTTTGATAGGCAGATGTCCTTATGCATTCACACAGATTTCACTTCTACACAAAAGCTAAAGAGACAGATCATCTTCTACTACAACTTGTAGCAAGATGGGAGATTCAGCTGCCTGTTCCAAATGGAAAACAGGGTTTACAACGCTGCCATTACATCGCGTTCCTTTACAACGTGGTCGTTATAAAGACTGCGTTGTTAGAACTTGATGCCTTTACATTGCAAGTAATTCAATCGACTTGCTGTAGGGGGCACTCTAACCTAAGGAATAAATTGAACAAGGGGTGCCCCAGCACTCAACTAATAGATCATGTGAATGGAATTTGTTTATACTCCACAAATTTTAAGACTCAACATTCAGATAACAGTGTATTAAGATCTTCCCAAAAAGTAAAAGAAACACTGATGTATTTTGATGGTAGTTATGAAGATCTTTATTCTTTTCTCAATATCTTGAAATTCATAATCGCCAATCATAACTACAATCAAAATCCATCAGTGTTTCTTTTACTTTTTGGGAAGATCTTAATACACTGTTATCTAAACCCTAAAATGCAACAATAGACCGAGCCTAGATAGGGAATTGCTGACTGGTGCGAAATCTTTAGCCTTGACTCTCCTCTTCCTTTGAATCTCTCTAACCTAAGGAATAGTCAAATTTACTATTCCAACACCTTCCCTACTGTTGTGCAGGCTGGAGTTGTAATAGTAAATTATACTATTCCTAAGCCCAGCGCACCCCCTACAGCAAGTCGATCTGATGGCTTGCGTTGTAAAGGTATCAAAATCTCGCGGTCGTTGTAACAATGGCTTTGTAAAGGAATGCGATGTAATAGCATGCAATGTAACATTCTATATGTGTTACAAATATATATGAATGGATGGGCAGCCACTGGTTAAACATCAGCTCTGATGAAACTTAGATTCAATTGGTGCCCAGCAGGAGTAACCTCTCGTCTGCCTCTTCCTGACCTAAGGAGGAGACATGAACCTATGCCAAACCAATGGTGTCTTCCCGGAAGGACTCTTCCTGAAATTTACATTTAGATTTTATGCTATGCTACCTTGTTGCTGTTGTTTCTTGTTTCCATTCATTATGCAACTATATAGGTCTACCTTTTTAAACTGGGATTCCAATCTTCCTGCAATGACAGCAGCACCCAGGGGCTCCCACCTTGATTATAGAAACTCCTTTTATTTGGAGGTGCAGACCTAACTTATTAATAAACTCCTTGCCTGATATATAATGTTACCAATAGGAAAACAGAACATTTACACCCGGAATGATGCTCCCTCAATTTAAACCTGCTTCCCTTTTTAGATATGCATCAATTCATATTATCAAAAATAAAAAGAATTGAAACTAATGTAAAGTATTTTAAAGCTATTTAATGTCCTTCTTTGAGTATATACAGAGTGTGTATTTATATTTTTTTAAACGGGAAATTATAGACCTTCTAAAATAGTTAACATTTGAGCCCCTGTTCTTTTTTTGGTTAGTATGACCTATAATGTTAGAGCAAGAGCTGCCTGGGTCTGACAAAATGCACTTTCTATAGCACACCATCTTGCGTCCCTTTTCTGACTCCCTAAGACCCAGCACACTATGTTTAGCTTTTTGCAGCATGCACTATATTACATATGGCCTCTCCATACCTTTTCTCCAGCAGATGGCGCGTGCGGCTGAAACGCGTCCAAAAAGATGTTTGAAGGCAACGCTCAGGCACTTGGGATTGTACAATGAAATGTGAAGCTGAACCTGAGCATCTTCCACATGGGACCCACGTGTCCATTATCCTTTCTGTTTCGTCTTCTTGTTTTCTGAATCCCACACTCCCCTTGTAATAACTTTCCATCACACCTGCATTCTTGTTGCGCTTCATTTCTTGTAGAAGGGTGTCAGATGTTCGAGCCCTCTGCTCTCTGGTCTAATTTCTGCCCTGATGGTGCCATGTTGTAGCTTTTCCTGAACTTTGTGCTGTCGTCTATCTTCGAGAGTATATTTTCCATACTTCTTTTCTGTCTTGTGACCCTTTTCTTCTCTGCTTAAAGACCCCCAAAAAGCAGATCTCTTATACCACTTTGGCTCACTAAGTGAAAATGACCATTGCTGCTGCAGGAGTCAATACTTTTACTTCTGGTGGTCATTCTACTCACACGGCCATGGCTTGGAGGGCCATCTCCTCTCGCTCAAGACTAGAAGACATACTGAGAGTTGCTGAATTGTCTCTTGGAGCGACGTCCACAACCTTCAACCTTAAGCCAGCCGAACATGTGGTCCAGTGAGTCCTTTACAGACTTTAAACTTTCGTTTTGTCCCACCTCGTTGTGTTGTTATATAATGGGCATTTTCCTAGCTTCAGTAAAGCTCTAAAACCTTGTTGGACATTGCCCTGAGGCTACCCTGCTCACCCCGTCTTTGTGGCCAGCTGCTGTGCTCCACGAGTCCTCCCGCTGCCGTATTTGTCATCGCTGCGGTCGCCGAGCGGAGGACTCGTCACCCCATTACCCCCTGCGGCGGCGCGGACCGGAAAACATCATCTAAGCGCCTGGAGGCGCTATAAACTCAGCCTGACCCCCGCCTCGCGGGAGCGAGTGCGGAGCGAGCCGGGCGGAGCGAGCCGGGCGAAGCCCGGGCAAAGGGCAAGCCCTCTTAGGCCCTCAGAGGCCTGAGGTGACTGGGCTGGGCCAGAGACCTTGGTTGTTAACTCGTCTGAGGACTACGGCACTGTAAGCAACCCTCCTTTTCGTACTGTACTTTTACCCTTTTCCTTGGGAGTCCTTGACATTGTCTAAGAGTATAATCGTCACCCCCAGTGCTTAATTTGTAAAATATGAAGTGCAGGTGCTCAAATGTTTGTCGGAGGCCACACCTACTTTTCTCTGGCACCACCCACTTCTACCACTGGCTCCACCCACTTACTATATTAGCTCCACCCACATCTTCAACTGGCACCGCTAAAAGTCAGATGTAATATATACCTGATGTGATGTTACACAATATCTGCCAGTGGGAGTCCAAACTACGTGTCCCTCCATGACCAGTGAGGAAAATTACTGTCTTCCACAGGCATTCTGTGGTGTTGTGCATTCACACAGGAGCTAGGGCTTAGACCAAATGTGTGCCTCCTTTGTTCCTGCCAGTCTTGATTCCCACATCTATTTAGAAGTGCTACCCCTTACACCAGAGAGCCGAAGACCGCTTCCTCAAACAGAAGTCTGTCACGATTCAGAAGCCCTGGCATTTATGGATGCCATTTTCACTTTTTTCATTAAACTATATTTTTATCTCATGAACTATAGGGCAAGGATGATTATGCCTTTTGTGCACTTAAAAACCTCTCCATATATTTTCTCTTCATGTCCTCAGAATAATCTACGAAAGCATGAATTATTTCCTTAAAATGTACATATGAAACACATGCAACGAGATAAAAAGTCTCGAACTTGGCCTCTATGTCCTTCTCACAGACACAGTCGATAAACTCTAACTAGACACAAACTACATGGAAGGATGAGCGGAATGGGAGAGGCATGGGGTGGGAGGGATTGTTCAGGTTGAAAACACTTGTTTGTTGTATGTACTCATTAATTCATTTGGAAAGTGGATTTGTCTAGCTAAAACATATATTTATTGGTCCACAAATCAAATGCTTTCCACATCACTCATAACTGAATGGGAAAACTGTACCAAGGTATTGCCTGAAGACAGTTTAAACAGCTTGCTTGGCAGTGTATGTGGAGCACAAAAAAACAAGCCCCAGGCGGACAACTCAAATTGATCACTGGAATAATTACTCAAATAGACAAAGAGTCGTCTCAGGGCTATTTAGTGGCCTCTTCCATTGAGAGGGCAGATCCTGTCTAAGAGGCACCCCTTCCTGTGTGGAAGACCGCCGCCCATGCTCAATGTGAAACACAATCACTATACACATCTAAGTATATAAGGAATGAATGCTTTTTGTGCAGATTGTTGTGTGATTTGCATGTCTGTCTTGTATTAATGTTAAAAAGGCACCCGATAATAGAAATGATTTCGAGATTCTACTTTTTGCCTTCTGTCTATTCCATGAGAGATTACTATTACCAGATGGCAGAGGTATAAGAAAAAAAATGGTTAGGAGAACATATGGTGACACCCCGAGCCCATTTTTCACGTAATTCTGGACATGATAGTGGTAGAAGAAAAGCTAGAGAACTAGGTTTCTGTAGGCGAACTTTCACAACACCTAAGTGCAGCAGCTATTAAACGCACAACTTAGGTTATGTACAACATTATCTCCTGGCTCTCATTTTGGAAGCTAACCTTGCAAGTGGTGCAGTCAGGACTATGCAAGAAATACAGAAGCAGAATGCAAAACAATTAGGAGATAAAGAACTAAAACGTCAGACGTAATATCATAAATAAACCTCATACAAATTCGGGTTAGGGCCCAATATAACTTCTTTATTGAGTAGCACGTTAAAGTGTAATAGAATTTTCAACTTGTTTCTAAAGTGTAGTAATGGGTCTTTATAATGGTACCGGAATAAAGGGGCAGTCCGGGCCAGGAGTGTGTCTAGTGCATGTACGCAAAATCAATCCATCATCATCGCCGCTACTTTTTGATCGGTGGCTGGCGGCTGGCTGGCTGGCCTGTTGCCACAATGACTCGGACTGAGTCTCGGACCGGACGATGGTGGTGAGCGGGCCTCAGAGCCTGTCTGAGGCAGTGTGGGTATGCTCGGGTGGGGTCTGGTGGCAAAGCAGTGAATACGCGTGCATTGCTTTGAAAAAATCTGTGCACGCTGCTTGCCGCGCACAGCCCCAACCCGGTCCCCCACAGATTTGATCATGAGTCTGCCCTGCCCTGAAATGAAACTGAATCCATCCCAGGGCCAGCCCAGTACTGATCCATCCAGGCAGCCCGGGCCAGAACCGCAACAATAGTCTAAGCCACTGTCTGCACTACTACTGGCAACATGATCATGATGATGATCAAACGGGGGATCAAACCTCATCATCGTGATCAGTCAGTGACCATCAATAACGATAAAAAGTAAATCAGTATTCACGGCGCCTGCGGCCTGGAGTGCTAGGTCCTGTCTTGCCTCACCAGTGCTGCGCAGCTTTATTTTATTTTTTTCTTTAAATCATGATTTGGCCACCAGCCTACGCCGCCTACCCCAGCCCATCATGATCACACGGTACACTAATCAACATAATGATTAAGAAAACATTTTTCACGGCGCCTGCGGCCTGCCAGGCCCTGCCTGCCTCACCTACACCGCTTTATGCTGCCGGCGGCAGGCCTACCCCATGCCATGCCTCGCTCACCCTCACCTGGTGAGCAGAGCTATGCAGCTGTTCAGTAGTTGTCCGAGCAGGACCCGACTCCCGGCGGCGTTGAAGTAGTAGTTCATCAACCACCAGTGGATACTCGGTGGTCGGTGAGTGCGGCCATGTGGGTATGCTGGGGCGGGCGTGCTGTGACAAAATGAATGCAGCAAAGAATGCGCGCGCAATGCATTCAATTAGAAAATCTGCGCATGCGCCGCTGCCTCTGCCGCGCACAGCCCCAACCCCCGCAGAAGACCAGCCCAGGCAAAGGTGCCCTGCCCATATCAGTTTTAGGAAAACAAGGGAACCCAATAGGACCTTCGGACCGTGGGTTAAGTGACTTATTTCAGGAAACAGGGGTCCTAAGGATTTAAATGTAGTAATAGAATAATAATATAGACTTCAATCAGTACTATATGGTTTCAACACCCAGCCGGGCGTGAGTTTATTTAAGGAATGATGTAAATCTTGTTGGACCAAGAAGGACCAAAATCAGTGGTGAGATAGGGTACAGTCCTGTACCTATCCCAAAAGATTAGAAAAAACAGAACAAGGTTTAGGATAGAAGAAGAGAGAGAGTTTTTCAGGCAGGAAACAATTTTTGAGCCAGAGGGTGACTTGCAAATACAATAGAAATTTTCAACAAATTCACCCTGCAGTGTAAACAATTACAAGTATACATATTATATCATATGTTACACTGCATAGCGCGTCGACGTTTCGATCCCTAAAGGCTCATAATAAACTGGGACCATCATCAGGACAGTTTTACAATTTATACCTGCATTACAAATGCGAAAGCCTGTAAAAAAGGGGGAGGGAAAAAATAGAAACAGGTTTTGAGGCATATGTCTAGAACTCAGAATCAAACTTAAGAGTGAGTATTTCGCCAGGGCGACAGTGCAGGTTAAAAACAGGCCACTCTCACGTTTTAACTCGCTGATCTATGCCTGGTGTGGTGGTGATATTTAAAAAAAGTTTACATTAGGTTAAGGTGGGACTAACGGCGCAGTGGAATTCAAAAGGTGTGACATTCAGTCTAAGTGAAAATAACGGCGCTGTGACATGAACAATGAATTCTTATAATAGTGGTTTATAGTGACACTGTGTCTGACAGGATCTGAAAGAATAATTTTACTGGGCGTGTTTGGTGGTTGTGCAGTGAATTGGTGAAAATTGTGAGGGGGGTTTTTGGCAGTAAGGTCAGGTATTACCTTTTTGGAATAATGTGGACCCTGATTGGTAGGGAAGTGGCTTGCGACTTTTTCAGCTATACTTGCTTTGAAGCTGTTGGTAAGAAGGAGGGAGTTAACGTATAATGAGCCAGCCTTTTGGTAGGAGTTAGGACTGCCGTTCCGACATCGTTCATTTGTAAACTTCTGGAACTTTGTCTTACAAAAAATGTCTTTACCTTCCAAGGCCTTTACTATCAACAAATCAAGGGGACATCCATGGGGGCTATTTTTGCCCCAAACCTGGCCATACTTTTTATGGACGAAATTGAAAGACATACAATTCTCACACCCTCCAACCCCTTCTTCCCCGGTGTCATTATGTGGAGGCGGTACATCGATGACATCTTCATGATATGGAGTTTAGGCACCGATGTACTGTCCCACTTCCTACATTGGATGAACAATAACTGCATGGGACTCCAGTTCACCCTTACCTTTGACAAAAACTCCATCAATTTCCTTGATTTGACAATACTTCACCAGGAGGGTGAGTTGTTTACAAAACTTTACAGAAAACCCACAGAGAGAAATACTCTGCTAGAATACTCAAGCAATCACCCAAGGGCTTTGAGGGACTCCTTACCTTTCTCCCAATTTTTGAGAATTAGACGAAACTGCTCACATAAGGAAGACTACTTCCGCGAGAGTACCATTCTGGCAAACAAGCTTAAAAACAGGGGTTACCCCCGGAAAATTGTCAAAAATGCTCTTAAAAGAGCGTGGTACCGTCCTCGTGATACTCTACTCGTCCCTAACCAAAAGAAAAAAATGGACAAAATAGCCTGCGTGACCACATTCTCTCCTATCTCTAACAGCTTGAGAAAAATGATTCTAAAGCATTGGCCAATAATTAACGCAGGGATATTGAATCTAGAACGCCCATTATTTGCATTCAAAAAGACTAAAAACTTGAAGGACCACTTGGTTCGCGCAGCTCTCCCAAGCCCCACCAACTCTTCCACTCTTGAATCAGCTTGGGGTCTGTCCCCCGTAGTTGGACACGTGAAATGCGGCGGGTGTACAGTGTGCAATTTGACAATTGAGGGAAAAAGTTTTGTATTTAATAATGTCACCTTTAAATGCAACTCACTCACGAACTGCAATACAACCAATGTAATTTACTTGATTCAATGCCCCTGCAAGAAATACTATGTTGGACAAACATCACAGAAGATCAAGACCAGGATATGCCAACATAAGAGCCGCATCAGATGCCGGACGCCAAATGCTCCACTGGTGGAACACTTCCAGGCACTGAATCACAGTGAGGATGATATGCTTTGGACTGTACTGAAGTCCCTCAAACTCCCACCAAGAGGAGGGAGTATGCCCAATCTGTTGAATAGGGAAGAGCTCAAATGCATAATACTGCTAGACTCTATCCGCAATGGATTGAACCGCACGGAGGATTGGACCTCCCTACTCTGACTGTATGGTTGCTGCTCCAACTATTCCAATTACTTGAGAATGTTTGCTTTCCCATGATCACAATGTCTATACCGTAATAGTGTGAAGCAGTGAAACTACCAATGCTTTTATAACACTGCCAAGTCAATGTTTTTGAAAACTGTCAGGCGAATGTGTGTGAATGGAGGGCATGTTAGGTCACTTCCCACTCGTTGCATGCGCACAATGATTACTCACTTCGAGGCACCACGAACCGGTTAAGGTTATTAAACAGATGCCCCATAATGTTGGCAATAATCATTTACATTAATGGGGGTCGTTCACAATAATTGCGAAGTTTCCGCTCACTAAACTTCAAATTATGTAATGCTAAACCCGGCTACCTACACCATTAAAAGATGGTGCTCACAGCCCAACTGTTATGTGTCCACTATCAATGTATACTTCTTTAACTAGTCCGTCCACGCGGTCACTTTTACCGTTCCAAGATGTCTGCCGGAATGGGCCCCATTGGAAATAGTCCATCTTCCATTTCCACCCTCACAGGCCCTTAAACACAGCCCACGAGGTATTGCAGTACAGCGGACCCGCGCTGCAAGGAAAGGGGTAGAAGTCCATTGCGCTTCACCCCACCCCGCCGTGGCTCGAATTCAGCTACCAGGTAAGTGAATTGTGGTTAGAAAGCCATATAGAGGACTCCGCCGAACACGGAAGCCTCAAACTAATCCCTGGCTAATGCTTGATTCCCCAGGAGTCTCGTGGGTGCCATTCTTTCCCCCGACACGGCGTATCCCGGCATATCTCCCCCTGCACTGCTAATTCGCACGCAGCAAGGTAAGCCTCGCCAGTTCCGTCAATTGCGACAGCCCCCCGGTCCCATGAAACGCGCTAATGGTGATTATGTTTTTCCATATAGCACCCGGACTACCGAATCGGAAGGAACCAATTCCCTTCCTGTTTAAACCACAAACCCTCGGAATGCATGCGTCTACATCCCAGTAGCGCTTGGTAAGCCTTCACCCCCTCACTTTAGACTTGCTGGACATCCACAAATTTGTGTGATAGGCTGACAGTATAAAATTACTTATCCTGCAGCACCCTGGATCTGGCACCTGCTTTGAATTTACTCGGCGGGTAGAAACACTCTCAACCCCATGGGGCAATATAAGGTAAGCCCACTCAACCCCAGCCCAGATAGTCCTAACTCCTACCAAAGGCTGGCTCATTATACGTTAACTCCCTCCTTCTTACCAACAGCTTCAAAGCAAGTATAGCTGAAAAAGTCGCAAGCCACTTCCCTACCAATCAGGGTCCACATTATTCCAAAAAGGTAATACCTGACCTTACTGCCAAAACCCCCCTCACAATTTTCACCAATTCACTGCACAACCACCAAACACGCCCAGTAAAATTATTCTTTCAGATCCTGTCGGACACAGTGTCACTATAAACCACTATTATAAGAATTCATTGTTCATGTCACAGCGCCGTTATTTTCACTTAGACTGAATGTCACACCTTTTGAATTCCACTGCGCCGTTAGTCCCACCTTAACCTAATGTAAACTTTTTTTAAATATCACCACCACACCAGGCATAGATCAGCGAGTTAAAACGTGAGAGTGGCCTGTTTTTAACCTGCACTGTCGCCCTGGCGAAATACTCACTCTTAAGTTTGATTCTGAGTTCTAGACATATGCCTCAAAACCTGTTTCTATTTTTTCCCTCCCCCTTTTTTACAGGCTTTCGCATTTGTAATGCAGGTATAAATTGTAAAACTGTCCTGATGATGGTCCCAGTTTATTATGAGCCTTTAGGGATCGAAACGTCGACGCGCTATGCAGTGTAACATATGATATAATATGTATACTTGTAATTGTTTACACTGCAGGGTGAATTTGTTGAAAATTTCTATTGTATTTGCAAGTCACCCTCTGGCTCAAAAATTGTTTCCTGCCTGAAAAACTCTCTCTCTTCTTCTATCCTAAACCTTGTTCTGTTTTTTCTAATCTTTTGGGATAGGTACAGGACTGTACCCTATCTCACCACTGATTTTGGTCCTTCTTGGTCCAACAAGATTTACATCATTCCTTAAATAAACTCACGCCCGGCTGGGTGTTGAAACCATATAGTACTGCCCATATCAGTGTCCTGCCCACTGAGCCAAGTGGGCGGGCAACACCGATCCGTGGCCTTTAGAAGTGAAAGTGAGGAGAAATTAAGAGAAGAATCAATCTGAGTCAATCACGTCACGTCGTCACCTGACCACACAGTAAGTGATTTGTTTTACGTCAACAACGCAACCAGTACAATACCGCCGGGCGGTAACACAGGGGTGTTGGGGCAAGAACTCAACAACTTAAACTAAGTGACAGCAGCAGCAGCACTTACGGTACTACAGCAGCACAGCACACGCTGGGCCAGTGCCACGTGTCCACGACTCATTATCAATTACTGACTGTGCAGTGTGCGCTTAATGAGCGTGACTGTAGACCCGGCCCTGATAATTAGGTGCCGGTGCTAAGCACCGGCAAGCTCCGGCTCAAATTAAGCCCTGAACCCAGTTAACATCCAGAGGGCGGAAAATAGATTTTTTAGATCACTACTTTCCGTCCCCCAGTCTACTCCCACTTTTACCATCCATTCAGAGTTAGGCACTGGGTTCGTTTCAGACCACATAAAAATTGCTCCTGTTATTGCCTGGTTAAAAACTTGGCTAAACGAGGACATTTCTTTAAACCATCAAATCCTCAAAGATTGCTTGGCAATGGATGGAGCCTTAAAGATCCCATGGCTGACTTATGTAAAAACCATGTTATCCCAGGTGGGACGCATTTACCTTTTTGATTCCCCCGATACCATACAAAAGGAAGACGTCAAGATGATTAAAACGTCATTGATTAGTACTTTTACTGCAGAGCGGGAGGTAACAGAGCTTAAAAAATCTACTGTTAGAAGAAATTATGCCCTCATAACTGTCCCAGGCCCAGAACCTTACCTGGTCTTTGTTAACAAACCTTTTCATTGTTTTCTTTTAACTAGGTTTCGTCTAAATCTGATACATTTTTTGTTAGGCACCTACACTAGATGGGATACACCTGATAATACAAACCCTTGTGATTGTGATCATTTTTCACCTCAGGACACTTTACATTTTATCATGTTCTGTGATCATTATGCACAAATCAGGAGAAAATATTTGTTACCAATTCTTTGAGAGGCTGGCTTCTTACAGGTTAGGCCAGCACTCTTATATTTGCAACTTTTGCACAATGTACGAATAACTTTTCACGTTGCAAACTTTCTAGTAGCAGAAGTCCGTATAAACAAAAGACGTAATAAAGAAAGATAAGGATAAACTGAACCTCTTAAAAACATTTTTGTAGACTGTAATGTTTTACATTTTTTACAGGAATTGATCTTTTTATTAAGGCCAATCTAGTATGATGCATATTTTGTATATATATATTTTTTAATAATTAATGAAATTTGTTGGATGTATGATGTATGATATATTATGTAGAAATATTTATTGTTGTATTTTAATGAGTCTACTTTTTCATGATGATTTGTACCCTGTGTCTTTTTATGATTTTCAAAAATCGAATAAAAGTGATTGACTGACTGACTGACAAATGGCCAGGTCTAAACTGGGGTGGCATGGTGAGCAAAATAATTATGTATTTAACACAGATCTCTTGACTGGGGGTGAATGCTTTGATTTGTTCAGCATTCCGTCCATCAATTGTGTGTCTTTTGTACCTTTTGAAATTGGCACGGGGATGAGCTATTACCCTTGCCAAATGTGCTGCCAAACAAGCTGTGCTTCCCCGGTGGGGTACTGCTAAACTACCCACATATCTGAACCGGCTCCTCAAAATCTGGGATCTCCTTGCCATTGAGAAGCTGCTGGCTTCAATAGGCAATAACATGCCTGCATTTAATAAAATATGGGGACCCTGCTTGTAGTTCTGGTCGCAGGAATTTCTGGAACTGACCTGCCTGACATATGTACGTGTACTACACCTCACATCAGCTGTTCAAACAACTGATTGACCACCCCAGGTATTAGCACCATCCCCCTTTTTTTTTTTACACATTCTGTAAATGTGATATTGCATGCTTGCTTTCTAGAGGAATGCCTACACCGAGATAGACTCCTCAGGGTTTCCTTCTTGCTATTTTCCTCTTCTTCTCTTTTATTTTCCTCTGTCTACAGTTCCTCACCGGCTGGTGGTTGTAGGTGAGAGTTCTTGTATTGTTTATTCTTTGGTAAAATCGAAATTAATTTAAAATATAAAATAGAAGCATTGGTAAAGCAGTAGATTTCATCTATGTGAGATTTATTGGCGTTCTCAATGTTTTTTAGATATGTTGCACATCAGTACGGGCTGCTGTGCAAACTGGCTTAAAGTAAACAGAAATAAAGACAAAAAAAGTGCTAAGAGGCAGCCACCAAGGATCACGTCATAGCGCTCCTATGTTTTCTTTCACTTTCAGCCATGTAGCACAGCCGCGTGGTCGCTGCTGTGCAACATAGCTACAACCTTTCTTTAAAAATGCTGTGATGTGACCAGCACTAACTGCGTCACAGGGCTTTTATTCTGGACAAGAAAGATAGACATGGGAAAGTGTGGGAGGCAAGGGGCAGGCAACAACGATTTGGGAGGGATGGGAGGAACAGGGCAAGCAGCCAGCTTGTTGGAAGGTGTGGGGTGGGAGAGATAGGGCAAGCAATGAGAAGTGGGTAGGGTGGGTGGGAGGAGGCAAGAAACTAGGTCAGGGAGAGTCAGGGACAGGCAACAAGGTCGCACACAGGAGTGAAAGGGATAAGGGAAAGCAACAAGGATGCAGGGGGAGAGACAGAGACAGGCAACAACAAGTTCACAGAAGGGAGTGGGAGGGACAGGGAAGGAGGGCCTGCAAACACATGCACTCTTATGATGAGCTTGGTTAAAAACAAACAAGTATCTCTGCTTTACATGTGCGTAATATTCTTGGTCAGTTCTCCATGGAAGACACGAAGATGTGGAAGTGCTCACTGAGGTATGTGTTTGCGGCCTTCAGTATGCGCCAAACATATTGCACGCGCACTCTGTACTTGATGTCGGCCGAGGTCAAGTGCGACCTGGGGCCCATTTATTTATACCCTCGGTCCGACCCCGGTCACAAGGGTTGATGAGGCGTTACAAAGTATTGTAGAGGCCGGATGGCCCTCTACAGAAGAGAAAGTGGTAGCAGAAGGGCTTACTAATGAGAAACAAAGAAATGAGATTGTTGTTGCCGTCAACCAATGGTAAGTAATGGTAAGTAAGGGGTGAGTTCCAAACCCGTTTTAAGCTTTCATTTGTTTACAACAGATTTCCCGATTGCAGGGCATGCGCTGTCTCAGGCGAAACCTAATAATTTATTCAGTTTTGAATAGAGAATTACCCAAAGAGACATGATAGAGTCTAACCGTTACCTAGATTCTGGATGGTAGAATTTGAAGTGTGGATAAATAATCCTGGCTACATGTTTAGGATTTTCTTTTCTTTTTTAGACTTGACATACTTTGAACGTGTTTTGAATGACTTCATTACACGTATCTAATCGAACTATTTAATGAATGTAATTTTAAACACGAATATTTGCGCAAACTGCGTGTCCAAGAAAATGATAAAGTAAATGAAAAAGACAAGAAAAACGTAAATAAAATCGACAAGAGTAACGACGTAGAGTGCAATCACCCATAAAGGCAAAGAAAGAAAAAATAGCAAAAGATAGTAATTGTGTTGTCAGTTTTAGAAAAAAATCCACTTTTAGCAGATGTATATAAATTTAGACAGCATAGTGCTTTAATGAGTGACACAATTCTATAAAAGAGACTAGGTTGAAGTAATTATGTATGTCGGGCCAAAGCTGAAGAAAAAAAGACAGAAACTAGAACGTTACTAGTTCGTCAATTGATCTCATTTTATTGTGATTGCGCTTCAAGTTGAAATGGACATATAATAAGCCGAAATGACATTTCAAATCTTTATGCTTGCAATGGGCGCCCTCTACTGGTCTCATTATATTGCTGACTCCATAAAAACTGACACGAAACATTTCCCAGCTTCCTATAGTAATCGATTTTGTTTGTATACATTGAATGAATGCGACACATGGGTGTTTTATTCATCTTAGTTCGCGTTTATGCTTTAATTCAATGATATTTTCATTGGGTATGATAGAGGGCGGGCTCACCTGCTCGTTTTACCATACTCATCTGGGGCCATAAACATACACACTGTGAACAGGTAGACCATTGCTAATCAGGATTTAACCTTTTAGGACCTATACCATTAATTTACCAATCCTAGTCTCCGGTACCTAGAGTCCTAAGGGATCAAGGGAGTTGGCATAATATATAGAAAATAAATATTTGCATTCATTAAAATAACCACAGACTGAGGAAAGGTTTAAACACTTTGGGGCAGATTTACGCAACGGCGGCGTAAACGTGGCGCATCCCTGCGACCTATTTACAACGTGACGCATCTAGGCAGATGCGTCACGTTGTAAAGCCCTGCGCCACATGTGAGCGTTCCGGCACAGGGTGGGCGTTCCGGGGCAGGTGCGCCTCGCAAAAGTGGGTGAGTGAAATCTACAAGATTTCATTCAGTCACTTTTAGGCCAATGCTGCGTCAAAACCCTGCGCCTGCTTGAAGCAGGTGTAAGGCTTGATGCAGCATTGGACAGATAGGGCACCCCGAGCCTTGCTGGAGCTGCGTCGCGCTTGCGACGCAACTCCAGCAAATGCGTTACCTTTACGGCACAGATGAGTCACGCATCTGTGCCGTTTTTGCCCCATGGTGCGCCGCATTGTATATGCGGCATACCATGGGTGGTGGAGCTGCGGCGCACAATAGCTGGCGCATCCCTGGGGATGCGCCAGTTATTGTAAACCTACCCCTTTATCTATGAAAATTCTTAAATGTCATAGTCCATACCAATTCAATTAAAGCTCGTTCAGTTAGGAAGAAAATGATCAAAGCAAGATGATGTGAAAATATTACAAGACTTTCTTCAAGCATTGAAACATAGGAAGGGTAAACAATGGAAACAGTACAATGACATACCCACACAAATTTATATTTATCTAGAATGGTGTGAAGACCAACCCTGGCCACGGGCTGGGACAAAGGACAGGACTCCCGATAGTTCAGGTGCCAACAGGACAGGACAGGTGCAGACCAGAATCAGGACAAGTGTGGACCAAATTGGATCAGGACAGGACCAGTGCAGGTCAGGACCGGCACCCACAGCTAAAGTGCAACGCCAGCGTCACACCCATCTCTGCAGCTAACAGTCGTACCGAAGTTGGGTTATCAAACTCCTTCCCAGAACCCCGATTGGGTTATAGAACTCCTTCCCAGAACCCCGATTGGGTTATCGAATCTTCTGACAGAGTGCTCCACCAGCACCTGTGCTCTCAATCACCTATCGAGTGCATTAGGTCAGTGACAGGTCAGCTATTCGGACAAGTCGGACAATCTAACTAGCTAAGCCTACCTTAGATATACAATTTTCCAGGGCAATGTACCACCCCCCAATGTTGCAAGTTCATATGTTCCCTCAATTTGATTTGTCAAAAGCGAGGAGAGGTCATCACATCATACCAGTTATGAGATCATTTAATTCAAATATTCAAATTAATGTTCCCTCCCATAGTTTTATTTTCCCATGCACGTTTATTCCACCCAACAATGGATGTTTCAATAACAAATACAATGTATACAAAGATTTGTAAGTTGTCTTCCATTCTGAGGGTTAAGAGTTCATTTTCCCAGGCACATCGCAGGCAAGACTGTCACTGGCACCGATTCAATGCCATGGCTTGTGGACTCGGGAGAATTCAGCAAATGTGCGATGAGAGTTTAAAGATGGAGTTCATCAATGACACATCAGGCCCAAATACGAGCTAATAGCAAAGTCAAAGAGAAACAGTTTTAGAACAAAGAATAAATGAATGCACTGTATACCACTTTCTCTTCTCTATTCCCATTACTTTATGTTAACTATAGCGGTAGTGATTAGGCAGAACGAACAGGGTTTAGTACAAGCAGCAGTTGCAAGCATCAGCATGTGAAACATAGAGCAGCCATCTTTAGTTCTAGTGCGCAGAAGCAAAGTTTTCCCACCAAAGCAGATAGTACGTCATGTCACGTGAGTGTGACAGACGCATGCGCAGTGAAATTCCCACATTGCGGCGGCCATATTAAGTCACTCGAGTTACTGTTAGTAAAAAGCACATTGTCAAGCTTCCCCAGCTTACTAGAAATGCCGTGTGGTGCATTAATAATAAGACAAAACATGTTTATTAATACATTATCTGTTATTTCGAGAGGATTGAATCCAAGCAAGACTCTTTACGTGCGAAACCTTGCTCCGTCAGGTATCTGCCGTGTAAAGGCACAGGTTACGCAGTACTTTACATAGCACAAATCTGCCCTCATGCCTCTCTACTGAGTGCCTCTTACTGGCCGTGCCCACGCACCTTTCCTCACACGTCCTTTCCAATGGAAGGATAACACCGAATCATGGGCAGATGTTCTAATGCATTTGCTTGTTGCAAATGCTGCGATTAAAAAATCCCAGGGCCTGCGACATCAGTCAATGATGTCACTGAACACACCATGAGTGATGTAAAATGTGAGGTCATTGTAGTGTCTTGGGCCCTAGGCCCGCATGATGTGCAAATGACCACACAGACACTCAGTAGTGGGGTACTGGAACTGGCCCAGGGCACGTGCGCCGGGCCCCTTTTATTAACAGGGTCACCTGACCGGTGACGCCTGTGATGGGTGGGTGTTAGTGTGGGTGTTCTACAGGGTGAAATGCTAGAACGTGTCCAGCCAGACACTACAGTCATGAGCCGTGCATGGGGGTACAAGTTAAAGGCACAGCCCCGGGAATTATGCAGCATGGGACTGCCAAATTATGCAGCAGAGCTGAGGCATAATGCGGCACATTTTGCGACAGTATTACTTCATTATTTTCTCATCATAGCACTTGTTAACACTGTCTGAACATAGGTTGCTACTCATTTGCATACCAGTTTAACACCCAAATATCTGTTCTTTTAAAAAATAACTGATCACCTATAAGTAATTTACTGCCAAAGCCGTTTATTTAGTCAATCGCTGTTCTGTTGCACTTGTGTTTTGAATAATCTGTCACACTTAACTCAATCTGATCGCACATGGTAGTGTTGCAGCTGAATTAGGCCCCAATTTTGTTTCTTAATCTCATCATACATTTAATTTCTTTTGAAACTCACTTGTTCCTACGATAGATTTTGTATAGTGCCACTGAGGGGCTAAAAATGTGAGCTCTAACATGAGGATATCCAATGAGGATCAGGAATTGGATAACCAACTCACAAATTAATTTCATGCATATGATTGATTCTCGTTAATGACAACAAAAAAAGGGGGTCCGAGGGAATATTTAACGACCAAACAGTGCTACAACCCTTATGACTATATTACTACCAACTAACTAGTAGCAGGGGGTCGGAACGGAAAAATGATGTGTGTCTGTGGGCAATGAATTTAACTGTGACAATTTAGATAGCGAAATCAATCACTGGGTACTCTCTTGGTGCTTAGAGATATCCCCATCAGAATCCCGAACTGTACCGCCCTATTTCATTTGGGAACCATTCACATAGCAAATGGGAAAGCGTACCCAATAGAAGATTTGGCCAGATTTAGCCGAATCTACCATCTAAGTCCCAATGTATGTATGATATTGACTCGGTATCAGGTGGTAACTGAATAGCAGTGCAAAATAGTGAAAATCAAAAAGTGTTGAAAGTGAAAAGGTATAAAATTGGGTAAGAAGGAGGAAAATTATTTTAAAAGGCACCTCCCTTTTCCCAACGATAAAAAACAGTGCAAAAGGTAGTGTTAACAAATAACTACCCAGATGTAAGTAATGGTCGACATGTTTCTGCAGTTTACCTTGGGCCCATAGGTCACCTACTGCTTAATCAGGACCTAGTATGCTACTGCTAAGTGTTGTGAACAAACATAAATGTGAAGTAACATATTAATTGTCACCTGGGATTCTCCTGTTTTCAAAATCCCGGAGTGTAACAAGTTGACAGACACACACATATATAGAAAGAGAGAAAAGATATGTACATATCATTAGAGATATCTTAATATCATCATATGCCTGCTAGCTTGGTTTGATAAGCCAGGAATCTACACTGCAAAATATCATGTTACCTATAATTGGCATATCATGAGAGCGATATCTATAAGGTATAAAGAAAATCGGAATTTTCACTCACCCAATTTGTAGGAGAAAGTAGCCCCACCTCACCTGGCCACAGCGCAGGTAAAACGGAGCACCGCTCTATTCAGGCAAAACAGAAGAAAAGAAGTCAGAGGAAGCACTTGGAGGCTGAGAGTATGACCACTAATTGCCTATGCTGGGCTGATTTTTTTACAAAAATTATTTGAATCTTGCGGGTTAATCAGGGTGTTGTAGCTTCTCCCGCCATTCAATCTGCCCATAATCCGATGAAAAGTTTCTTATGGTGCATCTATAATGTCTATCATGCGACATGGACGTGGCAAGTACCATTAGGACTGGATGTATATTGCTGGATATGTCGCTGGGGTGTAGTGCATATGAGTCTCACTCTGATTGCGCTGTAAGCCAACGCGCGTCAATTAAAATTCGGCTGTGTGTTAAGGGATACGACCCTGGTATGACGCTGCGCTTAGATTCAAGCACTCTTCGTATCTTGTTGTCGGCAAAATAGCCAACTAATATCACGCACTCATCCCACTACATCGTGCTTACCTGTCCGTCGGTACTCCGGACGTCCTTCTGGGCTGTCTGTGCGAGGTACCGAGTGGACAGGTAAAGGTCTATTTACAAATTTTGTGTAGTTGGCTACGGCGTGAACGGGATGACAACATACCGACGCTCCGCTGGGGATGTAGGGAAATGTAGTCATGAAGGTTGCGTGAACCGCTGTTTGTCAGGCAACGCAGTCCGCCTTGCGCGAAAACCTCTAGAAACTCCCCCACCCTGCTACCCTGCACTGTGTGTTCAGAACCTCTCACCACTCCAAGAGTGCCTGTCACCCCATAATAGCTGGTATACACCTCAAGGGCACTGTTATACCAACCTTTGTACATGGAGTGGGAACTTTTTTTCCCACTTTGTGGACATGCCCCCAAATTCAGCAGTATTGGAGGGAGGTAACACAGATAACGTCTGAAGTGGTGGAGGAGGAGGTCTCACTAGAGGCTAGATGGCACATACTGTGTGTGACATAGCTGGGGGGAAGAGGAAGGAACAGCGCATCCAATACAACACCCTAAAGAATGAAATCACGAGGTTTGAGACAAGGGCTGCTGAGACTATAGAGTTGGATGCCTTTGCCCAAAAGCACATATGGGTTAAAAAGCAGGAAATTAAAGACATAGCGGAGGAGACAGCCAGGGCACAGGCCATGGTGACTCAGACTTGTATGAGGTAGGGGACAAGGGCAATACATTGATGGTCCGGTTCGATAAGAGATATGGAGAAAGAAATTGGGTGTTAGAGGTCCGGACTCCATAAGGGGAGATCAGCAGGATGGGAGAAGAAATAGCTGCAGCTTTGCAGATCACTATGAAAAATCATATACATTCACCTCAAGTAGAATGGGGTCAGATTGTGTTGAGCTCCTTAGGGATGCCCACCTCAGTAGATTATCGCAGGAAGAGAGAGAGGAGTTAGATAAGAGTCGAGGACATCGGGCCAGCCATTAGGGAACTACAGACAGGCAAGGAAAAATCAATGGCATACTGGGTGAGCTATACAAGGGAGTAGCATCAATGGTGTCCCCACATATGCTTTACATGTTTCAGGAAGCATTAGAACAGGGTAGCCTCCCAGAAGACCAAAAGTTGGCCACCATTGTAGTCATTCCGAAAAAAGGCCAACCTCCTGATGATTGTGGGTCATATCGCCCAATTTCACTGTTAAACATAGAGGCTAAAGTACTTGCGAAGGTATTAGCTACCAAACTCAGTGGTATCATTACGTCCATGGTCCCCCCGACCAGTTGGGCTTCATGCCCCACAGGAGCACCAGGCTTAACTTGGCGCTTAAATGGATTGATGCATGTAACGAAGATGAGGTCAGATGAAGATGTAGTGCTGTTATCTCTGGACTCCTGTTTGGTGTTCAATAATATCAAATGGCAATTTTTGTTTGGGGCGCTAGAGAGGTTTGGATTTGGCCTACAGTTTTGCACCTCGGTGCAGCTCCTGTATACAAACCCACTCGCTAGAATGATAATGAATGGGTGGTGTCAAGGCCAGTGACATTATATAAGAGTATGAGGCAGGGGTGCCCACTCTCCCCTCTGCTATTCACTATGGCACTGGAGCCACTAGTTGCATGGGTCAGGGGTGACCCATTAATAAGGGGGATTGTGGGAGGCGATGGATGGACAGAGAAAATATTGCTGTATGCTACAAAACCACGGTCTTCGATAGGTCTGATACTTGATATATTCCAGTTCAGTGGATATTCTGGCTACCAGATAAATTGGGAAAATCCCTCCTCTACTTTCTGGCTGGGAATGTACCAACTCTGCCGTCCAGCACTTGGACCTCAGTGATTAAAGACAAATTCAAATATCTGGGCATTGTAGTCTTGAAGATGGACAGCAAGTTCCTGGAGGATAATTTATTTCCTCAGTTGGAAAGATTGTGCAGGGATGTGCTGCGCAGGATACAGTTGCCACTGTCCTTAATGGGGCGAGTTGCTCTGTTTAAAATGATGGTGCTCCCAAGACTACTATGTATCCTACAGAACGTGCCCTGTAAAATACTACCTGCATTTTTCTGGAAAGTTGACAGCGAAATCTGACTGCTTTTGTGGGATAGAGGTAGTTCTAGAATAGCCCTACACAAAATGCAGAGGGGGGTGCATGAAGGCAGACTGGCGATTCCTGACATCAGGAAATACTACGGGTGGCACAACTGCTGACAATTAATGCATGGGTGTCTATGGGACGGGAGGAGCCAGCATTCCGAATCCATCACTACTCGATGGGACAGAGGGGATATCCAGCGGCACTCTATCGAAGGTGGGCTGAACATCAGTTACCAACACACAAACAACAATATGTATATGGAGGGAGACAAGAAAATTCCTGGTCTGGGAAGGGAAACTGACGGAAAGGATTCAATGGAATAGCCACCTACTACAAGAAGTGAGTGGACTGCAGGTAAGTGGGAAGTTCTGGTGATTGACTACTTAGGGGACGTATGGAGGGGCATAAGATGATTGACTTTGAAGATTTGAAGAAAGAGTAGCAGGTGACTGCCTCAAAAAAGTTCTGATACATTCGACTAAAACATGCACTTAGATGCCACATTCCTGAAGATGAACAATTGGTAAAGTAAACTGTGATTGATAAGGCCACTTTCCTGGTATACAAGAAAATAATGAACAATATGCCTGATCCTCTGAGTACTCTCCGGGAGATGTGGGAGGCTGAGCTGAGTATACTTGAAGACGACGACTGGGCGGAGGCCTTAAAAAGCCCTAGGGAGGTTACAATCAGGGCACCGTTTCGTCATATACAATTACGTATCCTACACAGATCATACACTTCAAGGGCACTGGTATACACCTCAAGGGCACTGTTATACCGGCTAGGCCGCATTGATACCAACCTTTGTACATGGTGTGGGAACTTTTTTTCCCACATTGTGGACATGCCCCCAAATTCAGCAGTATTGGAGGAGGTAACACAGATAATGTCTGAAGTGGTGGAGGAGGAGGTCTCACTAGAGGCTAGATGGCACATACTGTGTGTGACGTGTGAAGGCTAAAGGCCCAAGTATTCCAGGATATGGCTCATGATAGCGGGCATTGTGGCAAAAATAAATGTAGCAAGGGCATGGGGGGGCGCACCAGCTTCCAGCAGTTGCAGAATGGACATAGGATCTAGATTGGTGCTGCACAGCAGGAAAAGTGGTGTTCCAAAGTAAAGGGGACCCAAGGAAAAGGGGCAAGATGTGGGGCAAGTGGGAGGAATATATAGTCTTCCGAAATCAGTGTAACTAGCAACAGCTTGATGGGAGAAAGGTGCCCCGAGTCTCCAAATAAAAGGGGCGGTCATTAGTGATTGAATGTCTACTGTTGTATTGAATTGGGAAAGACTACTGTACACAGAGGAGGTCCCAATCACCCTTGTGGAGACTGAACGAAAATATTGTATCAGTGGTTGTACTGCCAAGTTTTTGTTTAATGATTTTTTTTTAAAAGAATATTGTATCTGAGTCTTGCTCCCCATATCTTCATGAGCTCTTAAATGGCTGAGTTTCCTCCTAGTAGATAGACAACAGGCAGTTTTCCTTTCGCCCTTCACCTCACAATCAAGAGCCATGAACTGTGGTGTCCTGCAGGGTTCATCATTAAGCCCATCCCATTTTAACATCTATCTGACCCTGCTAGCCCTAGTAGCTTAAAGTTGAGGTATGAACATTGTCTCATACATGGACGATACGCAACTCATGCTAGCCTTTCATCAACTTGATGACTTCGTAATCGAAAGTTTCAGGGCTGTCTCAGATCCAATGATGCATAACAGATGTTTACAACTAAAATCTAATAAAAGAGAAATTCTGACGTTTGGGCCCTCCTCCCCCTTGACGCCTTGTGCCTTTGGCTGTCTGATATAGGCCCAGCTCCTACCCCTTTCCTCAGTCGTTAGGACCTGGGGGTCATGATGGACACCACCCTCTCTTTCAAACCCCAGGTTAAGGCCACAAATCCTTGAGGAAGCTGTTGAAATACTTGCCACTGGACACCCGAAAGAGGATTGTACACACACTCATCACTTCAAGGCTGGAATATGCCAACATACTCTACCTAGGTGCCCTCCCGCCCTCAGAATCTACTGATCAGACTGCAGCATGTACAAATGACACAGCTCGGCTCATCTTGAATATTCCTTAAATGTCAGTCCATCAACTAGGGATCAAAGAGCTGTATACAATACCAATCGAGTTCAGGGTAAAATTCAACACTCTCTTGATCACCGACAAAGCCCTGCAGCAAAGGGGTCCCAGATACATTCAAGACATGATTCATCCCTTCCCCCAGACAAGGGTTCTCTGTTCCTCTAATCTCAACCTCTTGTGAACTCCCAAGCATCGCAGAGCAAAAGCAGGGGGCAGATCTTTTGTGGTTCTTGCACAGAGTATCTGGAATGCCCTCCCTCTCTCCATCCATCCTATACCTTCCGACAGCCTATTTAAAGCACAGCTGAAAATGGTGATGTTCGGTGAGCTGTAACCCTTCACTCCCACCTGTCTCCCGCTGGCACAAGGATGCTTCTTCTAAAGCAGCAGTTGCGCTCTATAAACATCTCTTCATTCATTCAAATATAGAAATAAACAACAGAAAAGTGACCAGTCAACCCCTGAAAAGGCGTTCCACTGTGCTGCAACACTTGTCGCTGCATTTTTAGCAACCTTTGAACTGTTTGAGAGAGGAGTTGGCCTAACAGCTAGAGTGGTTGACCTCAAATCTGGAGAACAGGATTTGAGTCTCACCAAGGACGCACAACATCCTGTTATTCTGGACAAATCACTTCATCTACCAGTGCCTAACAAAAATGAATGTGTCCTCATGTAAGACAACTGGTGCTCGTGTAAAACGTTCTCATACCCGATACCTTCGAGTCAAGTTTGTGCTATATAAAACTCAGTTTGAGCTAGAAACAACACTTATTTGTGGTTAAAATCTGGAGATTATGCAGCATATGATGGATCAGGTTGCAAATGCTGCAAATCCATAACTATGCTTAAAGCGGCTGCACAATTGCATTATTCCTATGGCCTTGGCTAAAGTTTGCTCCCTGAACTATAACTGGTGAAGTTCAGTGTTTTTTCTGGTTTAAAACATTGTGTTATCACTTATATTGTTGCCTGACTGTAAAATCCCTTCAATATTTGTCTGTTTTCAGTGAATTGCTATGTTTTTTAACATTAAGTAAGAAAGCAATACCACACTTGACTATAACGTCAGTTTAAGCTTAGGTTTTTACAGTGAACTTGTAGGGATTTAATAACGTGAAGTAAGATATTACTTGCTGGGATGGAAAGTCCCTCACATGGTGATAGATGTGCATCCCAGCCCTTGGTGCCTCAGCTGCAGTGATATCCGGATACTTGGTAACGATTTTTGGTCATCAGCGAACACAGATCATGCATGAACTCTGAACTAGGCTTGTCTCATGGACTGCAGCCTGTTTAGGCCAGGTGGGGTCAACAAAGCGTTAACCTCAAGTGGTGGAAGGCTTTTGCTTTCATCAGAAATAGCCCGAGTGCAGTGGTGACAGCATACTGTGTTTATAGCTTTTAATGATCAGTAGATCAAACAGGCCTTTTTGCCAGTATCACAGGAGTGGCACCTCCTGGCCCACTCTGCTAAAGTTCAGCTACTGTGTGCTTAACTCACCCTGGACGTGCATTGGACTGTGTGCAGCCCTGAGAAGTATGTGTGCCTGTGGGAAGGTACAGTGTGCCAGAAGATATCACGCATGGTTGCATGTGTGCGCTGGGATACATGTGAACGTGTGAGCTTTTATCGCATGTAGGAGAAATAGCTGCTATTGCATGAGGGCACTGGAATCTATAGATGCCTGTATGAGGGTACAGTACATTGGAGGCTGTGCACATGTAATATGTGTGTGTGTGCAGTGGTGTGTGTGTTTGTGTGCTTGCAATGGGCATAACACATGGAAGACACTGGGCTCCACTTTAGGAGGCTGAGAACTTACTAGAATAGCAGGGAAAGGTAGTGGTTTCCGTAGACAGACTTGTGGATTGCTGCATTCCTGAGAGCTGGGTGGGACACATATTGGAGAAAGGAAAAGCCAGGCTCTTTGGGGCACATCAATTTGATTCTGAAAGACGGTCACTGGTCAAAGGGGCCTAGCCATATCTGAGGAAAGAGTTGGGGCCGATAAGGTATTCATAAAGAGTAGGTCTGGGGCTCCTTACTAACCCTTTGATTCACATAGCCCTAAATCTGACATCCAGGTATGATCTCTTGTCTATACTATGAGAAACCAGTAGAACCACCTAGGGGCCAATTTTATCAAATACGAGGTCAGAACTTTCAGAGAGGTAACAGACACACACCCAATAATTGGTGTTTTGATAATACAAGTAGTGAGGACAAGGAAGTATCAGCTCGCCAGACAACACCCGCTAGTGGCAGGGTAAACTTTGCCCCAGAGAATAGATCAGACGAAGATTTGGGGGTCCTATTGAGAGCTTTTTTAGGACAAACCCCGAGATGTTCTGGGGGGTGGCAAAGGCCAGGTGCAGGGGGGTCGAGGCAGAGGGGGAGCACAAGCAACATGGCAGACACACTCGCCACGCATTACACGGAGCAGAGGCAGATCCTTTCAGAATTAGGGACAGGGAACATATTGCAAGCCACTCATAGCAATGATATGGTGGTCAACCTGTCCTCTTATGAACTCACACCAATTGAACGTGGAGTGCTCAATAAGGGACTTGGGTTTGTCCCCACACCCAGGCATGACTCCTTCCTATGTAGGACTGAGATTTCTGAGATGATGAGAAAGATTAAGTTACACAAATTCTTTGCTGATTAAGAAAAAACTCCCCTGTCACTATTTGATACCAATTTACATCGTCCTTCTACTTTCTGTCCGCCCACCTCTCTTTTGGGTCCGGAGGTTGCGGTGTTTGAACAACGAATTATACATGAGATAGAATCTCTTGAACAGCATCAAGAGGCCCAGCAGGGCCATAACATGACCAAAGTTGATTGGCTGGCTGTCAGAGCTTTACAACAGAACACTGCTATTACCATCAAGCCGGCCGACAAAGGCGGGCCGTGGTCGTGTTGAATACCAAGTATTACGAAGCAGAGATACTTAAACTGTTGGAGGTCTGCACTAATTACTACCCCATTGTGTGTGACCCGACCCCTGAACTTTCTGAAACCATCAAGAACATGGTGGCGGAGGATGTGGCGAAGAAGTGGATTACCTCAAAAGAAGCCGACTTTATTATTAACATCAAACCACAGGTACCGGCATTCTACATCTTGCCCAAAATCCACAAGCCCCAACGCCCGCCACCTGGCCGCTCCATTGTTTCGAGGATTCAGTCAGTCCTCAAACCTCTGTCTCAGTTCGCAGACTTTTTTCTGAGGGAAGCTGTGGTTACACAAAAATCGTACGTACAGGATACCACTGATATCCTGAACATCTTGAAAGATATCGACTTCGACCCAGAGAATCAATTACTGGTGACCATCGACATTAAGTCGTTGTACACCAGTATCCCCCAGGATGCCACGCTGGTGGCAGCAGCGAGGGCTCTGGGGTCGATGGAATGGTTTTACAACACACCGCAAACACTTGTGATGCAATGCATCGAGCTGGCACTTACTAGAAATTTGTTTGAGTATAGGGGCCAGCTTTATTTGCAGACAATGGGGACCTCGATGGGGCCACATTTGCTCCCAGCCTGGCCTGCATATATGTGGGCCAGTTTGAGGAAAATGTGGTCCACCATCCTTCCAATCCATATCTGGGGAACATTTCCTTATGGAGGCGATATATAGATGATGTCCTCTGTATCTGGACAGGTACAGAGGACCGGCTCAATACGTTTTTACAGTGGCTTAATCAAGCTGATTCTAGCCTGTGGTTCACTTGGACAATAAGTAATGTATTAGCAGTCTACCTTGATGTGGACATTGTTGCAGTGGACCTTAAATTGGCGACCAGTGTGCACCATAAGGAGACTGATAGAAACTCACTCCTTCATTATCATTCCTTCCATCCCAGGGCACTCCGGGACAATCTCCTGGTGGGACAATTTTTGAGATATCGGCGTAATTGTTCTACCACCAAGGCTTTTTTGGATCAATCAGAAGAGCTTGTGACCAAACTTAAAGAGAGAGATTACCCAGTAAAGGTGACTAAACATGCACGCAAGAGGGCATTGAATACTCCGCGGGAAGCTTTTCTGGAAAGAAATGTGAAAGAAAAGCAAACCTGTCTCCCTGTGATCACTACGTTTGACCCACTGTCTACCAGAATAAGACAGATCATTACAAAACACTGGTCCATTCTGGATACAGCCACGAACAAGTTGCCGGCTCCGCGGTTTGCTTTCAAACGGGCGACTAACTTACGTGACAAGTTGATCCATACCCGGTGCCCTAGTACTATTCAGGCTAGCACCATTCCAAAGGGACACTTTCCATGTGAAAGCTGCTCTGTGTGTGGTCTTACAGCAGCCACAAAAAGTGTCACATTGTATGATGGAAGAACGTGGTTCTTAAATCGGTTCAGCAACTGCAACTCGCCGAACGTGATTTATAGACTGACGTGCAGCTGTGGGCTGCATTATATTGGACTAACCACCTGCAAAGTAAAGATCCGCATACAAGAACATCTGAGCATGATCAGAGCCAAGAAACTCACCACCCAGTTGGTGCAACACTTCACGGAAGAAGGACATGATCACAAAGATCTTAAATGGACTGTCTTAGAGAAGGTGGTAGGTGAAACACACAATCTGGAGACCATCTTAGCAAGAAAAGAGGCAACATTGATTTTTTCAGAGAAGGCAGATCGTGAGGGGTTGAATGAAAATATTGAGTGGAACAAAGTGAGCAGGAGGTGAACCTGATAATAACAGCACTTACCTCGCAGGGAATATGTCCGATTTTTTGATCTGGAACATTAGTATTAGGATGGGATGCACAGCGTGTCAGCGAAAGTTCAGTATGGTTGGGTTCACCTCAGGTGGCGTTAATACCTCTAAAAACGCCGTTGATAAGTGCTAAAGATGTGATACCAGTGAGACACTGGGACCATCCCCTTGGGAACACCTTGATTTCCTCTAATATATAGAGAATTCCACAGATATTAATGTTTCAAGTTAGTCTTTTTATTATTCAAAAGTAAATGTTGATTCAAAAAAACGTATAGTTTCAATTCATATTTTCACTCGTTAGCAGTATGAGTGACATTTGATTATTCAGACATCATTATGGTTCAATGTATCCAATGCATTTCGGGCAATGCTATATGCCCTTCATCAGGGAATAATGCTGTAACAAAAGAAATATCCTAAATTACCATCTTTCTTATACCCTTGAGCAATTCATTACAATATCCATCATATGAGTCCAATAAACATGTATCTATATGATTGTCTGGACCAAATCTCTATGTAGTTATTTGCATCAGAAAAGTCGATCAATTATGCATTGATAAACATTAATAAACAACTCACATGTCCGTAGGTACGATGTTGACTAAATCGTTTTGTTAACGCTGTGGTGAAAATGACGCTGTAGTGAAAATAAAGAAAACGCGGGTTGTGGTGTGTGATAATAACACGAGTTACGAAAAGCGTCAAAGCTGCTGGGTGTTGTAGGGATCCACTCACCTATTGGTTAGAAAATCCTAGCGTGAGACTGGCCGCTCGTTCGAGGGTCCGTGCTCACGGTAGCTTGTGATTTCAAGTTGCAACAATGTTGCTATTCGGTTTGATTCTTGAAATGTCGGTGCCGATCACGTGATTAATGGAGACGGGAAAAAGACTATGTGACTCGTCACATAGTCTTTTTCCCGTCTCCATTAATCACGTGATCGGCACCGACATTTCAAGAATCAAACCGAATAGCAACATTGTTGCAACTTGAAATCACAAGCTACCGTGAGCACGGACCCTCGAACGAGCGGCCAGTCTCACGCTAGGATTTTCTAACCAATAGGTGAGTGGATCCCTACAACACCCAGCAGCTTTGACGCTTTTCGTAACTCGTGTTATTATCACACACCACAACCCGCGTTTTCTTTATTTTCACTACAGCGTCATTTTCACCACAGCGTTAACAAAACGATTTAGTCAACATCGTACCTACGGACATGTGAGTTGTTTATTAATGTTTATCAATGCATAATTGATCGACTTTTCTGATGCAAATAACTACATAGAGATTTGGTCCAGACAATCATATAGATACATGTTTATTGGACTCATATGATGGATATTGTAATGAATTGCTCAAGGGTATAAGAAAGATGGTAATTTAGGATATTTCTTTTGTTACAGCATTATTCCCTGATGAAGGGCATATAGCATTGCCCGAAATGCATTGGATACATTGAACCATAATGATGTCTGAATAATCAAATGTCACTCATACTGCTAACGAGTGAAAATATGAATTGAAACTATACGTTTTTTTGAATCAACATTTACTTTTGAATAATAAAAAGACTAACTTGAAACATTAATATCTGTGGAATTCTCTATATATTAGAGGAAATCAAGGTGTTCCCAAGGGGATGGTCCCAGTGTCTCACTGGTATCACATCTTTAGCGATTTTTTGATCTATCAGTCATATAGCACCACCAAGCAGTGACACCTTTACTCCCCCCCAGCTTGTAAAATATCTTACAAGTGCAGTACATCAGGGTGTCACGGGGGATAGTTTTAGCTATGTGGGGAATTGTTATCTTTCTAGACATTGCTACTCTCTGCCCCCCAGGGGTGTTGGACTATCTACTTGAATTTTCTATACTCCCACCTGTATTTAACACTCTCGCTATTCTCATTACCTGTCCGTTGGGTTCTAAATTGATTGCCCATTCTTTCATCTCAGAACTGCCTAGTGATAGTTACCTTTGGTAGACTGGGCCAGGACTTTTATTCTATTTTAAGATGGCTGCGGGCAACGACTAGCATACATCGCGCCACGTAGCGTTGTGGGCGGTGTTGCTAGTTCTTCCCGGTATTACATAAAGAATGCTGGCCCCTCGGTATACCGGGTCCGAACCCTTGGGATTTTAACCC